>NW_011888996.1:2818865-2849793 GCF_000151845.1 Pteropus vampyrus | reverse complement strand
TTAGAGTAGGTTTTGCAATCAGTGAAATAGCAAAGGCTCCAAAACTTATCTTTTGACATTTATTTTTACTGTAGAAGACACAAATATCACATAAAATTGCCTTTAAATAACTGCCTAATTCCACATTTAAGACAAATACTGTCTTAGAAACCACTGCAGAGATAATAAATTTCTTGATAATATGCGGTGACAGCACAAACCATATGTTAACTATTGGTTTCGAGGCCCTTTATGTCATTCCTGGCCCAATGGTGGTGAGAGAACAGATACCATCCTTTTCTTCAGCCCTTTTATTTTAAGTCTCTGATAATCCATTTTCATTGAACTGAATATTTATTCTTTTCTATAAAACATATTTTTTAATTCCTTTAAAATGAGCATATTTTCTGTGAAATGTATTATTTCATTCCTTTACGTAAGCTCCGCCATGCCAAATACTACATTAGCGGGAAAGGAGGAGGAACTTTTTCAGTTATAAACATATATACACTGACAGAAGAAACTTCCTACATGTAGTCGTTCAATCGCTACGGAGGAAAGTCTTCCAAATCTTATTTTGTTGGACTGAATAATTAAAATAAAAAGTCAGACAATACATGAGTTTGGACTCTGGTCCTGAAATGCCAACACAGAAAGGTCATGTGAAGACACATACCTGTGTAGGTCTGACGGCTGTAAAAAAAAAAAAAAAAAAAGTTGGAAGTGACTGGGCCGTAATATGACAGATCTCAGGGGAGAAGAAAATTTTAAAAATTAAATTGATGAAAAGATGTGAAATGAAAAGCAGCAACAGCTCCCAGCGCACTGCTCTTCCTCACGGAGGTGGCGACCAACAGTGGCTCAGGTAGCAGTGCTGTGCTGAGTTCACACAGCACAGGCCGACGAGCTCATTTCAAACAGTCTCTGTCTACCGGGAACACTTCCCTGTGGGGCGCCACCGCAGATTTGAGGGACAGAAATGGCATTTTATTCAGACTTGGCTGCAGACAAAAGAGATGACTGACGTGTTCATGTCACGTCGGGGTCACCGCCACCACCACCAACAACAACAAAAAAGATGGTTGATACTTAGGGTGTGAAGGCCTAGGGAAGCACAACCTCATCGGCAGATACTCTAAAAAATAATAATAAATAAAACAAAGTAGGTGATATATCTAGACAATGGAATATTATTCAGAAAAAGAAATGAGCTATCAAGCCATAAAAGGACATGGAGGAAACTTAAATGCACATTACTAAGTGAAAGAAGCCAGTGTGAAAGGCTACATACAGTGAGATCCCAACTACATGACATTCTGGGAAAAGGCAAAACTACGGGGACAGTAAAAGGATGGGGGACTGAGGGGACAGAGGGAGGAATGAATAGGTGGAGCACAGCAGACTTGGGACAGAGAGATGATCCATGTGATGCTATAATGGCAGCATGTCAAGCTCATGTCGCTATGTAATATTAGCTACCCGTCAATACAAATTTGCCCAAACCCACAGAATATATAACACCAAGAGTGATATAGAGTATATAACACGAATGTAAACTATGGACTTTGAGTGATAACGACATGTCGGTGTAGGTTCACAGACTGTAACATGTACCTCTCTTGTGCAAGATGTTGATGGGGGGAGGCTGTGCATGTGGGGGGCAGAAATATATAGAACTTTCCACTCAATTTTGCTGTGAACCTAAAAACTGTTCTAAAATATAAAGTCTATTTAAAACAGTAAATTATGTCTGAAGGAAAAGGAGAAGCCCTTTTTAGGTCAATAGTCTTCACTAAGTGAGATAAAAGAACATTACCAACTGAGTCAGAACACACCTCAGTGTACCCAGAACGACTATGAATTCTGAATGCAATAGTAATTCCTTCCTCCAAGACTAACATATATTCTTTCCTATACAGACAAATAACTGACTATATAGCTCTAGAATTGTGTCTTTTAAAATCGAAGGAAATAGTTTTTATCCTTTCTAAAATATACCTGAAGATCATCAAATTTTAAATGAAAACTTAGTATTTTACTTACAGAAGTAAGGAAACTAATAAAAAAGCTTTATCATTGGAAATCGAATAAACCATAGTCACAGTCTTCAAACTCTATTTTAAATTTAATATGCAGAATAGTTAAAGGGACCTGGTTGAAGCTAACAGGGTTTTTTCTCCCAAAAGCAGAAACAGAGAAGTCATGGCAAAATGACTGATAACTGGGCACTTCTGAAAATCAACTGCAGATCAGTGTTCTAAAAGGACTTGCAATCATCTAAAGGCAATTGACTCTGTGTTCTGGGTACACACTACCAAAGCGTATATAAAGAAAAAGATTAAAACAAGCCCATGAGCACAATGAAAGACAAAGACTAGTTAAAATAATGTAGCAAAGCAAATTAGCAAATGGTAAAGAGAGCAAATACTAAAATAGCAGAGACTATAGGAGAAATTATATTTTAAAACCTCGCTCAGAAAACCAGTTATTTACATAGGGAAATGCTGTGGTAATAAAGTTGAAAAGATTTGCAAAAACCCATATTTAATTCAAATTCAAGAACTAAGTGATCAAGTAAACTTTTCAAAGCATCTAAGAATATGCATCATCGCTTCACATTCTTCACTGAAAGAGCAAACTGTTTCCTTCTCTGTACTGTTACTACTGAAACTGAGGAGCTAAGATCCCCTCAGAAAATATCTTAAAAAAAAAAAAAAAAAGCTTGCATGCTAGTTGGAGTAACAGCTGCAAGAAGGAAGTCACATAGCACCCTGTTAACCATTTTAGAAACTGCTTAGCCCAAGGCCTGTTAGACTGGGGGTGGGGATGAGGGTGTCTAAATAAGCAAGACAGCAGAAATAATAATACTATACATTGGTCTAAAGATGTATAGCTTCTACCCCTTAGATAAGATAACCTAGGAACATGCATTGTTAAACTGTTTTTCAGGCCACAAAGCAGACGACCAACGGAAACCGGAGGTCCTGCCTAATGTATGACTTTGATTTAATATGTAGCCCAGCGCTCTATTCAGTTTCTTCACAGCTTGCCCTGTAAGCCTTGGCCCTTTCCATTACTAGTCATCAACCCCTAGAGGCAGCCAGAAACAATGACCATGCCTTGAGTAAGGGTCACAAGGTATGGGTTTCTGTTAAGCTAAAGATAACGCATGGCCTAAGCTGTGTTTCAGCTCCTGTGCCCTAAAGCAGGATGACTACCTGGCCACATCTCATGAAACCAGACTGAAGGACTCCTAAATTGACCTCAAGACCTGAAATAGATTTATTGCCCTTACTTCACTCTTGACCAATCAATAAGACTGACAACCTCAAGCCCTTTACTTATGAGGACCTGCAATTTTCGCTCTATAAAACTCCTTGCCCGTGAACCATGGAGGAGTATATGTTTTTCCATCCAGTTCTCTATCGTGTAGCGCTTTACAGTAGACACCATTTTCTTTCACTGCATCTGTGCCGGCATAATTGGCCATCTGCAGCACAAAGTAGACGATCTCCTTGCTCGGTTACACTACTGTACTCTCAATACTTGACACTCAAGTATGTGAGTGTTTTTCTCACAGCAAACAATTTCCAACACCAGCTGGGTATCCTACAATTTAACTCAATTCTGACACTATCTACCTGGAGATATCATCAGATCCCAGAGGTTAAGGGCTCAGTCCAACAAGACTGTTCCCACTTCAGACACCAGTCGCAAGTCCCAGCTTCCAGTACTTCTGACCAACTGGCTAGAAACTAGTCTGACCCAAGAACCCCCCCGTCTCTTCAATAATTCGCTAGAATGCTTCCCAGAACTCAGTAAAATAGTTTACTTACTACATTTGTTTTTTTGTTGTTTTGTTTTTAATAAAAGGAGACAAATCCGGAACAGCCAGATGCACAGGGCAGAGAATGGGAGGAGGGCGGACCTTCCACGCCCGCTTTGGGCACTCCATCCTCCCAGCACCTCCACATGTTCAGCAAACCAGAAGCTCTCTGAATCCCATTTTTATTTGAGTTTTATCAAGTAGGCACAACTGATTAAATCATTGGCCATTGGTGATTAAACTCAATATCCAGCCCCTCTCCAGCCTGGAAGGGGTCGGGGCTGAAAGTTCCAAGCCTCTAATCCCACTGATGGTTCCCCTGCCAACTAGCCTACCATCTTTAGGGGCTTTCCAAGTCACCTCATTAACATAAACTCAGGTGTGTTTGAAAGGGGCTTGTTATGAATAACAAGAACCTTTAAGGCTCTTACCACTTAGAAAATTACAAGGGCTTTAGAAGGTATGTGGCAGGAAAGGCACATCTAGACAAAGACCAAAATATATATTTCTTATTATGTCAATATCATAGTCATGTACCTTCTTATCAGAACTCTCGAATTCCCAGTACACATAAAAGATAAAGAGTTTGTTACCCAAATTGGGCAAACCCTTCTTTATGGTTAAATAACACCAGAATTGGTCGGTTTTGTCTAATTCAAAACAGGCAAAGAATGACTTCAGGTATAGACAGACTGGAAGTATGTCAGAGAATTGGGTTTTAGATCATTGTGACAGGGAGATTCTTCCAAGGATTAATCTTTTATTAATTGACCCAGCTCATCAAAGTATATTTGTAACTTTAGTTTTGAATTGTCTTCCTAAGTGATATATAACTGTGGATGAAAAAAGGGGTTCTTATGGAAATTAACCTCACAGGGTTATCTGATCATAAATTCCTAACTGGGCAGGTCACAGTGGGTAGTCAGTCACCTGCAGGCATATAACGTTTTTAGTAAAATGTTTATTTTTGCCTAAAGCCAGCCTTGTCCATTGTTCTTGTGTGTCTAGGTTAATATCCTCTTCCATGGGTATTACTTCTGATATTTCAAAGGTATGAAATACCAGAAGTAATTTCAAAGGTATGAAATACCAGATGTAATACCCATGGAAGAGGGTATTAACCCTGGAGAGAGCATGGAATCTTGTTAACTATCCTGTAATCCAATCCTCTACCTTGCTTTATCCAATATTCCTCATGTTCCCTCCTTAATTTCAAATGCATAAAAGAAGATGAAACTTATTCTCCAAAGCATTTGAGATCTTGCTCTCCGGCATATGTCGTCAGTTTGACTCAAATAAACTCTTTATAAAAATTCTCTACAGGTTTGGACATTTCTTACCTTGACATTTAATTTGTTAATAACATTGGTATACAACCTCCTTAAAAAGTTTACTTCTTTATGAAGCTCACACGCCAATACGTCTTCAAAGAAATAACTTAAAACAGGTTTTAATGAAAGTCCACAATGACTAACAAAGTGATAAGCTTTTATAATAGAAATAAAATCATGTTTTCTAAGAAAGACTTTAATCTTCTTTGAACTGATTCATATCAAGATAAAAGCCTTAGAAAGGATTAATACAAAACTGCCTCATACCAAAAAAAGGATTTGAGGCAGCAAGAGAAACTAGAGTTTAACTATAGCCTTAAGGTGATTGTAATAGTCACCAAAGTGACACAATTCATTCATTAAAGTCTTAGACTCCATAATTAACTTACCTGTATATCTTTAACCTTCTCTCTCATCCAATCCACCCTTCATGTGAAGTTCTGACAGAGTAATTTACTGCCCCCTTATTAAGCTATCTAACTACACATGAAGGTAAAAAGAAATTCTAAAGTTGTTACTACATACACCTGTATTTCTTCTCCAAAAATTCACAATTTTAATGATTCTTCCAAATTAACTATATTTAAATGACAGTAAATACAACAGGACATTATCACAACTGTGGCAAATCTCAGATCAGACTAAAGCTTTAGCCAGCTCTACCCGCCCTCCTTTGCTGCCCTGGCCAAATGACTCCCTCAGGCCACTCGACTGAGTCTAAACAGACCTCTTACCCTTCAGCACCTGGGATGGCCTTGCCAGGATTCGAACCTGGATCATCTGTATGGTCAGACAGAGGCTTCCAATGAGCACAAGACCAGCTGCAGGTGAACAGCCCTTCCTCACAATTAAAATTCTGAAATGCCGGGCCGGAGATTTTCAGAGAACCCAGTTTGCAGAGAGACAGGTTTTACTAGATACCCAAAATAAAAAACTCAGAAAAAACATGAACATAAGGATCAGGCTACATATTTCACAGCTAAAAGATCCCCCCCCCTCCCCCTTATCATCTCCTTTGATCATAACTATTTTGAAAGTAGCCAGGTAAAGATCGTCCTAATTTACTACAGATGAAGTTACTGCAGAGGTGTCAGAAACAACTCTTCTAGACGAGACTGCTCAAAATAGTAAGGAAAACCAGAGGTGTTTCAAGAACTTTACCTTGGCATTTTTCTGGATTGGGCAAAACTTTGGACCTCTTTTGAGGCAGATTTATTCGAGGATCCCCAACCGTCAGTCCCAAGATAGTACCTGCCGGAATTTCTGCTGGGGATGTTATTCCTTTAACAACAAAAAAAGCCAAGCTTAAAGAAAGTCGTTCACAATGTATACATATTTGCTTGTATTTTCAAATTGAAACTTTCTTCTTGGGCAATTTATTTTAAAAAATCTTTTTTCCCCATTGACACTTTTAGAGAATTAACATTCATAAAGAGTGAAGTTTCGTACAAAAAACTTAAATTAACATAACAGATTATTTCACAGCAACAAACTTGTGTCTATCAACGGTGACTACAGCAGCCTCATGCACAAAGCATGATATTATATATAAATATGCATTTATCTATAATATCAGATTTCAGTTTGGTACCCGGAATATGCAGCTATCTATCAGAATGCCAGTTATTTAGAATACTAACATCTCATTTGTTTGTTGTTTCATTTGAGCAAACTCAAATAGTATTTACACTGTTTACTGATTTTAGGCACCTCTCTTACTTGCATTCTGGCTACATTGTAACAAAGTTACAAGTTAAAAAGCACCACTACATGTAGGTAGTCCAACCGCAAAACACTCTTTTAACCCACTTTCTACTGTTCCCTCCTTCCCTAGTACAACCCAGTAGCCCCTCTGTGTACCTCCCAACAATTCAAACATGGCTCCTTGTCTGTGGTGAAGGGAAACGCTATCAGCGTTCTTACAGGTTTCAACCCACCAATGGTGAGGTGTCTTCTCTGTGTCCTCTTCCTCCTGAAAAATAACAACCCCTGTTCACCAAATAAATAATGAATCACACTCAGCAATTTTGTCATGGTTGTGACAGTACCCCCTCACATTTTTCTGTATTTGGAAATAACATTTTATGAGAGGAACCAGGGAAATTGCCACTATATTTTACACAGTAATTAAAACCAGATTACTTTTCTATTAAAGGCAAAGTCAAGATTTCTGTTAAGATTTCACGTACTAAGAGAAACAGCCATGGTTTTTGGAGACTACCTAACTAAGCTACTTCACACCTGTGGTCTCTCTTGAGCACAATGCCAGCAGCCTTGCTTCTTATTTCTCTCCCACTATTACGAACTTCATCACCACCAATTCAAGCAATAAAACCTTCCTCACTACAGAAAAACCAAACCCATACCTTTTGAAGAAATCTTTGGTAAAAGGATATATTATGACTAGTATTCCAAGAAATTTTGAATAGGATACACAAGTATTTTACATATATTTTTTTCCAGACAAAACCAAAAATGGAGCAAGGTTTCAAAAAGTACTATGTGCATGCCAAGGAAGAGAGCCTATGGCCATGATTCATCCTGAAATTCATTGAAGTAGAATGTGCTCCTAGATTCTAAAGCAACTTGTAACATATGTGCCACTTATCTCAAATACTCAGGTAGCATAGCTTAGTGGTTTAGAGTACGGGCTCTAGAACCAAACTTCCTTGGTCTACAACTCATTCAGCTGGAGTAGAGCACCTAGTCTGTGCCAGGCTCCTGGGCTAGGCACTGGGGGCGGAGGAAAGAACAGGACTAACCCTGTAACTGCCATCACAAAGCTCAGTCTATTGACACAAACATAGCTAGACATAAAAATTGAGGAAATGTGCAAGATGCAATATAATTTACAGAAGGGATATAATTAACTTGAGGAATCAGGAAAGTATTCTGTAGGGAAATGACGCAGCTGTTGGAACCTGAAGAATGAGGAAGGTTTTGGCCAAGCAAAGAGTGATGGGGGCAGAATGTTCAAGCAGGTGGGAAAAAAAGCAGGTTCAAAGGATCCAAGGGAGACAAGATCTGACACATTCTAGAACTGCGAGGAGGCCAGTGTGGCTGAAGAGCAGAAGAAAGAGAGGCGAGAAGAGGCAGAAAGGCAGAGGGTTTTATCTCAAATACAAGGAGAAGCAATTCAAAAGCTTTTAATCACAGAGAAACATGATGTGAATAAATTGTTAAAAGATCATTCTGCCTCCTGTACAGAATGGAGTGAAAGCCGGGAACAAAGGAGGGAAGTCAAGACAGGGCTTCAGTATTCAGGCAAGAGACACAGTAGTTGAGCTAAGGAGGAAGCGACCAAGAGAGAGAGAAGTAGCCTTTGATTTTTCAAAGTATGTTTCTTCTGAAAGTTCAAAAGCTGTTCAGCTCTATCATCATATCTGACCACATCAAATCTGCGAGAGGCACAGGCACTGAAAAGTCCATTGCACTAATACAACAAAACAAACTGAATGGGAACCCAGAGTGTCTGATTCCCAATCCAGTCTCTCCCCTGTAAACCTGTGCTGTCAACATGGGGGCCACTAGACACAGAGAGCTATTCGAATTTAATTTTTGGTTAAATAAAGGTACAAATTAAGTTCCTCAGTCCCACTAGCCCCATTTCAAGTGCTCAACAGCTACATGTGGCTAGTGGCTACCATACTGCATGGCACAGAGAAACATCATCCTTGCAGAAAGTTCTACTGGACAGTGCTGCACAAGATATAATTGCTCTTAACCTTTTAGACATCACAGACCTGTAAAACTAGCCCCTGAAAATATGCATCATACAAGTACAAACCAAAAAAATGGTACACACTTCCAGAGATTTCAGGAGCTCTCTGTTACCTACTTATGAAGCAAAGGTTAAGACCCTTCTACAAAACTTACTGCAAGAATAGTCTGTACTTAAATAAGAGTATGGTAGTTTATATATTACATTCATTTGGATTTGCTCTTCTAGGAGAAGCGAGATGACAAAGTCCTCAACGATAAGCATAAGTAGAAAAACATTCACAGGCCACAGCCAATAAACAGTACCAAATTATGTTAGTTTTCACAAGTTTGCTAAGAAGGACACGACTAGAATAAAACATTACTGTCACATTTAATCTTACAGTGTGGACAGAAGCAATTTTTAGTGCCTCAGTTAGGATGGAGTGGGAAAGTGGACCAATCAGCCGGAATCTGTTCATTTCCATTGTCAAATCACTGAAAGAGAGAAAAGGTCTTAAAATGGAAATTTTCATCATACATGATGTCTGTGCCAATGGCAAAAATGGAGCAAGTCTTCACTGAAAATGTTCAGAGCAAATTCGACCTGTACCTGATGAGAATGCCTGTGGTTGGAGAGAACCAAGAATACGGTTGATGTGGATCTCTAGTTCCATCACCGATAAATTTTTTAATTGGCTTAGCATTTTCTCCATCATCTCTCCGTTTTCTTTTCTTGACAATTTTCTTATCAGGCAGTGCGGTTTGGCTTTCTTCTTGGGATGGTGTCAGAAGGGGGTCAGGGATGCAAACAGCTGATTTGGTGGGCTCCATACACTGACACGTTGCTTTTATTTCCTCTAAAATATCCTAAGGATATATTTAAACATTTTACTTTAAAATTTTGAAATTTAAATACATTACAAATTTAAGGTGGTTTAGTTTGTTATTTTTTCTCCCTTTAAAAATTTACATTTTTATCCCTTCACAAATTAAATTTATCATCAAGAAGATTTTTTAGTTCTTCTAAGTAGTATATAGCACGTGGAACCAAAAAAAGAACACCTAATTGCCAAAGATGGATAAAAACAACAAGACTGCTCTGACTAAATTAAAAACACACATATACACAGACACACAAAACTTTTAAAGAGAAAATTGGAGAAAATGTACAGTCTAGCATATAAAAGCAGTGAGTATGCTAAAGAGAGAGAAGTAAAGTGAAATCTAGTACTAAAAATCATTAGAAATATTTAAAACAGCTTGTCATCATCAAACAGGCTCTAACAAGCACCTAGTGAACCAATTCAGGCATAGTAGAATCATTCGTTCATCCAAACACAATTATTTTAAGCCATGTGCATAATAAGGTTGGTTTTCATCTCTACTTATGGCTTACTAAAAAATGAGATGTCAAGATTTGCTTCATTAATATTCACACAACTTTCTTCCTTATATTCAAATACTAAGCCATTAGCCAAACTTTTATACCATTTAAATTTCTATGGTATTGATTTCCAACAGTCATCAAGAATGCAATAATGAGTGATGGAGAAATAATCTCAATGCTTATACCTGTTTAAGAGTTGGGTGAAGCCAGATCCACAACTGCCTGCTTTCGGCACTGTCGCCAGACTTCCAAATAAATGTAACAGGCCCCAGCATTTCTCTGGGATATTTATTCGCCCGGTAAAGCATGAGACTACCTTGGCGCTTTCCAGACAAGCAGTGAACTGCTGCAAAAGTCAATCCTGATATAAACAAAAACAAAATGGCATGATTTCAAGTGTTGAGATTGGAGTATTATTTCCTGACAGCCCTACTGTTATCTATTGCCTCTCTCTATGAGAGATGAAGTTTTGGTTTTAATCTCTGCTTAGCCCAAAGCCTGGTACACAAGTTCTCAATAAACATTTATTGAATGATTTAATGAGTTTTGAGTTTCTTCCTGTTTAAATTCACTCCACCAGAATAATGGTTCTCTCATTTTACATTTGACAATGTTAGAAACTATTTAAAAGCTACTCGAAGCTTTCCTTATATTAACATACTCATGGGGAACAAGAACTCACACATTTTTACATATATTGAAATTCCAAAATGCTTACGGCAGACACTTATTCATGAAATGAATAAATAAAGACTAAAATAGGGCTCAGCTTTGAAAAAAGTTTACCTGTGTCTATGCTACACATTGGAGACAGTGCCTTTAGTATTTCTTCCTCTTTGCCCTTCAACTCCAAACAACAGTAGTAGGATAAATCCTGCACAAAAAGGGAAACATAATTAAATATTTAGGACTCTACATGGGAGAAAACTGCAAGAAGCCAAAAGCCACATCAAAAAAACTTCTAAAAGTCCAAGACATATAACAAATTGTAAAAGCTATCATTTCGTCAGTCAAAATCTGAAACCTGTCTATTCTTATTACATGAGCAAAAATCGAAATCAAAATGAATTTTCATTTAAAATATAAATTAGTGTCCTACTTTTTAGAAAGAAAATCTGTTTCATTCCATATTCACAGTCAAGTTCTAAGCAGAGTGTAAAAATTGCTACTTCTAAGGATTATTCCTCCCTCAAATCTACCCGAGGTAAGAAATCAGAGTAGAATGTGCAAGACAGCAATAAATTCCACAAAATAATGCTAAGGTTGTTTGTTCACTTTAGTTAGCTAAATCAGGACCTCAGGATTACTTGGCACTGAACTTAGAGACATAATATTGCAATTAATTTATCCCATATTCCTCCCATGCTCAGTCTTGACTATGATATTCAACTCTGACTAAGTAATATACAGAGGAAAATGAGAATAACAAAGAGTAAGACCTTACCAATTTAAATAAGATAAAGAGAGATCAAACTGAGTTAGTAAAATCAATATGTTAAAGAACTATAATAATAATTAACAGTCATCGAAGGGTCACCGAGTGCCAGGGGCTGGCCTAACTCCTTACATGGACTGTCATTTAATTCATCCAACATCTGATGAACCAGGTACTATCTGTTATCTTATGTGAGAGATAAGGACACTGATAAAGAAACTGTTACTTGAACGAAACCATATAATCAGAAAGTGGAGAAGCCAGCATTCAAGTCGGGCTCACTGACCTCCAAACCAACTCCTCTGCCATAGCACCTTTAAGCTATTTCAGTACACTCAGCAACTGGAACCGAAAGGCAAATTACAGCTAGGATTCTGCACATTAGTCAGTGCTATCACTCACACACAGAAATCGTCCAAGCAACAGTGATCCACTCTCCCTTGTCAGTGGCCAGATGAACCTCACTCAAGTTTTTACAACTGGTGACATCTGAGAATTATGGTTAATAGCCTGAAACTCTCAGGAGTCAGAATACCTGGGCTCAAACCTCAACCTCACCATTCATTGGCTGTATGGCCGTGGGTAAATTATCTAACTTCTCCGTATCTCAGTTTTCTCATCTATAAAATGGAAATAATGTAACCATTTACCTTGTAGTGTTATTACAAGGATTAAATGAGTAAACATATGTAAAGCACTAAAATAGGGCCCGGAATAAAATAAGTACTCAAAAAATATTTGTTATTATTAGCTATTACTTTTATTATTTAGGCTGATCAAATATGAAGAAAATATCTGATAACCTTGGCAAAAATCTTGCCCAATATGAGAAGTAACTCAGATGCCTGTCCTGAAATTTGACAGATGGAAGAATACAGTGGAAAAAGCAGACTAGGAGAATCAGATGCCCCAGTGTTACCTAGGCCACCACAAGCTGTGTGTGTGACCCTGGGCAAGTCACTTCATCTCTCTAGATCCCAGTTTTCTCAATGTAGAAAGAATAGTTATAATCTATGATTTCTGCTGCTAATCAAATCTGCTGCTTCAAATCAAAAGCTCTTAAAAGGTTCTTCTATTCACCTCATACCCATTAGAATAGCTACTATCAACACAATGAAAATAATAAATGTATCAACACAATGAAAATAATAAATGTTGGTGAGGACATGGAGGAACTGGAATCCCTGCACATTGCCGATGGGAATATAAAATAGTGTAGCCTCTATGGAAAACAGTATGGCAGTTCCTCAAAAAAATTAAACATAGTATTACCATGTGGTCCAGCAATTCCACTTCCAAGTAAATACCCAAAAGAACTGAAAACAGAGACTTGAAGAAATATTTGCATACTCACGTTCCTAGCAGCATTATTCACAATAGCCAAAATGTGGAAGCAACCCAAGTATCTATTGACAGATGAATGGATAAACAAAATATGGCATATACATATAATGGAATACTACTGAGCCTTAAAAATGAGGAAAATTCTGACACATGATACAACATGGATGAACTCTGAAGACATTATGCTATGTGAAATTAGCTAGACCAAAGAGATAACTACTGTGTGATTCTACTTATATGAAGTACCGGGAGTAGTCAATGGTGGTTGCCAGGGGCTAGGGGGAGAGGAGCAATGGGGAGCTACTGTTTAAAGAGTACATAGTTTCAGTTTGGGAAGATGAAAAAGTTCTAGAGATGGATGGTGATGACAGCTGCACGACAATACGAATATACTTAATGCCATAGAACTGTATACTTAAAAATGGTTGAAATGGTAAAACTTGATGTTATCTATATTTTAACACAATTTTTTAAAGGTTCTAGTTTTTATTATTCTGCTGTATTGCTCTTCAGAGGTATCAGAGGATACTAATAATACCAACGGCTTTCCAAACTTGGCCAAGACTATCCTACCATTGAAAGATAGGCCCTCTGCCAAGAGCAAATTTCTAAATATGTACTGGAAGAGAGAAAGCGACTGAATTAGCAATAGGGGTGGCGGGGGTGGGAGGGGAGTGAGAGGGACAACCAGATAAATAACATTATTACAAGGCTCTAAAACAAACTGTACTCTCAAAGAGTTTAAAACAAACTTTCCAGCATCCTGCTGAATCATAAGCTTCTAGAACAGCACTTTGAACACTGCTCAGGGCCCAGAGAGGGTTCTCAAACATCTGTTGATGATGAATGACTATTAAATGAATCACTGCTGCGTAATCTCAAACATGACCCTGCATGATCTGCTTACTACTTAGTTCTCCAGAACTAACCTTACCTTAACGTTGGCCTTGCTGTCACTCTCTTGCTGTCACATCTCTGTCACATGGAATTTATTTCAATTCTATCCTATCTGGCTTCCTTCTGCCTCTTCCACTCTCCCACTTTTCCCTCAGAGCTCTGCTCAAACATCACTTCCACGAAAAATTTACCTGTTCCTCTGTTATGAATGTCATAGCATTGTGTACTTTTCCCTCCAACTGTATATTTGGCTAATTATTTGATTAATATCAGCCTCCCCTAATACCTTTAGGCTGCTTCATCTCTAGCATCTGGCAAAGTGCATCATGGTCAGTAATCGTTTTTAAAATAATCTCATAGATAGGGCTTTAGCATACCATGGACTATTTTAAAAGTCTATATCAGAAAGGGTCTAAACAAAAATAAAAGAAAACCAATTGGAAAAGCATACCTGAAGGAGGCAATGGTTTGTCATGGCTCGATAGCAGGCTCTGTGGCTCTTGACTGTCGGCCTCTCCCCAAGGCAGTAGCCCCACTTCTTGACCATGTGAAACCGTTTAGCATGCCAGATGTGAGTTTCTAACCATATGTTCTTCTTTTGTCTACGGTTGAATTCTAATATCCGGTTTATGTGACATCTTCGAGCTTTATGGCATTTATTTTTTGAATGTTCTTTTTTTTGATGTACTGATTTCTCTGCCTGTAGTTGCAAGAAGAGAAGCACATCTCAGTTTGTAACCATCTCAAAACAAAGTTAAATGTTAGGAATTCAAACAACTAACTTTAGATTATTAAGTGGAGCACATTACACACCCCATTAGTTTGCTTGGTGATTTCTCCAATGGAAGTAGAGAAAGGAAGCAATAGAAATAGTGAAGATTTTAGAGATAGGCAAACCTAAGAAGGAAGCATGGTTCTAGCACTAACTGAGCAAGCTGCAAGGTAACTAAACCCAAAACTTTGGTCCAAAAATATAAAAGTGGAGAAAACCCACACATTTCATGTCAGTTAGGTCTTGACAGAGAAATGCTAACTGCTATCTAGGAAACAGACTTCACATTAAATCTAGAAAGTACAAAATTCCTGTGTAGTTTCCACTCTTAATCTCTTCCATAGACAAGCTAAACTTTTGTGGAAAAATCTCTTCTCCATTAGTTTGTGGGCCTCTTATGGATAAGGATTTTATCTTGATTAACACTAACTCCACCATCGGCATAGTACCGGTGCCTAGAACACATTAATAAAGAAATTTTGAATTAATTAGTAAAGACATGGATAGCTTAGAAAACCTTAGAAAGTCTAAGCCAAAAACTCTGGTAAAGCCAAAAATAATTAAATTCAATGTCAAGTTTTCAACATTGAAAAAGTCAAAACGCAAGTTCTAGGCATTGATGCAGCTTTTTTTTTTTTTTTTTAACATTCTAATTCCTAGCTGGCCACACCCTCAAACTGCAGAGCTAAACTTGCTTAGCTGGTAAGAAGGTCAGAATTTTTCTTTAAATCTGGCAGGGCAATGTCAACTACTTAACACTATTAAAAGAAAGGGGCTCCAAACACTATATTTAAAAGCAGCTGTAATATTCAACTATCTGATAATTTGGTGGATTATAGGGGGTGGGGAAGGGGATAAATGATTAAACCAAAAAATAAGTAAAATGAGTATGTTGTTTTTGGTTTTCATTTTAATAAATTCTATTAAGTTAATACTTCCAAATTGCTTTTAGGAACTATTAACCTAAACACTTACACTAAGTGAAACATGTACCTCTTTCTGGGCAATCTCCCGTAACCGCCTAGGAAGGCGTTTGACATTGTGACTCATGGCTCTGCGTCTCATGTGCCGTGGCAAAGTCTGGAAAACGAGTGAATTAGAAGACTTCTGGGTCACTGCTGTCAACATAGCACTGATTTCAGCAGCTCGGGCTTGAGCAAAAGTAGAAGCTGTTGAGGCAAAGAGCACTGTCATTAAAAACAAGTCTCAAATCAACACTTTTCTGGTACATCTCAGAAGGAAGAAAGATGTGAAGTATGTGAGTTTATAATTCACTCACCACCCTGACCCCCTATTAGATTAATACCGACTGTGGTTATTTCTGTATTATGAGATTATAAAACTGTTCTTCAATTTTTTTTTTCAAGTTTTCTACAAGGATTCAGTGTGACTTTTCTAATCAGAAAAAATGTTTAAAAGCAAGATCCCAAAAAGGTTTTTTAAAAGGGAGCTACATGCAATATAATCACAACCATTCTTATCTGCAATAATTACACAAGAAAAAAAAAGAAAAAATAAAATTTTAACAATGGTTTTGACTTCAAGGTTTTTTTAATATTTTCTGCTTTTTTCAAATATGTGACCATAACTATTATGTTTTATTGAAAACTACATTTTTTTTTTGATGAGTAAATAGAGTGCTGGGGAAATTTAAGTGAATTCCCCACAAGAAGGCAAAAACAGAGGCCAGAAGACACCTCTAAGGTGTATACAAGAAATATGGGGTTATGTGGTATTGGGGACGAGGGTGTTGGAGGTACCGGAGGTAAGGCTGGAACAGGCCTGGAGATAGGATTTAAAGGTCCAGGATGCCCTTAGAGTGCATAAAATTTGGTTTCATCTTTGGAGAATGCCATGCTGAGGAGTGTAAACGGCACTTTCTATTTTTAAAAGGGAGGGGGAGAAGATTTTAAGACAAAGTAAAAGTTCACAAATAAGGACTTGTCAGAAGACAGGTAAGAAAAAAAGAGAAACCGAAGAAGGGAGAGCTATCAGGCCCAAAGACTGAAGTGGAAGGAGGAGAGATAGGAGGCAGGGCTGAAGGGCTGAGACACAACAAAGGGCGTTAGAAATCTGGCTGCATTAGAAACAAAGAACTCATACGCAATCAAACTTCACTTCTTTACACATCCTTACCTGTTATATACTTGGGAATTTCCTGAGAAATGTCCTCAGGACCTGTTTTCCAACCTCCCTTTTTTTTAAACATTACTCTGGAGGAAGACTGCTCATTCACATCAGGGCCAGTTGGTGAATAGTGGGCCATTTTGGCTTGACGCTGTCGTGAAGTTCCAAAAAAAGACTCTAGTACATTTTCAAAAAGAAAACAAAAAGAAATATGTCACTCATCAGGGATAAGGATTACAGTGGAGAACAATTCCTGGGTGGCAACCTTGATCATGTTTTCAATCCTATGACCTCCTGGCTATTACTGTCCTCCCTTTAAAGAGTAGGGATTTCAGGTAAGGAGGTGAATTAACTTGCCCAAGCAGACCCAGCTAATTAGGCAGCACACTAGCTAATCATATCAGTATGACATATGAAAGAACCATGGATATAACTGATAAAAAGAACTTTGCTCCATATAAATAGTGTGACATGGATTTTAAATCTAAGCTCCTTTAAGTACTATTGATCCATATGATTTTGTGTATTCAGTCTTTTATTGTAATTCTCTGGCATACTCAAGTTGGGAGCCTATGCTAAATTAAAAAGAAATAAGAGCAAAATCTCTACACAAATGTCTGGATATTCAAACCACTCTGACTTTAAGACAACATCAAATCTTTGTCTGTGAATGAAGAGAGAGATCAGTAAAGAATTTTATGGTGTTCCTGCTTATTTCCATTATAGCCTTCATTATTAAGCCCCTACGATCATGAAGCATGTTATAAGACTTGTCATTGTGAAGATTAAATGAGATAATATATACCGAGGTTCATCTCATGGCATGGTAGGCATCAATTGTTGGATGTGAATCTAAATCTTATGAATAGGAATCTAAAACTTACTTAGACCCAACACACACTATTCTTCAAAGCATTCCAAAAAAAATTCTTGGTCACCTGCTTGCTGTCTTCCCAAACTGGCATTTTCTATTACTGCCCAATGAACAACTATCACTTCCACATCACCTTATGAGGTTCTAAAATCATAACACGAGTTAAATATAGATATGATGAGCGTGCTACTTTTCTTTTAGGAAATACAGAAGTACAATTTAATAATAATTAAGGGATAAACCAGCTCTAAAATATGTACAGTAAATTCACATTATTCCCAATACTTATGTTCTATAAAGTCAAAGCAAACACTGAATTAGGAAATACTGAATCACTGTTCTTAGAGGAAATATATATATGTGTGTGTATATATATAAAATCATAGATTATAATCTTAAATCATAAAAACAATTCATCCTGGTAAATTAGATTCTATTTCCTTTATTTTACAAAAGAGAAAATGAAGTTCAAAACCATTAAATGACTGTCTGAAGTCACCCCACAGTTGAAATTCAAACCCCAGTCAGAGCTGGAGCTTCTTACACTGTGCTGCACTGCCCGCCCATTATCTCCAACCTCTCTGGTCATCTCTGCATGAAAGCTGAAACAAAAGGCAGCTAGCAATGTCCACATGGGGCAACTTGGTTTTTTTCTCTGCTCTATAAATGACAGCCAAAGTGCCATGAGTATTAATTTTAGGGTTATAAATACTTTTCAACTAGGCAAATTTGTACATAAGAGTCAACTCGTTTACCATTTAGAAAACAACTATCAAAAAGCTCTTAGAAGCAATATGCTCCAAACCACAGTGGAGAGAGAATTATGTGTATCTTACCTTGTTTTTGAGCTCGGAAAGGTCTTCCACCTCCATTATGGTGCTTTACACCTCTATCAGCCACAAAGCCAGAGGATAAAGTCACATTAGTGGGCTGGTTTCTCATTTTCTTAGCATGTTTTCTTTCTTTTGCATTAGACATTTCTGGAAAGAAAGTAATAAATTTAGTACAGTGAAAGGAAATTTCCACTCGAAAATAAAAGTAAATTTAATAAATATTCATGTGATTCAATATTTGATTCTTCAATATAATAAATATTATAGGGGGGTTGATGATAACAAAATGTTATGATATTGATCTACAGCAGGAATTCATAACCAGGGGCATCTCTAGAGGAGCCATGAAGGGTATGAACACCAAAAACTTGATTCAATAGAAAAAAATAATTCTATTGTTGGAAAAGAAAATATCAGTACATTCCAGTTTGCATTGCCATCAAATAATTAAATCATATACTCGTGTTGACACTGCATAAAATCTGCTGAAAGAATAAAAAATAATGTATAAGATCCCTATGCCATAATAAAAAATTAAAACATTTAATCAAAATTCTTAGGTGAAACATAAGCCACCTGAATCAATGAAATATAGAACACGCTATTCTGATAAAACCTCTACAAACACTGCACGTAAATTACTGATGTGTTCATTTCTACTATTGAAATGAAGCCAGCTGAACCTTTAATTTATGACAGCAAAAAGATTTCAATTTGAAGGAAGAAGGATAAAGGACAAAAATCTGGTAGAGTCTGATGGATTTACTCAGTAATTCTCAATTCTCAAACTCCACAGTCTTCTTTTTTTTGAATAGTTTCAAATACCTCTATTCTATTTTGAAATGAAATTCACTAATTATGTAACCCACCAGACATTTAACTTTTACCAATACATGTCTATATGTATATACCCTAACTAATATAAAGAACTAAGAAGTAATTTCAATAATCACTATTTCCGGTATGTAGATATTTCACAACTCTACTAGATGACATTATGAAATAATGAAAAAGTTCTGAAAGTTCTTGGGCCAGAAGAAGAAAAACCAAAACCTTAGCAGTATGTAGGACAAAATGAAGGGGAATAAACAGGATTAGAAGCAAGGTAGGGCAGGGATCTTACCTATCTTTTGCACTACTACACATCAAACGCATTGCAGAGCGCCTTACACAAAGCAAGTGTTCAATACATATTTGTTGAATGGACAGGTACACGCTTAAATGAAGGCGTGACGCGTGACTACAATGTATTTATTAACAGAAGAAAATATTTAGCCCAGTACCACCCCTTCTGACACAGTATGACTGAATATCTGCCAAAAGACTAGCCCTAGGGCCATTTGCTGTATCAAGATCACTATCTTCCTAATGAAATCAGATCCCAGTCACTAGGGTTGTACTCAGATCAAAGGGGAACGCATAGACTTCCTAAAGCTCCAGGAGCACCCAAAAGAAGGGAAGAAGGGAGGGGCGGGAAGGTGGGAAAAGCCCACATCTCGGCGTGGTCCTCTGAATGACCCGTGTTATTGCTTTAGGGTATAAGGAGAGGGGATATAAGCCCATTCCCAGAACGGCATCCTCCAGGTGGGGCAATGAAGCAAAATGACAGACTCCGGGTGCTCGAGCGCCGAAGGAGGTGCTGGGCCCGCAAGAGGGGCCCAGGAGCAGGTAGGAAGGGAAGAGGTCAGCTGGGTCTGAAGGAGAGAAGATTGGGGAGAGGCCGGGAGGAGCAATACGTGGGTGGCACACTCATTCACACACACGCACACTCCCCAAAACTGCGGACTCTAGAGGACACCAACCTCTCACCACCTACCTGCCAGACGCTCTGAGGGGATGAAGCCAGGGATTCCCGGTCAGAATGACAAGGCTCTAACACTACCCCACAAGACGACGTGACCGGCGAGCGAGAGGAAAAGCGCATGCGCCAGAGCTGCGCTGCCTCCACGTGGCCGGGAGCTGCGCAGATACTACAACTCCCAGAATCCTGAGCGAGCCAGCTCCCGCGTCGCGTTTCTGCTGGGGCTGCCGGGCCTGATCAGTCCAGTGGGACACGAACGGAGATAGTGTACGGGATTGTTCTCTCTGCGGGGCCTCAAGGGAAAAGGAATAGTTATGTCATCCTTGATCAAAAAGGTGATCAGCACCGTGAAAGCCCCAGGGGCCATTGGTCCCTACAGGTAACTCGGCATGTGGGAGCTCGGACGGACCCCAGGTGTGCTGGGAGGGGTGGTGGAAAGTGACCACCCCAGATCAGAGCTGGGGTGGGCCTCCTGGATCGCATGAGGCGCTAGCCTCATCGAACACGCGAGGAAACTTAACCCAGGAAATGGAGCAACGCACCCGGAGACCCACAATGAGTTAGGAGCCCCAACTAGGACCCGGAGCCTGCGCTCCCGGAGGCTTTTCCCAGACTTGGCTTCCTTACTGCGGAGACCAGCCAGCCAGAAAGTTTCTCCGATTAGAAGTCTTTCTGAATGTTTTTTAAACAGCTTTACTAAGATATAATTCACGTACCCATAAAATTTAGCCCTCTGAAATGTACAATTCAGTGATTTTTTACCGTACTTATGGAGTAGTGCAGCCATCACCACTATGTAATCTCAGAACATTTTATCACCTCAGAAAAACCCCTTATACCTATCTGTCAGCAGTCACTTCCCATTCCCCTCTTCTCCAAGCCCCTGGCAACCAGTTATGTGTTGGTCTCTATGGATTTGCCTGTTCTGAACATTTCCTATAGTAAATACAATCCTACAATATGGGGTCCTTTGTGACTGACTGCTTTCACTTAGCATAATGTTTGGTGTAACCCTCTCTTAATTTGAAGAAGTAAATCCCATCCACAGATGTGGGTGCCCTTCTGGGGCTAGCTGAGTTCTTTTCACGGAAATGCTTAGCAAATCCCTGCACATCTACCCAAGACACTAGGTTTTACAACACATAGAAATGCATTATTGATGTTTATGAATTCATTTGCCCGTGCTTATTTCTCACTAATAAAATCAAATACAAATCACAACGAAGATCATTTTCTAAGATTTCCCAACATGCTCTGGCTAAATATATGTATACTGGCCAGAATGTCTATCTTGTGTACATGTGTTTGTCAGAAGCCCTGTTAAAGTGAAAGTTTAATTCCTTTTTTTTTAAAACAACTTTGTTTTCTTAAAATGTCTCGGCCTTAAAACTATTGCATCTTATATGCATTCTCGGAGACTTATTTTTAATTCTTCATTAAAATATATTGTGCAAACTTTTTTCCATTTTTTCCTTTTGGAATATAGTCTACAGCAGCTGTTCAGTGTTAAAAGAACTACTGCTGGACAACCTCTACTGCTGAAACACTTGAACTATGAAAGACATATATTGAGAATTGTGCCGACCAGTGCAGGGGATACAAAAATATATAAGAACCATTCCAGTCGAAAGACATTCACACATATGGGGGAGAGAAAAAGAAACATTTTAATCTTATGCAAACTGATGGGACGCATCCATGGCAACCAACTTCTCTTAAATCTTATCCGCATTTTACAAAAAAAACTGAAGCTCCAAGTGAACTTGTCCAAGGTCAAACAGTCTGTAAGTGACAGAGCTTCATTTGAACAAGCCCTAACTCCCTGTATACCACACTGCCATAAAAAATAACACTTATGTATGGCAGATTACTAACTATTATAGTAGGATTAGAAATAAAACGCGATGAGACTGAGGGGTCATGGAGTTTGGGGGAGAGGTAACAAAAGAGGATAAGAAAGAAATGGATGCTAACTTGGGGCACATGGGAAAAAGATGTAGGAAGGCTGCTTGTGTGAGGTAGCCCTTGAAGTGGGTTTTGAAGGTTGGATTTGCATTTATAGTAAATATGGTTGTGATGTTTGATTTTTAAATTTCAGTTGTCCCTTGAACGATGGAGGTTGAACTGGGTGGGTCTACTTATGTTTGGCTTTTTTTTCAATAAATACTGTAAATGTATTTTATGATTTCCTTGACATTTTCTCTAGCTTACCTTATTATAAAGATACAGTATCTAATGTGTATTATGTACAAAATACGTGTTAATGAACCATTTATGTGTAGGTAAGGCTTCCAGTCAACAGCAGGCTGATTAGTAATTAAGTTTTGGGGAATCAAAATTATACTCGGATTTTTGGCAGTTGGTGGGGGTCAGCTATACTTTGTTAAAGACTTCAACAGGAAGTCATAGAATGAAGGGCATTCCAGTTAGGGGGCAAGACTCGAGGCATGGACATGGAATACATAGCATAAAGACTTTTTGGAGGATGTTTTAGTAGTCTGAGTACCACTTTTACTTTGTATTTGCCAAATCTGTGTACCACCTTTATTATAATTTACTTGACACTTTTCTTTGAGATGGCTCACTTTATTTAACAAATTTAAAAAGGAAACATTACAACAATAAATAGAAAACAATGCAGTAGAAAGTAACAGTGAAAAATAAACTCGATTAAATGAAAAATGTTATTAAATTCTAGCTGGATACTGCAGTTGGTTCAGAACCCAAAGCCTACTCTCTCTTTGTTAAAAAGTGACAGCTTTAACTTGTTTTCTAAAAATAATATCCTTTTCCATTTAATCAGAGGATCGAAGTCATAATTGCTAACATTTATTGATGCTTACTCAGCACCAGACACTGTTCTAAGTACATTATGTGCACAGTCACTATTCCAGTCCATTTTTCATTACGAAGAGAGAATGAAAAAGGGAATCATTTCCTTACTGTTATTCAGTGTTTGTATAGGACCTACACTTTGGGAAACACTGCTTAGGAGTTAGACCTTGAATTTGAATTTTTGTTTTGCCTCTTGCTAAAAATTAGCTATTAGCAAGGTCTGGATTGTGATGGCTTCCATTGCTAAACTTAAGAGTATGGACTTTATTTTGTATGCAGTAAGGAGTCGTAAAATATTTTTGAAGAGGAAGTGACATGATCAGATCTCTTTTAAGAAGAGACTTCTGATAGTAATTTGAAAAGGCATTAAGAATAGTTAAGAGGATATTACAATAAAAGTAAAAATTAGTCATCTTTTTCCTCCTTGTGCCCTGATCCTTCTCCCTCAGTCACCCAGTGGTTTTACTTTAGAAGAGAGTGTCCCTTAAAAACAAAAACAAAGAGATTATAGAGCCTGGAGCATACACTTTTCGAGTATATACTTTGTTCAAGAAAGCAAGCATGATAGTAGTATCCCTGGTTGACTCTGAGGTGGGTCAACTATATTTATAAAGCTGCAAGTAAAAAAAAGAAGAAGAAGAAGAAGAGAGTTATTATATGAATATGGCAGTATGACAAAAGAAAAGCCATCAACCAGCATTATAGTATAGAAACTTTCCAGGAAATTGTGCCTCTTGTGCTTTTTTGTATCCAAAGGTAATACGAGGCCACTAGAAATGGTGCTAATTTTCAGTGTTTTACAAAGGAAAAATACTACAACTAACTAGTTATATCCCAATAAAGTTAATTGGACATTTTTAAATAACCATTTGGAAACAAGAATTTTTGTGCATGGAGTTTGTAGTGAGTGCACTTTTTGAAAATTCTGGGTCTTCTCCAGGAAGGATTCAGTTGTGCTGAACTTTCAGTTCCTGGCACTGGGATGGATGCAGTGTTGTCACTAATTAGCTGATCAGCTCAGCTCAGCTCAGCACATTTTAGGAATGCTCCAGGAGGGAACCTTGAGAGACATCGATATCGCATTGCTTTTGCATCGCTTTCCATTTTACCAGCACACCATCCAAATAGTCATAACATTTTGAAGCGATAATCCATGTGGCATAGATTATGATGCGAGAATATTATGATGATTTTGAAAAATGTTATTTCCCTTTAACTTGGAATTAGAACAATACACTTAAGTTTTCTGGAGCCTAATGACTGGTCTATGGATAGGAGGATTCTGATGCTCAGGAAGAGTCAACTATCCGATTGTTATTTGTGAACAATCTCTACTTACCTGTAGAGATAACTCACATAGCTCAGATAATCTCAGAGATCCAGGACCTACTTTTAATTTTCTGAGAATAAATGAATACTTTTTTACTGTCATAAAGTTTTTATCAATATTAATGAATAAACTTGTAGTTTAAACTGTGTTTCAGATATGGGCAGAGGTAAAGGTACTTAGCAAAGGGCAAAGAGTGGCCTAATTCTACACAGGACAATTAATAGAAACAGTGTTAGCTGATGGGACTGTTCAATCTGATAAAAGTTTACACATTAACAAACTCAATAGTTATCCATTTGTGGGCCAAGGTGAAAGCCAGATAGTGGAGAAGAATTCCTAAACTTTCTAAGTCCTGTTACCAAGTTTAAACCTACCCTCTTCAGCTCTCCAAAACCCACACTGTAAACTAGTAGGTATTCCTAAAAAGATACTTATTGACGGCCACGGTTGTTTAAGCTACTAAGTGGTGAGAGAGCAAAACATCAATAAGAAGTTATTGTGTGCCTACTATATAAAAGGAATCACCTAGCCCACTATGCACAGCTAGAAACATAGTAAGACACTGCCCCTGCCTTCCAGGAGTTTATAGTCTGGCATACCCCAAGAGATAGGATAAGAAAAGAACTAGCTGTCATATGAGGCAGGATCCTGTTCATAAGAAAGGTAGAGCCTTTCTTATACCTCTGGGGCTCAAAAGAAAGAAAGACTCAGGGAAAATGGTGTGTGTGCCTGCATGTGTGCGTGCATGTGTGCGACGAGACAGAGAGAGAGAGAGAGAGAGAGAGAGAGAGATGGTTTTCAGTGTAGCTTTGTTTACAGTAGCAAAATATTGGTATCAGTGGTGACTAGTTAAATTACATCCATACAATGAAACACTATGCAGCTGTTAAAAGAATGAGGAATAACTGCATATAGTTATGGAAAGATCATGATATGCTGTTGACTGAAAGCAAAGTGTAGAAAGTGTTTAGTATACCATATGTTATTGTAAATGGGGAAAAATTTATATTCATTTTTCTTCATATATGCATGAAGGAACTTTGCGGGAATATTTAAAGAAGAGCTGTGATTATCCACAGGGGCTAGGAACTGAACAGAAGGAGGATAAAGACAGAAGGGAGACTTTTCACTGTGATTTTTTTTTGTATATTTTCTAGATTTTTGAACCATGTAAATATTCTCATTCAAAAAATTATTAAGGAAAAGTTATAAATTTTATATTTAAAATTATAAAGAAAAAGGATATGGTTGGGAAATGAAGGGAAACATGAAATAAAAGATAGGAAAGTTTAGAGCATGTTGGAAAACAAAATATAGGGAACTAGAAGATTGGAAATGAGAATATCCTGTTTTTAAATAAGCATGGAAATGGTAAAACAATTATTGCTTCTAAATTTAGAATGATATAAAGATTCTTTATCAACATTTTTAAATGAGAGTATTTAATGCCACTGAATTATATTCCTAAAATTGGTTAATATGGTAAATTTTATCATACATTTGTATATATTTTAGCTACAATTTAGAAAAGAAACAACAACAAATTTATTAGAAAATAATAAATTTTCTTTTAAGTTGATTTATTTGACTCTTTTTCAGGTCTCAGTGTAGCTTATTTTTTTCTTTCATTTTATCCTAATTTTGAAATTTAATGACCTCATTACAAAAAAAATTCCATTTCAAAAGTAAGAACTGCAGAAATGAAGTGTACCCTCACAGGTAGATTCTTAGTTGATCTTCCAACAAGCAGCGATTAATCTTGAGTAATTTACTCCTGGCATTGCTTTTCTTGGTTCGTTTTGCAGCTTTGTTGAAGTATGTTACGTATAAAACTCACGCATTTGAAGTGTAGCGGCCCATGAGTTTTGATAAAAGTACATTCGTGCATCTGCTGCCACAGTCGAGTTTTAGGACATTCCCACCACCCCCACATCTCCTTGTACCCATTTGTGGCCCACGCCCCTACCCCTGGCCCCAGGCAACTACTAGTCTGCTTTCTGCCGCTATTCTTTTGTCTTTTCTAGAATTCCATATAAGTGGAATCAAATAATATGTCGTCTTTTGTCGACTCTATCAGTGGATGTTTTTTTTTTTCTTTTGGCTATCATGTTCTTAACATTCATGTAAAGTTTTTAGACATATTTTTTCATTTCTTTTGGGTAGTTGCCTAGGAAAGAAATTGCTAGTTTGTATGTTAAGTGTATGCTTAAGTTTTAAAGAAACTGCCAAACTGTTTTCCAGTGTGTTTGTACTATTTTGCATTCCGACTGACAGTGTATGAGGGTTCCAGGTGCTTCACATCTTGACCAGTACTTGTTATTATCAATGATGTCCTCTCGTGTGTAGTGGTATTTTATTGTGGTTTTGTTTTACATATCTCTAATGACTAATAATGTTGAGTGTATTTCTTGTGCAGTACTCCTTAGCTCTTCATATGTCTTTTATGAAGTATCTGTTCAAATCATTTGCCTATTTGTCATCGGGCTGTCTTGTATTATCTAGTTTTAAGAGTTATTTATGTATTCTGGATATAAGTCCTTTGTTAGACATACATTTTGCAGATATTTTCTCCCAATCTGTGAGTTGTGTTTTCATTTTCCTAAAAATATTTTTCAACAAGCAAAAGTTTTTAATTTTAATGAAATCCAATTATCAATTTTTAATTTTACATTTTGTGCTTTTTTTATGTCCTAGCAAAGAAACATTTTAGCGTTGAATTTTATATTTTATATTTTATATATTCACTGGATTTCCATTCATTGCAGTCAAGCTGTGTTAGTCGACAGGACCATTTACATTTCAGGACAGATAGGCATGGACCCTTCAAGTGGACAACTTGTGCCAGGAGGTGTGGTAGAAGAAGCTAAACAAGTAAGTAATTTTCCACATTTGAAGGTTCTTTCTCTACTGCTTTTAATATTGAAGAATACTAAGAATTCACTTGACTGATTTGTTTTAGAGAGAGTACCAGATAAAAGCATTTTAAGTTACTGCATAATTTAAGACAATTTTATGTCAGCAGAAAGTTGGAAATTTGATGAATCATTTAACAACCAAAAAAAAATTGTTCCTTGCAACGTGACTTTAAACCTGAATCTATTGAATATTAACTGAACTTATTGTGGTAATCATTTCATATTATATACATGTATCAAATTATCAAGTTATGTACTTAAAACTAATAACAATGTTATTAGTTTTATTAGTTATTATATGTCAATTATATCTCAATAAAACTGAGGGGGAGACCCTGAATTATTAAAATCAGATAACATCTTGCCACTTCAAAATGGATTAGGAAATTTTCTTATCAGAGCCACCGACCTACACAAAATAACTCCAGCACCACAGAAATAAAAGTCAACATTTGTTCGAAATACCAAAGATTACATGTTTGTAATATCAAACATTACATTAGCATGTTTTTCCAAATAAGAATGGAGAATATGATTCTAATCCAATAAGTAGAATTAATTTATAATTTAATGTATTCACTGAGTCATTTGTAATATCCAAAAACAGAAATCAACCTAAATGTCCATCTGTAAGGAGCTGGTTAAATAATTCTTGTAAGTGAATTGCCTTTCGACTTTCCTCCAGTGGAATGAATCAGTCTGAAATATGGTGAGATGTTGTCTCCTTTTGTGAGTGAAAAGTTTGGGTTGAAGCCTCTTCCTCAGTGCTAGAATGTGTGGCATTCTCAGCCAGTACTCACTCAGCTAAAACAAATCATTTCTAGAGTTCCTAACTATCACTTTGAGGATAAGTATGAGCTAGCAAGCATTAAAACATGTTTTCTTTTAGCAAACACTCTGGCCTTTGGAAGAACATCAGTTTTTTTACCCTGTCCTTAATTTATTATTTTTTCAAATCATTCTTCCTCTCCACTTTACTGGTCTCATAACATTTGATGATGTTTTTGTTTTTTTTAAAATGATTAATCTTTCAAATAAGCAATACATAGGTATGGCAAAAAAATCCAAAAGCTATAAACAAGCATAGACAATGAAAAGATGTCTCCAACCCTTATCCCAACCTCTACCGTTTTCTTCATCAGAGGTAACCACTGTTTTTAGTTTCTTGTATATCCTTCCAGGGACAGTCAGTGCTTATACCAGCATAAATGTGTACACACACACACACACACACACACACACACACACACACACACAGCACCCTGCCACATACACACACAGATGGTAGCTTATTGTGCATGTTATTCTGCATCTTGGTTTTCTTTTATCATGTAACAATTCATCTTGGAGATCTTTTCATATTAATTTAGTTGTATAGATCTAGCGTGATTTATTTTAGATTTATTTAGAAGTAGCCTAGAAAGAGTAGAATTTCAGAAAGGAAATTTTTCTCCAACGTAAGCTATTTAAGGAGGTATTGGTTTAAGATGATTAATTGAATTGAATTAAAGCTTTAATATAACATCAGTGCCTTAGGCCTTTCTTGCCTTGGTTCACAGGCTCTTACAAACATGGGTGAAATTCTGAAAGCTGCAGGCTGTGACTTCACTAATGGTGAGCAACTTAATAGGACATCACATTTCTGTTCAATATTTCTTTGGTCTTTTTGAAGAACACATGGTATCCAGTAATATGTCATGCTACATATCTTGTTGCTTTTTAAAGTTGTTTTAATTTTAATTAAGATAGTCCCATTTTAATTAAGATAGTCACAGTACCATACTTTCTTCTAAGTAATGTTTTAGATCAGATTAAATAGCTAAACCTAATAACAATGTTTATATCTTCTAGTGGTAAAAACAACTGTTTTGCTGGCTGACATAAATGACTTTGGTACTGTCAATGAAATCTATAAACAGTGTAAGTAATTTGGCTTTATTACTATTTTCATTTTTAAAGAGAAATGAACCTATTAACTTTAATGAATTAACAGTGAATTAAGAGTGATAGGAGATGCTAAAGAAGTGGTCATAGATCTTGTCCTAAAAGAATGAATAGTCTGATTGGACACATACAGTGTGTCCTCATGAAAAAGATCCAAGACATTTCTATTGCATTCCCTAGAATAATATACTACAACCCTAGAAATCAATTTTCCTAAAGCTTAATTTTGTTATATCCTTCTCAGGCTTTTTAGGTACACCTAATAAATTTTTTTTAACACATAGATTATTATTGCTATGATATGGTCTAGCAACTATCTCTATACTGGCTCTCAGAATCATTAGCTGGTTACTTACTTAACATTTCTATATCTTGGTTTCTTTATATCCTATAAGGATAAAACCTTATAGGATTGTTAGAATGCTTAAATGAGTCAATACAACATGTAAACACATTAGAACAGATCCTGGTGTGTTCTAAGCACTCAGTAAGTGTTATCTACACTTATTAATGTTGTCTTAGTGGGGAAAATGGCTGTCCCTACCAACCGGTGAGATGAGACAGAAGTGAAATATGGAAAAAACATCATTATTTATTCTGTCTTGAAGAAACGGCTAGAGTAAAGCAAAGTTAGCAGTGAAAGTACCTGCCAAAATTTCAGGAGATGGGCAGCTGTTCCTTATTTAGATAACTTTTATAAGTATCACCTTAAAAACAAAACCTCATTCATATTAAATAAGATCGAAGTGTCAGAGTATGTGTTTTCATTTTTTCCCAGAAAGCTAAGACATTTTTAAAAGTATTAAATATCGTAGGAGTCATATGGCAAAATATTTTATTAAACAAATATGAATGTGAGCCTCTTTTCTTAATAGTACTTATATCTAAGAACTGAGAAACCTGTGAAACACTTTGCAGAGTCTTAATTATGCTGTGTCGAGTAACAATATTGTATTTGAAAATTAAAATGAAATTCTTTTAAATTTAGATTTCAGAAGTGATTTTCCTGCAAGAGCTGCTTACCAGGTTGCTGCTTTGCCCAAAGTAAGTACACTTGAAAATGACTAATGTACACAATTTTAAATTAAATTTCTACGTTGTTTTCTGAATATAACAAACTAAGCACTGTGGCAGGAAAAGTTTTAAAAGAAAAGAAATAGTTTCTGCTTTCCAGGAGAAAGCAGAAAGTCTGGGGGAAAATTAAGAAACTTAAATTTTAGAAATTTGTCTTAAAAATTCACAACATTAAAAATTAAGGCCACATATGAACACAACAGAATCAGAGTACGTGAATTGTGAGAAAAAGTAAAGTAGCAGCTATTTTCTTTTTATTGTTATGTAGAGACTATAAATCGAGCTAGGTTTGTGAGTGGTATTTTTATTGCTTTAATTTGATTGTTACTTGGAATGATCAATATCATCAAAGTTATTAAGGTATTGGGTATGGTAGAAGGAGCTCTGAACTTGGAATTGTAAGATGTGGGTTGAACCTTTGCCATTTAGCATTGTGTCTTAGGACAGGTTGCATAACCTAAGCTTTGGTGAATCAATTTCTGAATTGAGAGAATTTAGAGAACTGCTACATAATACCCGTCT
>NW_011888996.1:2815254-2817336 GCF_000151845.1 Pteropus vampyrus | reverse complement strand
AAGCCCTCTATACACCCAGGCTATGGTATAGCCTGTTGCTCCTAGGCTACAAACCTGTACAGCATGTACAACGTGAGATTAAATCAAGCACAAGAGAAAATGATGCAATCAAGAGGCATAAACACAAGATGTGTGAGGCTGCTGCTGGTGTAACACTGCACACTATTTTACAGCAAACTTTTTTACAAGTAGAAAAAGTACACTCTAAAGTGATGATGAAAAGTATAGTATAATAAATACATAAACCAGTAACATAGGCACTTATCATTATCAAGTATTATGTACTGTACATAATTGTGCTATACTTCTATATGACTGGCAGTGTGGTAGGTGCGTTTATACCAGCATCACCACAAACACGTGAGTAATGCCCTTCTGACAGCTATGACTTCACTAAGCAATAGGAATTTTTCAGCTCCATTAAAATCTCATGGGACTGCAGTCATATATGCAGTCTGTCATTGATCAAAATGTTATGTTTAGAAGCAGTTAAGAACGGCGGTGTTAAGAGTACGAACTTTGGAGTAATACCACGGGATTCTGTCCCAGATCTACCACTTAGCTCTGTGACCTTCAGCTAGTTATTTAATACCTTTCAGCCGCAGTTTCCTGAGAGAGAATAATTGCACCTTCTCAAATGGCTGTCATAAGTATTAAGATGATGTGTATGAAAAGTACTCAGCAGTATCTAGCATACAGCAAAGGCTCAAAAAAGCTGTCACTGTTCAGCAGTATTTGATAATTATTAATCATATGGAATAATGTGCTTTGTGGGAAAGCTTCTATTTAAATAACTAAAGTTATTAACATAAAAGGTAAGTATGAGGTCTCTTCAAGTAGGCAGAGTTGGGGAGCATGGTACTGTGAATTGATAAAACAAGATTAAGTGCTGAAAATTATTTTAGACATTTTTACACAAAGCACTATAATACAGTGGTTAAGGGCATGGACTCTAGTGCCAAGGAGCTTGAGTTTCAAATGCTGTTCCACCACTTTGGTTAAGCTACTCAAGATCTCTTGTTTGTTTCATCTGTAAAATGGGGATATTACTAGTACCTACCTTATAAAAGTTGTTAGGATTAAATAAGTGAATATGTATAAAGCACTTATAATAATGCCCAGCACGTAGCAATGACGATGATAATAGAAGGCTTTCTATTATTTGGCAATAAAAAGAAATGAGCTATCAAACCACAAAAAGACATGGGGGAACCTTAAATGCATGTTGCTAAGTGAGAGAAGTTCTAGAAAAGCGTGATTCCCAACTGTATGACATTCTGGAAAAGGCAGAACTATGGAGACAGTATAAAGACTAGTGCTGGCCAAGGCCTTGGGGTGTGGGTGTGGTAGCAGAGGGATGAATGGATGGGTCACAGGAGATTTTCAGGTGAGTGAAACTATTCTGTATGATACTGTAATGGTGGGTACATGTCATGCATTTGTCAAAAACAGTAATGCAAAGAGTGGACCCTAAATGTAAACAAGAGGCTTCAGTTAAATAAAAATATGTGAATACTGGTTCATCAGTTGTAACAAATGTACGACACTAGTGAAAGATGTTAATAACCTGGGAAACTGCAGTGGGGCAAGGGAGGGAGCATATGGGTACTCCATACATAAAAATGCCCTAGAAAATGTAAATTTTTTTTTTTTTAAAGAATTGTATTAATGCAGTCTGTGGCATTAAGTGAAAGGTTTCCCCTTTTAGATAAAAAGTGTTGCTCATGGTTAACTAGTATCTCCTAAAAATATAAAAACTTGGGAAAATCAGCAACCGACAAACACCTCCCCCTGCCCTGCAAAACAATGTGCTTAGAAAAATGTTGACAAGTGATGAAATTTATCTAGGATAACAACTGAACTTAAGTTACCCATCAAAACTCGTTTATTATTAACTATTTCATACTTCTCTAAGAAGTTATATAAAGTATATACATGGTTTAGAGAATAATAAAATTGACACCTACAAATCTGCTTAAGAAAGGAACATCACCAATACTTTCAAAGTCCAACAAGCCATTCTCCGTCCCATTATCCTCACTTTCCACAAAGGTAACCGCAGTCCGAAATTTTGTGTTAATC
>NW_011888996.1:2769445-2815204 GCF_000151845.1 Pteropus vampyrus | reverse complement strand
GTGGGTGTGGTAGCAGAGGGATGAATGGATGGGTCACAGGAGATTTTCAGGTGAGTGAAACTATTCTGTATGATACTGTAATGGTGGGTACATGTCATGCATTTGTCAAAAACAGTAATGCAAAGAGTGGACCCTAAATGTAAACAAGAGGCTTCAGTTAAATAAAAATATGTGAATACTGGTTCATCAGTTGTAACAAATGTACGACACTAGTGAAAGATGTTAATAACCTGGGAAACTGCAGTGGGGCAAGGGAGGGAGCATATGGGTACTCCATACATAAAAATGCCCTAGAAAATGTAAATTTTTTTTTTTTTAAAGAATTGTATTAATGCAGTCTGTGGCGTTAAGTGAAAGGTTTCCCCTTTCAGATAAAAAGTGTTGCTCATGGTTAACTAGTATCTCCTAAAAATATAAAAACTTGGGAAAATCAGCAACCGACAAACACCTCCCCCTGCCCTGCAAAACAATGTGCTTAGAAAAATGTTGACAAGTGATGAAATTTATCTAGGATAACAACTGAACTTAAGTTACCCATCAAAACTCGTTTATTATTAACTATTTCATACTTATCTAAGAAGTTATATAAAGTATATACATGGTTTAGAGAATAATAAAATTGACACCTACAAATCTGCTTAAGAAAGGAACATCACCAATACTTTCAAAGTCCAACAAGCCATTCTCCGTCCCATTATCCTCACTTTCCACAAAGGTAACCGCAGTCCGAAATTTTGTGTTAATCGTTCTTGCTTTTCTTTATAGTTTTGCCACATAGAAGTTATGCATACAAATGACCGTTTAGTTTTGCCTGACTTCGAATTTTATATTAATAAAACCATACTGAATATATTTGTCTGATTTGTTTTTCTTTTACTTGGTATTATGGTTTAAATTTTTTTTTAACATTTTTTAAAATACTGAGTAATATAAAAGAATGTTGACTACCCACATTTCTGTCACACAGTTTGAGAAAAAAAAAACATTGTTATTGCTGTGGCAGACCAGATGTGATGCTCCAGTCTTTCCCTATCCCTCCTATCTCGGAGAAAACTAATATCCCAATTTTCCTTTTATCATTTCTTCTTTTTTCTTCTATCATATGTTTGAATCATTAAAATATTGTTTACAGGTTTCTGAACTAAAACAAAAATGAAATATTTACATTGTTTTGTGGTTTTAAAGGAGCATCTTTTAACATTTCACCATTGAATATAATGCTATAGGTTTTCATATATTCCTTTTATTAGACCAAGAAAGTTTCCTTCTAGCCTTACTTTGCTAAAAGTTCTTCTTTCTTTTTTTCCTTCCTCCCTCCCTCCCACAAATATTTAATAAATCAGATATTGTCACGAATACCGTGATTCTGCAATAAGCAGCCCAAAATTCTTGCCCTCAGGGAATTTAACTTCTAGTGAACAGACAATAAACAAAGCAAGTAAATTATATATTAGGTAAACTCATAGTGGCAGGAAATAGATTAAGGGTAATAAGGAGGTTGGAGATTTTCTTAACTGGTACAGAGTTTCTGTTGGGAGTGATGAAAAGAGTTTTGGAAATAATGGTGATGGCTGCACAGCATTGTGAATGTATTTAATGCCACTAAATTGTACACTTAACAATAGTTAAAACGGTAAATTTTTTTGTGTATATTTTACCATAATTTTTTTAAAATTTTTAAAAAGATGAAAAATTATGTTAGATTGTAAACAGCCATGAGGAAAAGCAAAAGAAGGGGAGTTGGCAAGTACTGGGGATTACAAATTTTAAAGTCAGTGAGAAGCTACTGGGTATTTACCCCAAAGACTTGAAAACCCATATCCAAAAAGATATTTACACACTGATGTTCATAGCGGCACTATTCACAGTGGCCAGGACATGGAAGCAACCGAAGTGTCCTACGATAGATGATTGGCTAAAGAAGCTGTGGTACATATATACAATGGAATATTACTCAGCCATAAGAAGAGAAAATACTGCCATTTGTGACAACACGGATGGACCTCAAGATTTTCATGCTAAGCGACATAAGCCAGACAGAAAAAATTGAAAATCACATGATATCACTTATATGTAGGATATAAACCTAAAAGCAACAAATGAGGAGGACAAATAGAGACTCATGGACATGGACTATAGACTAGTGATTACCAGAGAACTATAGAGTAGTGGTTAGTAGTGGGGTGCGGGGAGGAGAGGGGAGGTAGACGGGATAAAGAGGGTCAAATATAGGGAGGTAGGGGGAGGGTGAAGTAGGTAAAGGGGATAAATATATGGTAGCTGAAGAAAACTGGACTTTGGGTGGTAAACACAATAGAATATACAGATGTCAAATGATAACATACACTTGAAAATTATATAACCAATTTATATATATTAACCAATGTTACCCCAATAAACTTAATAAAAAATAAAAATAAAAATAAAGTCAGTGAGTGAGAAGGGAAGGCCTCACTGAGGTGATATTAGAGTTCAAAATTAATTCAATTTTTTTTTGTATCTGAGATCACATGATTTTTCTCATTCAATTCGATAACATGGTAAAATACAACTCATTAATTTTTTTTATAAGGCAGAACTGACTTTCATTCCTAGAATAAATTCAATTTGGTCAATATATGTGTTTATATATACATACACACATGTATATTTATAATGTATATGATTTATACACTCAAATTAATTCAGAGTGATATATTTTATTTAGGATCTTTACATTTATGTTCATCTGTGAGACTGGCTTTTCTATAACAGTTTATCATTGTAAATATCCTTGAATGTTTGCTAGAGCTTACCTATAAAACTATTTGGGCTTGGTGTTTTTTTGCGGAAGAATTTTTAAACTACCAATTCAATTTCTTTCATGGTAACAGGAACATTCAGATTTTCTAGTTTTTTGTTCAGTTTTGGTCATTTACTAGCTTTTTGTTCAGTCTTGGTCATTGCAGAATTTGTGCACTTCATCTAAATTTTCACATTTATAGACATTTTTTAATGTCATATCTATATTCAAGTGCCCCTTTTTCATCTAATATGGTTTATTTGGTTTCTACTTTTTAAAATCAGTCTTGCCCAGAAGTTTATCAATTTTATTAATCTTTTTAAAGAACCACTTTTTGGCTTCGTTGATCCTTTCTATTATATCTTTGTTTTCTTTATCATTAATTTCTTTTATATTTATTTTCTCTAGCTCACTTATGATACCTTGTTCTATTTTTATTAAGATTCTTTTAGTTGTAAATGACAGAAACGCAACCCAAACTAGTATAAGCAAGGGGAAAAAAAATTCATAGGCTCATGTAGCAAAGTCCAGAGTACAGCTGGCCTTAGGCATGCATGCTCCAGAAACCTCATTGCACCATCCGTCTCTCAGGGGAAGATGCTGCAGGCCCAGACATGCAGACAACCTGGGTACTAACCCCAGCAGAAAGACATCATTTCCTGATATCTATGGCAAGAGAGTGTCAGAAAAGCCTCTGACTGGTCCAGCTCAGGTTAGGGGCCCAATTACTGTAGCCAGGAAAATTAGGTACTCTGTCCAGGCTGGGTCTAAAGCACAGAGTTATACATAGGTCATGACTTCAAATTCAAACCCTAGAATTAAAGAGCTGCAAATAAAATGCTGGTACTCAAGCTAGTTAACTTGTTAGTGGTTGGGTTGGGATTTTGAGTCATCTTTCCACACTGAAGGAGAATCACTAGATTTCGTTAAATGTGGAATGGAACGCATTGCATGTTAACCTTTCAAACATACAGAAATAGCTATCTTTTTGAAGATATATTGAGTATGTTACCATTAAATAAATAACAATGAGATGTCTAAAAAGAGTCACCCATATTTCCCGCTTTTGCCATATTCTTCACCTTTGACAGTGTGTTATTTAAAGAACACTTTTTTCTGAAAGACACATGAGTTAAAGGTAGTTATAAAACTACTATTTTTCTATAATAACATTCAGATAAAAATATACTGAGAAAACCTTTCAAACACTTTATTATTTCTAATAATATATTTATTCAATCAAAATTGTAAATATTAAACCAGCAGTACAAGATAATTTTATAAAAATGTTGGCCATATTTTCCCCTACAGCCAATGATAATCAGTTTTGAGGAAATTATTATGATTATACAAGAATAATGAACATTTATCATCAACAAATATTTACAGTGCCAAGTTCTTACTAGGCTTTATAGGGAACTTTTCCTGTCCTCTAAAGAGCTTACAATCTTTTCTCTAACATATGGTCATCAATTAGAAAGTATTAAAAATATTTCCAAATAAAATATTTTGTTTTTTCCCAAGATATCAAAAAATTATCATAAATTGTGGTCAGCTAAGGGTTAATATGCTTGGGCATAGTTGTTCTCTCTATAGTCTTAATATTTACTAATATAGCGAGTATTATTGGAACATTCTGTTTAACCTATTAACTCCAATAGATTCCAGTCAGGAAAATTCAGAAGTGCTATTCTCAGCAGTTCAATAGACAAAAGTTATAATAAGAGTTATGCTTTGGCTAATTCATTATTGCAACACTAAAAACTAATAATCCCTCATATGCATCAACATGATTTTGACTGATTGAATTATGTGTAATATTTAGATTTTTATCTTTTAAAATTTGTATTTTCTGAAATTTCTACCATGAACATGTATTCATTTTATACTAAGAAAAAACTTACTATTTTAGTAATACTGGAATTCTTCTTTGCAATTATTGCCTAAATAATCATTGTGTCACAGTCAAGTACTTAGACAAAAGTAGTGTTATTTTTACCAAAAAGCTTTTTAACAAAACTCTGATGTCTAGAAAACTTGAAGCAAGTCCATATTGATCCACTAAATAACTATTAATTGAAATAAACTATTCAATTTTCCTTGTACTGAATTGCAATGAGTGTGATGATGGTTGGAAAAGTCACCTTTAGGTCTTGTGACTTTCTAGTGAAATTCTGGGGCTGAAACTCCTTCCCAACCCAAAGCTACTACTACAACAGTACAGCTGCCATGGAAAGCTTCCTCTCTTGTCACTGAATAATTTTTTAAAGTGTTTGCAATCAGGGTCACATATGTCAATTCAATATAACATGCATTACTTTTTAAATAAATGTATATGATAGTATGAATGATGTTTTGCTAGTTACTTTAATTTTATTAAGAAAAATTTGAGAATTATCTATATTCTACAAGAAAAGAAAAGAAAAGAAAACAAGGCAGATTTCAAACCAAAATTACTATCCCTAACTGGGTTTTCAGAACTCTTTTTCTGGAAATGGTGAGGTTTGCTGAACTGTCCCCAGAAGCTGATAGGAATGTCATGTTTATGCACATTAGTAGCACACTGTTAAACTGAAAAGGTGATTTAGATTAATATGATATGGATTGGCCCTTCTTCTACCTTCAAAAGTTATTAAAGCCTAGTTTTGATGTCTGGAGAATTCTTTCATTAGGCACAGAAATAATGGTATTGTTGTTAAATTGCAGTATCTCAAATATTGTCCAAAAAATGTGCTGAGTGGTATTTCTGAAGTAAAGCTAAAGGCCTCTAACCTGACTCTATATGAATCAGTTACGCCAGAGAGTTCCCTTACTTGTGCTGATGGTAATAAAAAACTGAAAAGAGAGATTCAGCACTTGTCAGCTGCTCTCTGAAATTACATCAATTCTGTTTCTGCAATTAAAACCTTGGGATTATAACCAAATGGTTGTTAACTTTATAAGCTCTGCGGAGGAGAGGAGCTGAAAAAGTTTTAGATTAAATCACATCTTGTAAGTAAGTGCTTTCGACTTTTCCAACACAGCCACACCTTGCTACTTGGTGTAGGGAAAGAAAGAAGAGGACCATTCTCCTTTTACCTTACAAATGTGTACAGGAGACATGGATGGCTTTATGATGTTCACATTACTGGCATTTGTGAAGCAATTCAGAATGGAGTCATCAAGTTATCTTTATAAAAATGAAATGCTTGTAATGTTAGATGCTCTAGCAGGCTATTGCATTTTCCAAAAGACCACAGATGTAAACCCTACTAAGATTATTTCACCATGACCATCCAACACTCTTTGATTAGTTAAATGTGGAAAAAAACATTTTTCTTTAAAAGCCAGTCTTAATTCAAGGTCGAGTGTGGAATAAAGCGTTTGTTAAGAGTGATGTGGACCCTGAACACGCCCGATCCAGTCTGATCTCGGAAGCTAAGCAGGCTTGGGCCTAGTTAGTACTTGGATGGGAGACCACCTAGGAAGACCAGGTGCTATAGGCATAAAAAAAAAAAAAGGAAGGGTGATGTGGGTGTTTTGACTACTCAAAGGCTAATAGCTATGCTAGACGTTCTTACTCCAAAGTCTAAATGGAAAAAACAAGAAGGTCACAGGTTGACCACACGTTCCTATCCTGTGAGTGGGTACAGTGCACTTCTGGCCAAGAGTTTTGGAGTTTGGACTGAGAATTTCCTAGATCTGCAACTGGCACTCTCTACTGGTAAATGCAAATACTCTCTCCCTACTGGGGATGCTCGCTTGGCAAATCATTTGTTCACCATTTCCCCACAGTTAGACATAAGTGGCTATATGGCACCCCAGGATTAAAATATCCAGTTCTGATAGTAGTTTTTCTATTAATTCATTATAAACAGCTCAAGCCTTATCTCCCACTTGTGCATTTTCATTCTGGGGCAAAACTGATGACCTCTTCTCAGAGTCAGGGACTTAGTGACAAAATGCACTTTGCTATACCATCAGTCTTAATCTAACATAGATTAAGATATATGAGTTTTACATGCACTTTTCACAATGCAAGGACTATATAAACTGTCATTTGTGGTTTAAAATGTGGACCTGTTAAAATATACTTATGTTTTAGCATATATATATAGCCTGGCATATACATTACCTTCTTGTGGAAATATACACAAGAAACTTTATTATCTTTTTATAGAAGGACTAAAGGATATGGGAAGAATTTCACTGCCCATTTTATACCTTCTGTATTATTTGAGTTTTACTACAGACACATTACTTTAATTTTGTTTTAAAAATTAACATTATTTAGATGGAATATTTCAATTTTGTAATATTCAGATATGACACAACATTTTAACTTTATAGGTGTTGAATAAAAAACAGTATTATCTAAAAGAAAGAGAAAAGTTTCTTAAAAGGTCTTAGTAACCATATTGAAGGCCAAAAGTATAAAAGTGCTAGAAATTTATAAATTTCCAAAATCTTCTGAGAACGAGTTTAGTCATTAATGGAAAATAAATGGGATTAATAAAAAATTTGAAAACTTTTACAACTATACAACAATATTTTTGAGAAAGAGGTCTTTCAAGAATGAGTTCTGAATAGATCTCTTTAACATATGCTAGATATTGAAAAAGAAATCCCGACAACAGAGAATGTACTTTTATGCCTATTACATAAATGAGTCCTACTATTTTGGTACTTGATAAGAGTATAATTCCACTTTTTAAGGTGATCATTCATATTTTACACTCAGCTCTGACATTTCCTACTTACTAGATATCTGTATAAAAATATATTTTTGTCAGGAAAAACATCTATGGATTATAAAATGTAGCTGGATTTATATAACTTTCTGACCCAAAAATATTGCTGCTTTTGGTACTATACCAAATATGTGTAGCTTGTTACTGAGCTTGAGCAGCCCTGGCAGGAAAATGTTAGTATTACACAAATTCATATTTTAAATATATTCTGTATTAATGAATTAAATGTAAATGGGAACCCTTGGTATTTATTATTGATTTATTGATTCAACAAATATTTATCAAGCACCTCTTATGGTCTATTAAAGGAGCTAAATGCCTGAATTCAAAGATACATGAAACAGTCCTTGCTCTCGAAATCACCATCTGACATCTTTACGTAGCAGAAAGAATGATGTCATTTACTCAAGTAACTCCTCTTGTTGTCTGCCTCAATTCTTTAAAGTCAGAAACATAAACTAATATTAAAATTAGAATAAAAATGATGATTCTTCCCTGTATCTTATGTTAAAATTAATTGCAGATCATCTTATTAGTCATTTTAACATAGAAGCTAAAGCAAAAGAGTCCAGTTAATTCATCTGAGCAATAATCTTAAAAATATGTATTTACAAATAAGATAAATAAACCAAATATTTCCAGAATATAATTCTATCCTAATATTCATAAACACAAGGCACTCAATGGTGGGTGAGGTTGCTATCATTATTATTTACAGATAATTATTTACTAAAATCCCTTGGCAACTTTGGAAGAATGCTTGAAAAATGACTTTCTATTATGGTGCATCATTTACATTAATGAAATAGATGGTTTTTAAATCTTGATTTCTTAGCTCCTTTCGAACCCTAAAGCCTATTAAATCACAATAATCTAAAAAAGATTTGGGCCCAAAGAATAACGCCCGAGAGGCAACAAACCTGGGTTTTAATTCTTGCTGTTTGTTGCCTCTAAAAATATATTTAAAATCCAATTAATTTAAAAAACCTTAAATGTCAATCGAAATGATAATATCGATTGAAACACTTCACATAAGTGTAAAATCAATAGCTGATTCAAAATGGCACATGGAAAACATGAAGCTTTTCATTGTGAAAATGCCTAATCTTGCAACAGCACCAGAGTCTGCATTCCTTTGACAAGGATTTTGTTAACATTAAATGTTAACATTTAACATCCCATGATAAGCAAGGCTCTATGGTAGTAGATAGACTTAAGATGAGAAAGTAATTAGATGACATACTTTCTAAGGTTTCTACTACCTTTAAATTCTGTGCTAGGAAAGACATACTAAATAGAGATTGCCCTGTTTTGTTGTTCATTCTTATTCTTATTCCACTGTAACTATAACGGTGTCACTTTATTATCCTGAACTTTCAAAGATTTGCTAACTCCTACCTCTAATCACTATCCCTAAAGGTTTATATTTTAATTTTAGGGTCTCGTTTTCTATACTGAATGGACTCATTGCCACAATGAAGAAAACACCCTTACACTCTTAAAAGATCATATACTTTAGTTATTATTGGCTCTGGCTATTGTAGTTTTAAATGTATAACTATTCTATGTAGCTAAGAAAACTATTTACAGCTTAGCAGTTTTATGGAACAATGTAATCAAGAACATGATAACGACGCTCCTTGTATGAAACATGTAGATGCTGAAAGATAAGATCTCTAACCACAAGCTTCACTACATTTTCCTGTCTTCTCTGTTGTAACGCGCCGTGTTAGAGAAGATTCACTGTCCCATCACCATATCTATCTATGTGGTTGCCGAAAGATCCACAGCTTCTCCTGTTTCTTCTTCTTTTGTTTCAGCCTCTTCATTTATTTTCTCATCCTCCATCTTTGTTTCAACCTTTTCTCCTGTCTCACCTGGAAAAGTAACCAAAGTGACCATTTAGCATCAACAATAAAGTACCCCACAGCTGGTTTCTCATGGGGACAGGTCTTAATCTTTAGGTCTAAACAATAAGTTTCTCTGGTGGTATCAAGAAAGGTGATCGCCCTGGTTCTCTGAGATCCTCTGAATGCCAATGGCACTAACATCTCCGAATCTTGCATTCTCTTACGTAAAATCAGGATGCAGAATTACCCAAGAAATAACAGTAGAACATATTATAAATAGGAAGTTCCATATATATCTAAATCAAAAGGTAACCTAAGGGTGACCAGAAACCTGCCTCATCTGGCCATTTAGTGTTTAAAGAAAACAATCGTTGAACACTTAAAGATGGGGAATATTTAAGAGTCTGGATGTTGCACCTTCTCTGTTTCCCAGATGAGTCGGCTGGGGCAGCAGTGGCCCTGGGCTTGCAGGTGGAGCCGCAAAGCAGCTGCCTCTCTTGGCAGGACCAGGTTCTTATTTACCAAGGTCCCCTCTGGCTCCCCACAACATTCTACGTGTCCCTCACTTCATTCCCTGTCTGTCATTACCTTAGGCCTAGAAGACTTGGGTTTGCCAGCTCTGGTCTAATATATGCTACTACTTGCCTTTCATTTGTCATTTTGGGAGCACTTTTACACACCTTCTTCAAAGCACTTCCCCCAATAGAGTGTGAGAATTTGTTTAAATTGTGCCTTCTTTCTACTAAACTGTGACTCCCTCGAGGACTCTCTCTTACTTCTTCTGTACCCCGGCACCTAGTGTATGATTAGGCACTCAAACACTGCTGCACTAATAAATGCAAGAATTAAGAAACAGATAGATAAAAGTTTCATTTAATTATACTGTAGTGTGAAACTAAAATTTACCAAAATATAAATCATGCCCTAGAAGAAAGGTTATTTTTTAATTATATCTCCCATAAAGAACAGTATAGATACCATTTGTTTTACACTGGTAAAGCACATTTGAAAAACACCATATGCCAAGAAGACATAAAGGATTTTTTTCTAGTCTTCTCATAAAGGTAAAAAGACTATAAAAGGACAGGGGCAGACTGACAGTAATTTTCTGAGGATAAGACTGGCAAAGATGAAAATTACATACTGAGATCCATTATTTGTGTATTCTTTCATTAGAAGGTCAATTCCTCCACTAACCATCTATTCATCTTTACTTTTGATCTTTATACCATACATGGGGCCTGATGAAGAGCAGACTTGGAAAAATTCAGCAATTTTAACACGTTGCCTTCAATATTTGATTCTATTCAACAATAAAACTCTAGGTTAAGAATTTGGACACAGACTATGCTTTAGAAATTTTCTGTTGAAAGCCAAATGCCCATTTTCCAGGTATGGAAACCTTTTTGGTTTGGGTCAAATGAACTTCAACCACTTGAAATGAAGATTTCAATGGCTATACGTCAGCTGCCCCCTATCCCCGGAGGTTATCTATGGAGCACATCTGAGCACCCTGAATCTTTAATGACATAGATTTACCTTCGATGTTTTGGTCCTCTTTGTTGGTGTGAATCTTCCTAACCATTTCCACATTCGTCCCTGTTTCTAGAGTTCCTGTTGGATGCTTCATGATTCCGACTATATCTTCAGGTTGGATTTGTTCCATGTTTCCTAGACCTTCGGAAATTTTATGAGTCAAATCATTCTTTTCAGCTGTTTCCACAAGCTGACTTCCTTCTGATGTTTCTGGAGATCTGTTCTCTTTGGGAATTGTTTCTCGAAGATGCTGCTCTTCCACTGTCTCCACAAACTGACTTCTTTCCGATATTTCTGGAGATCCATTCTCTTGGGGAATTGCTTCTAGAAGTTGGGACTCCTTGTCTCTTCCCAGTGTTTCTTGAAGTTGCTGCTCTTCTGCTGTTTCCACAAGCTGACTTCCCTCCAATATTTCTAGAGATTCAGGCTCCTTGGGAACTGTCTCTAGGAGGTGGGGCTGTTTATCCTTTCCCATTGCTTCTTGAGGTTGTGGTTCTCCACCTGCTCCCAGAGAGGGGGTGGTTTCAGCTATTCCTTGAGGTTTCATCTCTCTGGCCGTTTGTGGATTCTCAGTACCTCCCACTACTCCAGGACAGTCCCTCTCTCCTGCTGTCCTTGAAGGCTGATGCTTGCCTTCTGTTTCTAAAGGTTCGGTCTCAGCAGTTCCTTCTGAAGGCTGAGCCTCTGTCACTGCTTCCATGTCTTCCTTCTTTTCTTCTGCCCCTGGAGTATCATCTTGGCCACCTGGCAGAGGTGGCCCAGACTCCTTGGGTCCCTCTAGAGGCTGAGTCTCCTCCATGGATCCTGGAGGGCCTGCCGCATCATTTGCCAGGGGCTGTTCATGGAGAGATTTAACGCCATTAGCTGTAGACACCGCTGAAATCTTGAGCTTCTCCAATGGAGGAAGGCTTTCCTTTTGTCCCTTGCCATAAATAGTAGATTCTCTTCCCAGTGTACATGGTTTGGGTTGGGCGAGGCAGGACTCACTTTCTTCTGCGGCTGAAAAATACATATTTGAAGTTACTTTTTGATGATTTGCTTGAAAAATAAATAAAAGAGAATACACATTAATGTATAGTTTCTATCTTGAGAAAATATGTTGCTATCAAGAAGTAGATTTAACAGTTCAAGACAGTACAACTAAATGCAGAAGGGCCACACCGCAACCTAACGCTCCCTAATTCAAATCTTACTGTCTTCAACTCACACACCTCATCTTAAACATTAAAGTCCTCCAAATTCACAGGGTTTTTTTTTTCCTGTTTGCTCCTTCTGTACCTTCCCATGGCTCCCGTCCCATATTCTAATTCAGTACATTCATTTTGTTTTCTCGTGTTCTTTTCCCTGTCCCACCTTTTCTCTGCTTTAGACTTAGAGATGATTTCACCATGTGTGTGCCTTGAGCTGCTTGAAAGGTCTTACCTGCCTCCTAAAGTAGAATGGCCCTCAGTGAAAGGAAGAGAAGCGTCGCTAGGTAAAACTAAGATGTCTGGGAAGGAAGGTGGCAGAGACCGGTCAGCCTGAGCTTCACTTCATTTGGGAGTCACAGGGGAAAGAGAAATCAAGAGAGAGTTGGAAAACGTGAATCTTACTTCTGGCTCTTCCTCTGGCTGCGTGACCTTGGGAACTTAGTCCCCAGTGATCGCATCCATAAAATGACAGTGAATCTATCTCTCCCACCTGTCTCAGAGTTGCATGACACATTGCTTCACATTTTTTCATATGTTTGCATTCATATTTTTGCATGAATGTAAAAGTCAATGTGGCAACATGTTTATACTCTTTGACCCAGTGATCCTACTTCTAGAAATTTATTCTAAAAGCATAAATGTCAGGAAAATGCTTTGGGGAAAAGTATATCATCCCAGTATTCTTTACAATAGCAAAAGCTGGAAAATAACTTAGAAGTCTAAAAACTGGGGGGAAAAAATAAATATTCCTCTAGATGAAATATTATTGTACCATGAAAAAATGATTATGACGACCAAATGCTAAAATAAGAAAATAATTATAAGTTAAAAAATCAGCACTCACAATTGGGTTAATCAATTTAAATAATGCATATAAAGTGTTTATTAGCATAATTTCTGCTATATAATTAAGTGCTCAATAAGTCAACTATCAATTTTATACATAGCAATATATATCAATGTTGAAAGAAAGGGAGAAAGGGTGAAAGGAAGAGAAGAAAATCAGTCACAAATAAAGGGGGAAATACTGAAGGAAAATAACCCTACACATAAAAATTGGGCCTCTTAGTGATATATTTCTTCCTCTATAATTTTTTGCTAAAGACAGTTTTTCTTTTTTTCTTATTTTTCCCTAAGTTACTCCCCTACCCTGGATATATATGTATATATTTTAAAGAACTGTCTAAGTTAAGTTGTACAGCTAATACTCAGGACTTCTTTCCCATTTTCAGTTCTCTAGGGGCAAATATTTTCATTCTTTTATCTGTTTGGGAGGGATAGTTTTTCTACATCTCCAAGTGAATTGCTTTTTCGTGATTTTTTTAGTTTGGGCATTGCAATTAACTCCCACTATGGAAAATAAAGACTTAGCTCTTTTTATGCCCACCTGTCCCATAACCCACCTTCTCCCATACACATTCATATTTCCTTTCAATTCAGTGATTGTATATTAGTAATTATTTTATATAGCAATTATGTTGTAATTGGGTTATATCTATATTGTCATATGTACATATGACCAGTATGTCTGCTTGGAAGAACTAAGCTACATAGCAAGCTATTAATGTGTGTAAAAATTTTTTCATTTTTCCCCAAGTTAATATTTGTCACGGTTCTTCACTTCCTTAATTTAGGTGTTATCATTAATTCAACTTGCTGCTAATTATTTTTCTTCTTAATACATTTATTCATAGCAAATTATTTCCCATCTGGCCTCCAGAACTGGAGAGAAATTAGTGCCTGAGGCTGGAGAAGCAGAGTTCAGGAAGGATTTTGTGAGATGCAGGGCAGTAGGTTGTGGGCCCCAAAGGTCCACATGATGGAAGTAGGAGGAAGGCTGTCCTTGACCTCCCTTCCGGCCTCGTCATGAATGAAGCCTTCGAATTAATAGCCTGTAAGGCAACTTAACAAAAATGATTTCTCAGGTCTATAAAGAAATTCATTATGACAAGACGATTCATTTAGATGTCACACAAGGATGTTCTAGTGATGACTGCCCTAGGGAATTAATAAGGAAATGTGTTAATACACTAATCACAGACATCTGCCAAATTATATTTTCTGGTAAAATAGTTATTACAGTGATTAGTACTGTCAGTTAAATGAGATAAACTCCTTTCATCCATCTGTGCCAGCTGTGGGTGCATCCTGAAGTCATCACCCTTCTAGAGCAGGAAGCAGTGGGGAAAAACTGTGTTGACACACCCGAATCATGGCCACTCGATTTTACATTTTGAAAAATATATTATGCTATCAGTCTAAAACAAGTTTTTTCCCCCAAAATCAAAATCCTTGTGAAAATTTATTATCCACAAATGGTATCTTAAGTGTCTAAGGGTTCTATCAACTTGTACCATAACTACATTATTTATACCCATGATCGCAGTATCAATTTTCATACTTATGCACTTTTCCAAATTTTAATGATATATTCAACATAGGTAAATGTCCTCAACATTTTTAATATTTTTATAATAACCTAAAAATAGTCAACCAAGCTGAGAAATATTACAAAAGAATGTCACTGTTCCTAATATTTTTCCTGGGGGAGTCCGAAGGAGCTAAAACATCTTTAAAATGATCACCACAAAAAATAAAGAAAATGCTAAAAGTGTAGTGACACATTTATTTTGTAATTTATAGTGATTATTTGCACTCTGACTGAATTTTTAAATAAGTGTGTTTTAGAGGTAATAGCTCCTAAGTAATCGCCTAAAAGTTCTTTTCCCTATGTGATAGATGAGAGCCATCAAAAAGGGAGGACAGAAATCTTTTGACCTTGAAAGTGACACCTCTAATGTAGCTGGTTTGAATTCTGGTTCTGCCACTTACTACCCTTACTAACCTTCTTTGTGCCTCGGTTTCATTACCTGTAGAGAGGGAGGAGTATTAGTAGAGTTGTTCTGAGGATTACACAATACCTGGAAAGCACTAGCACAGTGAGTGGCACCCACTGAGTGACAATCAGTCTTAGCCATCACTTAGCCCATCATCTGATGGGCTAGCAAGGAAGAAATCGTGGTGGACAGACAAAAAAGTAAGGTAATTCTATTCATTCTAATACTAGTACCTTTCTCTGAGACTATTTGGAAAAGAAGAAAGATCAGAGTAAATAAATAAAAAGGTCGGAAAAGAAATAGTAGTTTCAAACCAGCTCTCAAAGAACACAGCAAAAAAGTCTACAGTTACCACTAATGTCTCCTTTCTGGCACCAGATCGCATATCCTTAAGAACATTCTTATCCCCAACTACGGAAGTACAATTTTTAGATTTGTTTGACCTCAGGTGCTCAGCAAACAGGGGCACAGAGCACGGCCAGGCAGGTTTTTCTCCGCACAGGGATGTCCTACTGAAGAGGCCACTGACCTCCAGCCTGCGGGCGCCTGCAGGACTGCATGTGCCACAGGTGGGGAGGGCTTCTTTTTCTAATTTCACAAAGGTCCTTTGTGGCTGGTGGTGGCTCTGTCAATAAATTATAGCTCACTTAGCAACAGAAAGAATGAACTGCGATGTTAAAGGGCTTGGCTAAAGCGTCACCTAAACACTACAAAGCTGTCAATGTTGACTTATAAAATCCTGTTGTTACCATCATAAATTCTAAAACATGATTGTTGATGGAAAATAGATTAGTTCTCACAATGTCAGCCACAATTTGACCAGACTTGAGCGGCGTTAATGGAGGCCACTGATAACTTTTTTATATAAATAAATAAGTTTCATTGTTGACTTTGATTTCATTTTATTCATCGAATATTCATCAAGTGTCTACGATAAGCCAACTCTGGGCTAAGCACAGGGGCTACAGCAGTTAAAAAGGAAGATCTGGTTCCTACTCTCCTAGAGTTTACCGTCTTCAGGGAAATTCAAATGACCGCTACTCCCCTCAGTAAGCCCAACATGGTCTCTATGCATTACCTCTCACCCACAGGTCTCCACACACTCTGTCTCCATGGTTTTGTGAATCCCTAACATACCTGCTTGAGGTAGAAGAAGGTACGACATCACTTTGTCTAGCACTCTAACTTAAAAAGCAGTGAGCTCTTTTGTCCACAAAAGGAGACGTTCTGTGCCTAATCTGTATTATTATGTAATAAACATTGTGGACAGATGCATTGTTTCCACATCCAGAGTTGTTTAAAGATGTGTCTGTTTTCTGAACCCTACATTTTATCAAATCATACACTGCTCTGGGCCTAATCCTTTGGTGCTCATTATCTCTCCTGATTCTGTTGTAAGTTGATCCATGCACAAATTTGTTGTGACAGCTGAACTAACAGAACCCTTGTTGCAAGCACCGTTGTGATAGGCAGACAAAGAAATTAAATACTAGGCAACATTACAGAAAGGATTAGAACTAGAGCTAACATACCTGAAATTCACATTATGGTGGAAGCTTTTCAATTCAGTTCGTTACCCTAATCAGAAATGAAAAGTTTCTACCCAAGAAGGAGAAAAACTTGAGGTCAGTATTTCCTAACTCCTGGCTATGACATATCAGACATTCCAAAGACTTCGCTGGTATGTCTGCTGGGTTTTCTAGAGAATCAATGAGAAAGGGGGATCCTGGTATTTTTCCCTTGTCGCCATTTCTAGGTTCTTGTAGCTTTTGAATTTGGGGAACCAGGAATGCAGCCTGAGTCAGCTCCAAGGGAAGAGCCGGCTCATCTTCTCATTTTCTTACTTTGCTTTCTCCTCAATTCCATTCTACTATTTATCCATCTATCCAACAAACATTTGTGGAGTTATCTGTGGTACTACTCTATGAATTTTTTCCCTTTTCCCTCATCAAAGTACATAAAAACACTGTCCTTGTGTGCCACTGCACAAATGCTAATCCCCTCCTTCAGATATGATTTTCCCAATTTCATTTACTTTGATTTCTTTTAGATTCCTGTAAGAGACATTCTTATTTCAAAAAAAAAAAATCTATTGCATAAAACATCACTTTTGAAATTATCTACAGTATTCACCACTAAAAAAGATTCATTGATGGATGGTCATTATTGGCACATAGCTATCCAACATTTGGGCAGAAATCTAATCTACAAAATCAGAGACATCTCACACAAAGAATAAGAGAGAGAAAGTGAAGATTATGTCTCTGCAATGTACAGATTGTGACACGGTATTAACCTAAACAGGCCTCGCCAACCATGTTTCTCTAAAGTGAAACAACACTGGCTAACATCTACTAAGGCGCTATGCCTAGAGCTTTATATGGGTTACCTCATTCAATCTTCCCAATGACTCCTCAAGGCAGGTCCATTACAGGCACACCTCATTCTATTGTGCTTCGCAGATATTGCATTTTTTACGAACTGAAGGTTTGTGGCAACCTTGCATCGAGCAAGTCTATTGGCACCATTTTTCCAACAGCATTTGCTCACTTCATGTCTCTATCACATTTTGGTAATTTGTGCAGTAGAGGGAATTCTTGTTCAAACTTCTTCATTATTGTTATACTTGTTATGGTGACCTGTATTCAGTGATCTTTGATGTTACTAGGGTAAGACTCTCTACCAGCAAAAAGATTATAACTCACTGAAGGCTCAGATATGATCGGCATTTTTTAGCAATAAAGTATTTTTAAATTATGCACATTACCTTTTTATACATAATGCTACTGCACACTTAACAGACTACAGTATAACTTTTATATGTACTGGGAAACCAAAAACTTTGTGTGACTCACACTATTGAGATGTTTGCTTTATTGCAGTGGTCTGAAATCAAACCCACGATACCTCTGAGGTATGCCTGTATTATCTCCATTACACAGTTGAGGAAATCTGGCACAAAAAGATTAAGAACCTTTATCTAGGAGGGGTATACAGATAGGAGTGTCAGAGCTCAAACTTGAGCCCAAGGAAGTGTGATTCTACCTTGAAGATTTAGGTGCTTTAAGGAAAATTATAGCCCCCGAACCTGCCCCATCAGCACTGCCCGGGAGTTTTTTTGTTGTTGCTGCTGTTGTTCTTTTAATGGTGACTTGCAGGCCCTATCCCAGATGCACTGAACCAGAATCTGTATCCTTCCAAGGTCCCCAGGTGGTTAAGCTATCTATACTAGCACTCTGGGGTTGTCAGGGAAGCCATAAAGGAGCTAGTCAGAAGAGACTGAAGTGGATGATGAACACACGGAACTGCTAGTGGTGTGGGTGTCCCTCATTCTCCCAGGCATCGCTGCCTGTCAGAAATCTGGCATGGTCTCCATCCTTATGCTCACACGCCACCGTCACACCGTGATCAGTATACTGATTTAGCAATGACTTGAGGGCCTGAGCTGGTCTAAGTGAGCTCAACACTGGGGAGTGAGATTTTTCTCCGGCTTCCATCATTTCACAGAACTCGGTGGGTTTGCTAATCTACTTCAGCTAGGTCAGGAAAAAAAGGTCTTCTAATTCCTCATCTGAAATTAAGGTTAATACCTTCTGTCCTTTGCACTCTAAGAGCTGTCAGCAGGTGACTACACTAACGTGAGGTGGCTGTTCTCCCAGCTTAGGCTCTGTACCTGATTCGGGCAGGGTGCAGTGTACAAGGCTTGTGGCCAAGAACAGGTATCTGTGCTTGAGAAGGGAGCATTCCCATCAGCAGGGAGCAACTTTGTGGCTGAGATGCAACAAATTTTGCAACAAAGCAGTCATACTCACATCAGACTTGGGCTTCAAGTCCAGGTGGTTAGTGTACCCTGAAAGCCACCTGTACCAGAAAGAGCAGTGGGCAGACCAAGCAGGATTGTGACTCCAGGTCTTCCCGCTGACTGCTGCTACTACTCTCTGTTAGGGATCTGCATGTAATGCAGATGGCTTTGCTTCCATGGTTAGTATAGATCACATTAAGGGATGTAGGGGATTTTCTTTCCCAGAATGAAAAGCCACTTGTAACAAAGAAGTCTTTCTCTCATAGGCCCTATGCACCTGTGAGGCCAGCACTGGTCTTCTGGCACAGACGATCAAAAACTGAATTAAAATGAGCTTGTTTTCTTCATAAAGCAGAGCATAAAGAAAAAGCTTCAATCTAGAAAGAAGCAGGTTTGACCAAGAATCATGGAAATGATTAAACTGGAAGATTTCACTAAAATTAGTGTATAAAACAAACATCTACTCTTAACCTTCTTCAAGCTTCAGAGTCTCCAAAAGGAGTATCAGAGACATTTACGAGGTGGTGATAAGTCGTGTCGAGAACCTGTACGCTATGATAAGAAGGGTATTTATCTTTGTGGTCTTCTTCTTCCAAACCCATGCCCTCATCACATCATAAGGAAAACATCAGACAAATCCTAATCCTAGAAGCTTACAAAATACTCCACCAGGACTCCTTGACACTGCCAAAGTCATCAAAAACAAGTCTGAGAAGCTGTCACAGCCAAGAGGAGTCTAGGGAGACATGATGACTAAACATGATGTGACATCCTCGGTGGGATTCTGAGACAGGAACGGGACATTCGAAAAAACGAAGGCAATCTGAACAGAGTACGGACTTTGGTTAATAATAATGTATCGGTATTAGTTCATGATTATTACAAACATATCCAACTAATATGTTAAAAATCAAGAGAAAGTGGATGTGGGGTATATGGGAACTCTGTACTACCTTCATAACTTTTCTGTAAATCTAAAACTAATCTGAAATAAAGTTCATTTTTTAAAAATTATAGGAGTAAGTGTATAAGAGCAAGTAACTTTGCAGAATAAGATAAGCTAGCCTTAGAAAAACTGTTTTGTAAACTTTGGCCATTCACATTCCTCTTTTATGATTTTTGAATAACTATGTACTACTTGTACTATTACTGACTTAATATTATTAATTGTCCCATTCTTTTAACAAATTCACTAAAAGTAAAAAAGTCAAGAAATCAACAAATTCAGAGATATAGAACTTGATCTTGAGGAAAAAAATAAAACTTGATATTGGAAAAGAAATAAAGAAAATTTGAGATTTATTAAAATTGATATCAATGACAGATAATTTTATTGAGGACTTACTAGCAATATTCTAGGCCAGGGGTCAGCAAATTTTTCCTGTAAAGGGACAGATAGTAAATATTTTCAGCATTGCCAAACATGAGGTCACTATTGCAACTACTCAACTCTGTCATCATTGTGAGAAAGCAGCCACAGATGATATGTAGATGAATGGGCATGTTTGTGTCCCCCAAAACTTGAAATACTAAAATAGGTGGTGAGCTGGAGTTGGCCAGTAGCTCAAAGTCACAACTACTAAATGATCCTGAACCAAGATTTGAATCCAGTCTAACTCCAGATTCACATTCTTAATCAGCGCTCTATACTGTCTCTCAGTATGTTGAAATTCTCTCAAGGATGCATGTGTGTTGTCTCTTTCTCACCCTCCCATACACACACACACACACACACACACACACACACTCACACACACACACACAAAAACTTCTCATAACCAGACGTCCTGTAGAGGCTACTCCAGGGCAAACAAAGGGAAAGGAAATTAGCCAAAAGAAACTATGCAGTTCCTGTCAATTTTAGGAAAATGGAAAAGAGTAAGAACAGGCTCCCCACCACCAAAAAAAAAAAAAAAAAAATCAAAGAGTTTGTTATCATTATCAATAATAGAAAAAAGAAATTGTTCCTTATCATTATCAATGACAGTGAGGGGAAGAAGTGAGGAGGATGGTTGGGGAGGACACTTCAACAGAGGTCCTTGCTGAAGGCAGATGTTACCTCCAGTAAGAGAAACTAATGAAAATGACAGAGCAGTTGGAATGAATCTCCTAGTGGGTCTTGGCACACAGAAGATACGGTATCTGCACAGCACACTGGGGTGATGGAAGAAGCTGCACCTGGTGGACCTCACTGGGCTGCCCTTGAGACGAGGAGAAACGCTGGCACACTGTAACCCATTCTCACAGGCTAGGAAGCTCTGCTACACACAACAAAGGGACAAATATATTTCTGTCACCATAAATAGACTAGAGCAGAATTAGCCGGGCAAGGCTGAGAAGATAATAATGATAGATGAATCAGAGCAGTCTGCAAAGTGTGAAATGTTGAACGTTCTCATCCTACAAGGACCCTTTAGGACTAGGTTTCAAAGGCAAGCTGCTGAAGAGAACAGAAAGGTCCTTTTCACTGAATGTAAAATCAAATATATTACAGGCTTGAAAAACTACTGGCCCCAAATGATTGTCCTGGTAAAGAGAGCAGAGAATTGAGAGACAAAAAAAAAAAAGAAAAGAAAAGATAAAAGAAAAAAAAGATAAAACACTTGGTTTGATGGTACATCTTTATGACTGTAGGTGAAGGAAGTAGATCACACTCTCCCATCTTTTAGTGGAGAGGAGGCAGGTCAATCGCTGAGAGAGCAGGGCCTGGCCAGGGTCCGGGTGGGAGGGAAGCTGGGGGAAGGCATCTGGAACAGCTGTAAAGAAGCCAGGAAAGCTTAGGGGCTCAGGCCTTACAAAAGGCTTGTCGAGCAGCCCCCTGGTATTAGTCTTTTCGACCTTTGGTCTATAAGGTCCAGTTCTTTTTATATTTATCTGTGTTAGATGAAGTGCTGTTTTGAAGTTCACTTTTAAATATACTGTCATGGCCACAGAGTCTATTGTATGTAAACGAATGTGACTGTTAGTGACCTGGAAAGTGGATAGGTCGGGCAGGGGTGTTGTTTTGCTTTTTGCTAATACTTCCTGAACTTCTTGAATGTTGACTTCCCTATTTAATGTACATTTGGACACTTTATTTCTCTAAACTGGCCTAATATGACGTGTTCATCTCAATGAAAGTTAAACCGTATGGATTTGAATGTTAAGAGCTTGTCAGTATAAATAAATGGCATGTTATCAAGCCTTTAGGTCTTTTGTGCTGTTAGAGAAGCCAGACTAGAAGCGAGGCCAAAGGGACCATTGAGAAAAGAGGGTTACCTGTCCCGCCGTGTGTGGGGCTACAGCCACCTGGTCACCACAGCCCAGCCCAGTTATCCTGGGGAACACAGCCCCTTGGGCCCATCCGTGAGGAAGCAAGTGGCATCAGCTGAACTTGCCCCAGTGACACAGGTTGCCCTTTCTTTGCTCTGCCTGCTTCCAAGGACCATGCCCTGTTTTTAAGCCATTGGCATTGCCTGGCTTATTTTACCCACCCTCATAAAGCATATTTCCCATGGAGTTTTAACTGTTAACTACAATGTAGCTTTTTTTTTTTTCAGTCTTCATCCTTAAAGGGCAAAGCTCTGACACCCTTGAACAGATACAAAAGAAGGAACTGTAGAGGCTGAGGGCAATTCCCAAGGAGAAGTTCAAGGGATGTGACAGCGACAATCCTGGGATGCTTCCTGAGGTCATTATGGTGCCTTCCAGACGTTAACACTCACTTGGAGAGCTATATTCTGGTATTTTGCTTTTCTAAAAAAAGCAATCATTGCCTATTACTACCTATACTATACACACAGGTTTCACAGCCTGACCAAGTTTGATGCTTTTTATTAGTTTTGGCGAGCCTTTCATTAACTACCACAAGTATTAGGTTTTTACTTTAAACTTGATATTGTAAAACATTAACGCAGAAGTGAAACGAGCCAGGACATGTGGCCACTTTACAGAAGCTTGACTTAACAGAACACAATAAAGCTTTGTTTTGCCGTGTTGACCTTTTCCTGCATGACTAGGAGACTCTCCTCACGACCAAACACTCTCTCCCCGAGCCCCTCTCTCCTGATGTGGCCTTCTAATTTCTGTTATTTGGTGGTTCCTGATTCCTACTCTCCCTCTGCCTTTCTCAACTGTATTCTCACTCCCCTAAACTCCCATCAATCCATTCATTCAGTCATCCACCCACTCAGAAAAGCTGGACTGCATTTCTCCTATATGTAAGGCCACGTGACAAGTTCTGGCAGAAGGGAACTAGACCCCAGATGGAACTGGACTTTGTGAGAAGAGCGGGGGCTTAGGAGTCACACGTGTTGGGCTTAAGCCCTAGCCCCATCACTTACAAGCTGAGACCTTGAGCAAGTTACTTATCCTCACTAAGCTGCGGTGTTCTAGCTGGGTTTGGTGATCCTAATATTTGCTTTACTTATATGGCTTTTGCAGGAATTAAATGAGATCATCGACTAAAGTTCCTAGAACCAAATGGGAACTCCTACCTTGTGCCCTGACTCCTGCTCCATGCCCATGTTTCGATGAAGCTACACTAATGTTGGAAGACTTCGATTTTAGAAAAAGATTTATTGTATTGTGAATGAGAATGTCAATTGGTATAACCTTTTGGGAAGCATTTAGGCAGTTATCTATCAAGATTATAAATGCAATACCTTTTGACCTAGTAAGGCTGCTTCTGGGAAGTTGTCCTACAGTTACCGTTGTACACATTCAGAATGATGTATATATAAAGGAATTCAATTGCAGCCTTGTTTGTAACAGGAAAAAACTGAAAACGAATCAAATGTCCTTCAATAAGGGACTGGTTAAATAAATCACACAATGTATTATTAAGTAAGTATAAAAAAGGAGAAAGAAGTTCTCCATGTATTAATAGAGAATGATCTCTATATTGATAGGTGAAAAAAAATCAAAGTGAAGAATAGTGGATATAATACACTACATTTTATGAATGAAGATGGGAGAGGGAAATATTTGCAATGTATAAAAAAAATTTGCAAGAATGTACAAAAAACTAATAAAAGCATTTACTCATGGGTGAGGTCAGAGCAAAGCATGTGGTGGGGGTGGGGTAGGAAGTATGCTTTTCACTACATGCATTTTTCAAATGTTTTCAAATTTTTTGAGCCATTTATGCAGTTATTATATTCCATTTTACTTAGCTGTACATAATAACCAGGCCAAACACAAAGACTTACTAGGCATTCTCTCTGTGCCAGGCTCGAGAGGGGACACAAAAACATACAAGATTCAGTCCAGACTTCTAGCATTTAAAAGAAAGAAATCTCATTTATATAATATCTATATGCAAGACAATCCCATTTACATAATATCTGTATGAAAGAAAAGCCTATAAAATTTCATTTTAATGTTATTGATGTTCGTTTTTCAATTATAAAAAAAATTGACTACTTAGGACTGAAATGTAATTGTATGAAAATACTGTTGAAGGCTGAAGGTATCTCCATAGTACAAAGAACAATTCGCATAACTCTGAAATTCAAGCTGCGTCCTATTGCCTAGGCAGCAAGCACTCCAAGCAGCTACTGAGAGTTCAGGATAGAACAAATAAATGATTCCAGCTGTCAGTGGAAAGGTACACGTTAACCTCGCAATAATTACCATCTCTTTACTTGGTTCTCACTGGTACATAAGCTGTAAAATTTTGGGAAGAAACTTTTGGCATTTGTTTAGGAGAGAGTTTTCCATGTAAGCAGGAGCTGTTTCACCAGGAGGGTTCAGGTGCCAAAACTCTACCCAGAGACCTTTGGGTTCATTAAAGTCTGTGATTTCAACCAAATCTTTATGTTCAGATTCCATCAGCTCCTTAGGATAGAAACTAGAAATTGCCCTGATATTTAGAACTTGCTTCCACAAACAAGAAATTCCAAACTCAATCTAATTGTCCTTTTGGCGGGGAGGGGAAGCCTCTTGCCTTACACATTTCAGGGCTTTCGCTAAAAATCTATGTGTGACTACCAAGTACTAGGCACGGTTCTATATTTTGAGTAGCACTGGATAATTAATTGTTTACAATCAGAGGTCAGTCTCCACCTCCATCCCTAGTCAGTGGTCTTTGGAGGTGACAGAAAGAAGCTTGTGGGATTCAGTGTCTGACAGGTCAAATGTCTCCACGTGATCACTAGCACTTTCTTATTCAACCTAATGGCTCTCAACCAGTAGCTGCTATTTGATTTAAGTTGGAGCCCAGACAATAAGTACCTTCATATTTCAGTGTCATAAAATTTAAGAACTGTAAGAGATCTTAGAGGTAATCTAGTTCAACTCATTATTTATGATTCTTTTGCTTGTAGGTTAATACTGCATCATGAACAAACAATTTTTAAGCTAGTTACAGAAAACTGTCAACACAAATCCAGTCTACGGAACTTAATGTATTTGAGCTTTAACTCATGGGGTTCTAAGGTTCATATTGTAAGTTTAAAAGAATCTCTTATGATGGGAAGATTATCTGTATCTCTGTTGGAGGGCACTGGAAGTTTCCCTACATCTAGGTACTCTGTTTAAAATATCTCTAAGGTTAAATGTCCTCCAAATATTCCTAGTTTAAATTTGGAAGCAAATATAAACTTCATATTTTACTGATTCCTAGAGATAAATAAGTATATTATTTATTTATATAATTTATTAATTATATACATATTATACATATCATATTTGTATAATTATTATAATATATCTTATTCAGGATTATAATAAATATATTTTATTGTATTTCTTTTGCTGTTTGCATAGTGGATGACCACACATCTAATGGGGATGCAGAGTGATTTGAGGAAAAAACAGGTTTAAATCGAGTTATCACAAGCTAGTTTAAGAAGGAAAAGCTGTAGGTCTGGAATCAGACCTGAATTCAAAGCTCAGCTCTTAAAGAGCCCTGTGACTTTGGACAAATTACTTGTTCTTATCTGTAAAACACGGAAATCATAATCCTTAGTCACAGCATTGTTATAAGGATTATGAAGTAATTCATTCAACAATTATGTACCAAGCATTGTTAGGTACTAGAGGGTACAGTGAGTAAATGAATGTATAGGACAGTTAATAAAATTGGACTGTTTTTATCTAAAAGCCCATACACACAGGCTTAGGATTGTATACAAAGAAGTTCTGAGTTACAGAAACAGGAATGAATTATTTATCGGGTCTCCAAGATCATGGAGTTGAAATGTTGATGAACACACAAAAGTATCCAATTACAAGAATGTTTTCTGATTGAGACTCAGAAGAAAAATATACCTGTTGATTGATTCAATATGTGTGTTGAGCAATTTATGCAGCATATTAATTAATTTCCTAGTCACTAAAATTGATTGTCAGGCATTTTAACATTTCTTTCCAAACAACATCCATGTAAACCTAGAACAGCAATGAAAGCATAAATAAAAAACATAAAGGGTGCGACTCAGGTGGACGGTTATTAATATTGGTGATGCTTTTATCGTTCATGTATTCTTTTCGGAGAGGATTAAAAACTTCATTCCACCTCTTGGATATTTTTGCCCCTCTACAAGAGTAATGGTCTCTGTCATACATCTTTAAACATCTATAATGATGATTTAATGCCCTAGGATACCTAGAGCACAGCGGGGGATAGGAGAAGCCAAAATAATATGATGTATCTTCCTGAAACATGAGTTTCCTGTTTTTCATATTGAAATCAACAAGGATTTAACATGCAACAGAATGCAAAATCCAACCGATTCCACAGAATAAAACAAGCAACATCAAAGAAGCTGCTCCTTGCATTGGCATCTTGAAAGCGTCTTGGGGGTACAGAGGCTTTTGTCTCTTTAGGAGAAAGGTTAGCAAGTGCTCTGCATTAGGAAAGGATTTTTCCATCTTTTCACATTGTTGTCAATGACAAGAGGTTTGGAATCACTTTTATATAATGGCGTTAGTTTTTTTCTCTCTCCTATTTCCAAATTTTGTATTGCTTTCTGTTATCTACTGAAGCTAGAAATAAATTATCAGAGACCACAAAAATGACTGCAATAAAACATACTTCTGACTAGGATTCGGTGTCTGAGTTCTGAAACAACATTCATGAAAACCCTGCAAGCTCTACTACAAATCAGAGAGGAAGACTTTTCTGTGTTACTGGAATAATGCAAGGTGCTAAAAGAAAACCCGTGAAAAAGTAATAATCAGAGTATAAAATTCCCCCCAAAACATTCCTCTTGAAGACTGTAAATTAGCTTGAAGGAATTTGCCTAACCCTGGGAACTTCGTGCAAAATGTTAGCCATGCAAAATTTAAGAAGTGAACCAGCTGGAAAATTCATTCATTCTCTAGTTCATGAATCCGCGTTTATTCTTTTCACAGCATTTATCACTGTCAGAAACTATCTTAACCATTTGTTTAACTTGTTTATTGTCTGTCTTTTCCACCTCCAAACCCCAAAAGTAGGGTCACTTGTATATCCAGCATCTAGCCACACACCTGGCTATTATATAGCAGACGCTAAAAATATACTTGTTGAATTTCTTTATAAGATTAAGTGATGACCACTTTTTATCACGTGCATATTGGTCGAGAACCACGTAAACCAAGGATGGGAGAAAGTGTGTCTGACTTCTCCAAAAGTGCAGTGATCTATCTGAAGGAATGACTATCCATCTACACTTTCTGCATCCTTTGCCATCTCGGACGCCAAAACGCTGAAAGGATGGTACGGCGGCGGTCTTGATAGAATAACGGTTATACATCTTTCCTTAAGAGCAGAAACTAATGGTTCCCAGTGATGTGCACCTTTATATAATCTGAAGTTTCTCGTACTTTTAGGAGATTAAATAGCACCTATTGTTAAAGACAGGAAATTACTCATCTGTTTAAGAGAATGCAGCGGCTAACCGCATGAGGGATTTAACGCCAATAACCCGCGATCACACGGGTGGACAAGGTAACCCCAGCGCCCGGCCTTGGGCCTCGCGCGTCGGGGCGCACGCGGACCGCCGCACCCTGAGTCACCGTAGCGCTAATCCAGATTTCCGAAGGGAGTCGCGCTGCGCTCAGGGTTTCACTTCCATCCTCAGGGAGGAGCCCGCCCCCTGCTGGGCGGGGTGGGTACGATTCGCACCTTTCGGCCCCAGGGAGAGCGAGCCGACCTGAATCCCGAGGCCCGGGAGGGGGTGGGGCTGGGTCCTCTGCTCACCGCTGCGGAACCTGCCGCTGTCGCCGGCCTTGTTGAGGGCGCTGCTGGAGCAGCCCATCGCGGCGACGCTACCACGGGCAGCAGTGCAGCCGGCGGGCGAGTGCAGCCACCCGTCCCAGCCCCACGCGGAGTTGGCCCGGGAGCCTGGATCCCAGCGACGGCCCCGCAGCCTCAAAAGTTCCTCCGGATTCTGCGCGCTCTGCTCCTGCGGCTGCAGAGCGCAAGCGCACAGCGGGGCGCGGGGCGCGGGTGAGCCCCTGGGCAGGACAGGGAGCCGCGCACCTGGAGTGGACACGCAGCCGCGCGGGGTGCCAGAAGCCAGAGAGCCGGGAAGCAGAAGAGGACAGGACCAAGAAGCCAGGAGGGGAGAAGGTGGGCGGCGTGGTAAAGGCAGAGAAGAAAAAGGCCTCTGAAGCAGGGATAGGGATGATGTCGGGGGAGAGGGTGAAGGGCTGGAGGGATCATCTGAATCATCACTAAATAGCTGGGGAGGGAGGAGGCGACTGTGGTCAGTGACTATTGATTGGTAGACTAACAGTGACAGCCTTAATCTTACGTAACTTCAGTGCAATTACCACAAGGAAGTTTAACGTAGATACCATTTAATCCATCCTCATATTCAACTTTGGTCAGTTGTCCAATCCAGGATCATATATTGCCTTTAGTTTACCTCTCTTTCGTTTGTTTTAATCTGAAGTAGTTTCTCCCCATCTTCCTCTTTCATGACCTTGACATTTTTTATTTTGTAGAATATTTCTCAATTTGGGTTTGTCTGATGTTTCCTCATGATTATTTTCAGGCGACGCAGTTTGGGCTGAAATACACAGATGTTACGTTATCTGTGTGTTCATATCAAGAGGCAGGTGATGTCAATTTGTCCTATTATTGACGATGTAGTTAAGGCAATGTCTGCCAGGCTTCTCCAACTGAATAGTTACTATTTTACTCTAATTTATGGGGAGAGACTTTAAGTATCCTATTTCTCATCAAAGTTTAATCTGCCACTTTCAGCATATATTAATATTCATGCTTGGATCTATTTTTATGATGGTTACAAATGGTGATTTTTCTAATTGCATTATTCTTTCTACATGTATTAGTTAACACTTTCCCTTTTTTCCTCCATTATTCACTTATATCAGTAAAAACTCATAAACTTTTACATTATACAGTGGGTTATGTTACATTATACAGTTACATTATACTCTAACATTATACATTATACAGTTACATTATACTGTGTTAGTTTGCTAGGGCTGTCATAAACAAAGTACCACAAAATTATTATATATTGGATGACTTAAACAACAAAAATTTGTTTCCTCACACTTTTGAAGTTAGAAGTCCAAGATCAAGGTGTGGGCAGGGTTAGTTTCATTCTGAGGCCTCTCTCCTTGGCTGGTACATGGCAGTCTTCCCACATGTCTTCACATGGTCTGTCCACCATGCATGTCTGTGTCCTAATCTTATATGGACACTAGGCATACTGGATTGGAGCTTGCCCATATGACTTCATTTTACCTTAATTACCTTTTTAAAGGCCCTATCTTCAAATACATCTACACTATGAGGTACAGGAGGCTAGGACTTCAACATATGAATTTGGGGGACACAAAATTCAGTCCAAAATACCATCATTATTTTGATGCTCAAATTGTCTACCATTTGATCTATTTTCCTGTAAGGGTTGTGTGATACAAAGCTATGATCTTCACCACGTTTGGAGGTCTCTCTTCCTTTCTCCCTCCTTCCTTTCCTTCTTTCCTTTTCTCCCTGCCTCCTGATCTCCTCTCTCCTTTCTTTCTCCCTCTTCCTCTCCCTCTCTCCTGCACTGCCGGCCTGACAAAGCCTTCACCACCCAGAAATCAGTTCACAAATGCCTTCGAATGGAGACTGAAGACTTTGAGGAAGGGTCCTTCATAACATTACACATTATCAATAATTTTTTAGGAGTTGCCTGGGGTATCTTACTTTTCCTTAGGTATAATTTGTCAGCCAAGCCATGGTCTCTTCTATTTTCTTCAGAGGAAGCATTTTATAATCAGGTAAACAATAATAATCAGGAGTTCTGTGGATATTAGGAAGTCTTTCTCATGAGCCACTCCAGTTTTTGCTCAATGGGCTCAGGAATAAAATGGCTACAGGGACAAGGATAGCAGTCAGATATGGGCTCAACACCTTGTTCCTCCACTTACCATGCTTTACCTGGCTGAGGGTGTCCAGTTTGCCAGTAGCAGCAAAAGTGACCAACGTCTGAAATGGTATCCATTCTTTGAGGGGACCTATCAGCTACCTTGTAGAAGACTGATAAGACCTCCTTGGTGACAGTAGATAATCTTTACTGTAACAGACACTGGATTAGATTTACTTTTCCTGCCCACTATGGTTTTACTTTTCCAGCATCATCCGTTAGTGGATGGTATCATTAAGACATTACACATCTGTCAAGACATGACATTCAGCTTTGTATCTTATAAAAGGACTCACTTTACTGAGAGACAAGGGAATAGGTTCATTTCTATGTGATATAGGTGTTTCTATATACCTACCTCATCATCCAGGTGAAGCTAACCCTATAGTGTGATGGAATGGCACATTAAACACTGTTATGGCACCAGCCAAGATTAAACATGATTAAACAAGATTAAACATGACCAGTATATGCAGATCTGGGTCTTGCTCTCCAGGCTTCTTGTTCATTTGGTGAACTATAAAATAAATTCCATTTCTGCTTAACTGAACTAATTTGTTTCTACTGCTTACAAAAGTATCTAGACTAATATATATATGCTTACCCTGCCTCCCCTCTACCTCACCACTCTCCATCTTAGCAATTACCTGTCCTAGTCCTTTAGTCTTATCTTGATAATACCTGATCATAACTGATACTGTGATTTTCAAAGGCCGATAAATGTGAGGTGTTATATCTTGAAGGCAGTTCATAAATCTTTTCACCTCCAAGGATTCTTTTTATCATTTTTCTTAGACACACCATATTCCGATGTTGTCACAAATTTGCATTTATCATCTATTTCTCCACTAAGTAATCAGTGACATTTTCTGAACAGCATGATATGCATTGTTATAGTGATATGTTAGTTAAAAGCAAAGCACATTAATGTCTTAGCCTGTGCATTACAGCTTTATTAAAGGTAAAACTACATGGTAGGCTTTTCAAATCATTGAAAATAATATGTAAGATATCATATTTTTTTTTTGTGGACACTTGAGAAGATCCCCACTTATACTAAAATTTCAAAAACTGACTCTAAGAAATATAAAATAACCAAAAGACCAAACTTTATAGACACTGTTCTACTTCCCAAAAGTGGTAAGTGGTAAGTACTCTTCCATAGTAAAATACTGAATAAAATACTGAGTTTTTTTTTGTAACCAAAAGTATAAAAAACATGTTTCTTTGGATGGGAAAAAATGGTTTAAAAAATAGGAGAAAGCATTTATCTGGCCTATTTTTTAATCCAGTTCAGTCTGGAGCATTACCAGTCTGAACAAAAAGGGTATAGGAGAAATATTTCAGATTCTTTATTATTGTGGAGGCAGAAAGGGTGGAGATAAATAAGTAGCATTCATTCCCTCTTGTCCGCTAAGGGCTGAGATTTCTTGTATAGGTATATGTGTGTGTAGTTGAAAGGCCACTAACATTCACTGAGTTTACAGTGTCTTTTCACTGGGATTCACTGTCCTTCCCTCACTCCACTATATTTGTGAGCATGTTTAAGGTCCAGGGTAACTTAAGAATGTGAAGGCTGAGTTAGACAAATAGGGTTCCAAATTGCTAATGGGCCACTTTCTTATCTGGACACTGAATTAGTAATAGTTGATGATAATGAATGTGATAGTTTTAGTGTACTGAACCAATATTAGATGAACTTGTTAGTATTTGCCCTTAGTGTACTGAACCAATATTAGATGAACTTGTTAGTATTTGCCCTTACAGGAAATGCAGCCTGTCACTTTTAATGCTCATAGCAAGTGAAAACCAGAAGCACAATAAATGCAGGCACCTGCAGAATTCTCAGAAACTTGGAGCATCGATTTTGGTGAAGGAAAACCAAAGGAGAACCTTGTGTTAATTCTGTCCTATCACAATTACCTGTTTGTATTCTTTCAAGATCACTCTGAAATGCTACAAGAGTAGCATCCAGAAAAATAATATCTGAATGGCAAAGTCCTTTCTCAAACTTTTTCCCAACTTTTCAGTATTTAGGTTTTCAAACTTAAAAAAGCTGAATAGTAGAATGAACACCTGTATATCTTCCACTTAAAATTAACAGTTGTTAAGACTGCTACATTTGCTCTACCTACCTGTTTATAGACACTTATTTTAGCAATTTGAAATTAAGCTGCAGATATCCATACTTCATCTGTAAATACTTTAACATGTTTCTCTTTTATACTAAGGACATTCTCTGTATGACTGAAAGTAGCTATTTTTAATAGTAATAGTAACCTTCTAACACAGGGTCAGCAAACTGTGGCCTGTAGACCAAATCCAGCCAGCTGCCTGATTTTACAAATAAGGTTTTATAGAAACACAGTCATGCCCATTCATTTACATACTGTCTGTGGCTGCTTTTGTGCTACACCAGAGTTGAGTAAGTAGTTGGCACAGAGACCATACTACATGCAAGCAGTATAATAACCTAACTCTACTCGTTTGGTTAATTTCACAAGTTTGAATAAACTGTGAGATGACCTACAGTACAGACCTGGGTACAGGTACTTACCCTAGCTCTGACAACACACTAGAGATGGAAACTTGAGAATAAAAATGTTACTTCTAAGACTTTTTGTGATTGTTAAATAAAATAATACAGGTGAAAGGTTGTCATCCAAACCTGTAGAGAATTTTTGTAAGAATTTATCTGAGCCAAACTGACATGTGCCTGAGAGCAAGAGCTCAAATGTTCCTGAGAATAACAGTTTTGCACTTTCTTTTATGCATCTGAAATTAAGGAGATGTAAGGAAGAGAATGCAAGGCAAGGATTGGATTGCAGGATAGTTAACACAATTATGTGCTCTCTGGAGGGTTATCACCCCCTTCCAGGGGTATTCTGGCATTTCGAAGGTGTGTTAACCTAGATGCACAAAAACAATGGCCAGAGCTGGCTTAAAACTTTTCACTTAAGAAGTTACAGGCCTGGAGCTGGTTAAAATGGCATAGTTGATAAGAGGCTTTGTTCATTCCTCTGTGACCAAATCAAAGTTGTGACAGAAACAAAGAGCAAACAGCAAGGAAAGTCACCTGGGATCTAGACGAACAGCAGCACTACAAATAGGAAAAGAAAGAATCAATCTGCAACTAGAAGATAGGAGGGCGTGGCTGCCCGGTGTGCAGCAGCGGCAATTGGCAGTGCAGACGCCTCTTAAAGGGACCATGTCCGCTAGTGGACTTTCAGTGACAGACCTGCTTGCTCTGAACAGGGCCGGATCAGTTGCTCAGGGGGCACCAGGGACTTACAGGGGAATACTGAGTTGTCGGAGTGAGAGCCAAAGGTGAGGCTTTCTCCTGGACAGAAGTACTGGTGACATCCATTGTTCCTCTGCTGAGCCCTCTCCGCTCCCAGTGTGAGGATACAGTGCCACCATAGCTGAGACATCATCAAACTAGATAATAGAGGTTGCTCAGCCCAGAGTATTCCCTGAAACTCTGCCTCCCCTAACTCGTGGCTCCACCTAAGCCACATCCAGGTGTGTCCTCGACGAGTCAGGTGCTTCTTGCCGAGCAGTGCCAAGACTCAACTGTTGGCAGCTGGCCTCGTTTTCTGGCGTGGTTTCTTGAGGCAACTGTAAGCACAGCATCTGTGGATTGCTTCCTGAATCTTAACAGGTGGCTCCGAGGGGCACAGGCTGGGGCTAAACTTGGCCTGCAGCTGAACCCCTCTCAGGATTGTGCCACTGGACACCTACCACACAAAGCCATACTAATAAGACTGGCAGACGTAGCTTTGCTTAGTACACAGAAACAGACAGAGAAAGGCAGCCAAAATGGGAAGACAAAGAAGCAGAAACCATATAAGAGAACAGAACAGAGATCCAGGAATAATGGAGTCAAGCAATCTAACAGATGCAGAGTTCAAAACACTGGTTATAAAGATGCTCAATGAACTTATGAGAAGGGTAGATGAACTCAGTGAGAACTTCAACAAAGAGATAAAAAACATAAAAATGGAAATGGAAATTATAAAAGAGAACCAGTCAGAAATGAGATGAAGAGTATATTAGATGGAATAAACAGAGTGGATAAAGAAGAGGATTAAATCACCAATATAGAGGATGGGGAAGCCAAGGACACCCAATAGGAATGGCAAGGAAAAAAAAGCCAAGACTATAATAGTAATAATTTAAAGAGCCTATGGGACACTATTAATGTGCTGGCTGAAAAATTACTGCTTGGCTATCACCCGTGGGAACATAACGCTCTAACAATAAGCTTTCTGCTTCTGTACCCCTGCTTGCACAACTGACCTGTGGGGTGACAGCTGGTAAAAAGAAGAAAGATAGACTTGTGTGTTCAAACAGGATAGAGAATAAGGGTTTATAGCTTAAAAACCCTGTACCTCTACATTTCAGGGCTGCTTAATTTGGGGTCTGCATACCCCTGGCAGACCCAGCTGGCTGAATAAAGAGTGTGCTTCCTATAACTCACTGATTTCTGGTGGTCCGTGTGTCTATCAGGGGCTGGCGGCTACAACATTAAATGTAAAAATATCCGTGTCATAGGGGTACCTGAAGGAAAACAAGATGTTGAAGAGCTATTTGAAGAAATAATGAAGGAAAACTTCCCTCACCTGGTGAAGGAAATAGACATAAAACCCCAAGAAGCTCAGAAAGTCCCAAGAAAGAGGAACTCAAAGAGGTCCACAGCAAGACACATCATAATTAAAATGCCAAAGGTTAAATACAAAGAAAGAATATTAAAAGCAGCAGGGGCAAAGCAGTTAGTTACCTACAAGGGCGCACCCATAAGACTGGCAGCTGATTTCTCAAAAGAAACTATGCAGGACAGAAGGGCTTGGCACAAAATATTTGATGTGATGAAAACCCAAGATCTATAACAAAGAATACTTTATCCAGCAAAGCTATCAGTTAGAGTTGAAGGACAGATAAAGATTTTCCCAGACAAAAATAAGCTAAAAGAATTTATCAACACCAAGCCAGTATTACAGGAAATGTTGGAAGGACTTAAGAAAAAACATGTACCAAAAACAGGAATAAAGAATGGTAATAACTACATTCCTATCAATAAGTACCTCAAATGAAAAAGAATTAAGTGCTCCAACCAAAAGACAAAGTTGCTGAATGGATAAGAAAACAAGACCCTGACATATGCTGCCTACAAGAGACTCACTTCAGATGAAAAGACACACACAGACTAAAAGGGGATGGAAAAAGATATTGCCTTGCTAGACCTAGAGGGTATGGCATTGAATCAAATGGGTCGGATAAAGACAAATATCACATGATCTCACATACATGTGTAATCTAAAGAACAAAATAAACAAAAATGACAACAAAAGTGTAAACTCATATAGAGAATATTGAGGGATACTAGATGGGAGGGGGGTTGATGGGAAAAAAAGGCAAAGGAAGTAAGAGGTACTAATGGTTATTCGCACAATAAACATGGAAATATAGAGTGTAGAATGGGGAAGACGGTTAATAATGTAATAAATATATAAGGAGGAAGAAGGGTACTAAGAAAAAAGAGTTCATATCAGCATTGTTAGTAATTGAAAACAAACCAAATATCCATTGACAGGTGAATGTATATGTTATATTAACACAGTGGGATATTACATAGCAGTGAAAATGATGAACTACGGCTCCGCACAACAACATAGATGAATCTTAGAAACATGATATCGAGCTGCAGAAGCAACATGCAGAAAATGTCATAAGATATATTAATTTCTGGAAGTTCTAAAAAGAAATAAATAATACATTAAGAAAATATATAGACCAAACAAAAGTGTTAAAATAGATATGAAAATGGTAACATTCAGGTTAGCATTTTCTTCCTCTGGAGAGGGAAATGAGAATAGGGTAGAAAAGGAGTGGCTCAGGTATGTGCAAAGGTATTAGTGACCAGGTAAACTTCTGAGTTTAAGGCTGTCTTTTTTAACTGTTTCATTACACACAGACACTTTTTGAGCAAATATTATTTAAAAATTTAAAAAAGAAAAACTTTGATTTAGTAAACAAGACTACTATTAAAATGCCAATTTTAAGGAACAAAATATTCAGTGAAATTTTATTCAAATCTGCATCTCTTGTTATTTCCAAAGTGTTCTGATGCTTAGGATGAGAAAAGAATGTTTTAAAGTTTTTTGGGTAAGCCACTCTACATCCCTCCAGCTATGCATCCTTTTTAAAAAAAATCTCGTTACAGAAACATTACACATTAATTATATAAAATGTGATTACAGAAAAGAAAATATTAAAATCACTTGTAATCTCATCACCAAAAAAAAAAAAAAATTTATGATCAGATCACCCCATGAGGTTACTTTCCATGGAACCCGCCCCCCCATCCCCTTTTATTTTTATTTGCACTATGGAGCACAGCTCCTGGTACACTTCAGTTATCCACCTTTTTTTTCTTTTTTTTTGGCTCCTCTTCCTACTGACCTCCAGGGCACCATGACAGCAGTAATAGCTTATCTACTGGGCTAATTTTACTTTTTTTTATTTTTGGTGGTGGTGGTGGGCACTTTCTGTACCTAGCATTTTGAGTGACCTGTCGCAGGACTCTAATGTTCCCAACAAAAAGATTTTTAAAATTAAAACTGTTTATTGCTCTCTTTGCAAATTCGGCTTACAAGTTGACAGCAACAGGGCCATTAAAAGAGGTGAGTTGGACTAGCCGGCTTGGAGCGCCGCAGTTCTCTTGAAGGACCCTTAACTTGGGCGGGGACAGGGGAGTGCACGCAGCGGCTTGATCCCCGGCGGAACTGACAGCGGAGAGTACAGCTGGAGGCTAAGGCACCGGGGTCCTCCCCGTTCCCCCAGAGCCTCACTTTCTGGTAGAGATGACAGCAGCACTAAGACCATGGTCTACCCGCCGCCGCCTCTTCTCGCCGCTCCTCCCGCTTCACCCTGAGCTGGCTTCTCCAATTCCCGCTGAGAACAACAATCTTCAGTTTCTCAGTCTACAGCTGGGAGCGACAGAGTAACGTAGCGCGGAGAGGTTGAAGCCAGAACCACCGGCAAATCTTACTGCTCCACCGCTGGTCTAATTAGCGGTACCTATAGCAACCGGCGGCGGCCCTTCCTTGTTGCCTCGCCTCTTCCGCTTGCAATTTGCTTCCGCTTCCGGTCCCGGAATCCCGGCTGGGCCTTGTAGAGCTTTGCATTGTGGGAACTCCTTCCTTTCTCCCTCCCGGCCATCTTGGCGGCTGCTGTTGGTGAGTGGGCTCCACCATCCCGAGCTTTAGGCAGCAGCTAGAGCCTCGCAGGTTGCCGTTTGGACCTCTGGGTTGTAAACTTCCTGTCCTTTCTTCTGTATGTTTTAGGTTGGGGGCCGTCCCGCATCTAAGGCAGGAAGATGGTGGCCGCAAAGAAGACGGTGAGTGAAGCGGGGCAGGGCAGGAAGCCGTTTCACGTGGAGAGATGAGTCTGGCCGGGGCGGGTAGATCTGAGCTCACTGGGGAATCAGCATGTCACTGGCATTTAGGGTGTCCTAAAAGGAGCCCGTGACGTCTTTTCAATGACTTGGGACGCTCGATTTCGAAGGTTTTGTAAAAAGGGCCCGGCTTCCAGAAAGCTGGATCCAGTTTTGAAGTGGTCACATACAAGGCCTTCATGAAGGTCCATGTTAAATGTTTGCTTTGTAGAAAAAGTCCCTGGAGTCTATCAACTCTAGGCTCCAACTTGTTATGAAAAGCGGAAAGTACGTACTGGGGTACAAGCAGACTCTGAAAATGATCAGACAAGGCAAAGCGAAACTGGTCATCCTCGCCAACAACTGTCCAGCCTTGAGGTAGGTAATCGAAAGAACCTGAAGTGTGTGTCCTGCGAATTCATCGTAAACGAATATCCAGATTGTAAACTTGTAATATGGGTTGCATGAACTCGATTTTATGTAAATTTGTTTTAAAGCGAACACTTGCGGAATGATACACGTTTGCTACTGTGGTGTTTGCATCTCGATCCCCCTTTCCTTCCCAGTCATGCTTTCTCCTTGTGTAAGCTAATCTTAGGGGAGAAATTTGGCAAAAGGGGTAAAAAAAGCAAGGTGGAGGGAAGCACAGAAATGTAATTTGTTTTTCCATGTGTTTTATTTCTTGCCTTTGGTCATTCTTTCAGCTTTGAGATGCTTTAAAAGTTCTACATTGTATGAATTTGTTTTAGTGTGGAAAGGCTAGATAAAGTTCAGGCTGACAAATGGAGTTGCAGGCCATCATAGAATCACCTAGTTCATCCTGTGTCAGTTCTCTGAGCCAATTTTTGCTTGATTTATTTTTTATTATTATTTTTTTTTTAGGCGAAGCAACCCTTGGTTGATCTCACAGATTGCAAGGATTTTGTCAGTTTACAATCCCTTATTTTTTATTTTTTACGCCTGTAGCACCTGGTCTTCCTAGCTGGTCTCCCATCCAAGTACTAACCAGGCCGAACCCTGCCTAGCTGCTGAGATCAGACGGGATTAGGCTTGTTCAGGGTGGCATGACCGTAGATTTGATTGTTTTAAAATTGAACTTAGTGGGAATTGTAAACAAGTTAAACTTACGTATTGCAGAATATAAGCCATGGTATCAGCCCCAGCCGACACTGATTTTCTATGATATGCATAATGTCAGCATTTTATAGCATGTCGGTACTTAAAGAGTGCTGTCTCTATCCCATCCCATAATTAGGTCTTATTTCAACCTGTCTTTCAAGCCTACATTCTATAGCAGTGCTTTTCAAACAGAAATGTCCACACAGTAACATGAGTGAGCTTGTTAAAAAGGTTCTGATTTTGAGTCTCAGATGGGGCCTGAGATACTGCATTTCTAACAAGCACCTTGTGACACTACTGTTGGTCTATGGATCTGCACTTTGAGTAGTGGGAAATTTCTGTTAGAACTCCGTTCAAGTTTTTAAAACCATTAATAGCTATCTACTCAATTGACAAGAATGTTAACTCAGTGTAAGAAATATCACCCCCCGCTCTGTCCCCGCCCCGTCTAGGATTCAGAGCATCAGAGGGTGAGAAATGGACTATCTTTTAAAGATAACGTGGTTTCGAATTCTGGATTCTGCACTTATTCTGCACCTCAGTTTCTTCATTAGTTAAAAAAAAAAAAGGAGTACTTAATATGTTATGGGAATTATGTGAAGTGTCTGGCATGTAGTAAATGCTAAGTAAATAATGGTTTTATTTTGCATCCTACCCTCTTCTCCATGAGCATAGATACTGTGTTAAACATAGGTGTTCAGTAGATACTTGCTAATTATCTCATCTCTTGTAAGGGATCCAAGGAAAGAATGGTTTGTACTAATGTAATTTTTAAGAGTAATAACTGGCTTAGTTACTTTGGAAGGCCTCACCAACATTAAAACTGAGAGAATAGTAACATTTAGTTTGTCACTGGTATTGCATTCATTTATTTGCCTTTTTTTGGGGTTCCTAAAGGAAATCTGAAATAGAGTACTACGCCATGTTGGCTAAGACTGGTGTTCATCACTACAGTGGCAATAATATTGAATTGGGCACAGCGTGTGGAAAATATTACAGAGTATGCACACTGGCTATCATTGATCCAGGTATGCTTTTTAAATCATATTTTCCCCTATTTTTCCCCTTTACAATGTAATGTATGTAGCTGGTATATAGATGTCTTTGGTTCTTGAGTTCAGATGGTAAGAATTTGTATATATCAAGGGATATCCTGTAGTTCTATTCCATAGAGAATTGATAATGAATGTCAGTCCATTGGCTTTGTGATAAGTGAATTTTTTAAAAATTTGAGATCATGGATTTCGTTTGATGAAACACCTAAGAAATAATGACTTAGGACCTTGGTAAAAGGTGAAATTATAAAAGAATAAATAGGTGAAATGGAGGAAAGTAATCTTTACTGGCTGCTTGAGAAACAGAAGAGTTAAATTGGGTGAAAAAGAAATGCCTACAAATACAGTTGGCTCTTGAACAACACAGGTTTGATCTGCACAGGTCCACTCATACATGTAGTTTTTTCACTGGGTTTCACATCCATGGATTTACCAACGACAGACCAAAGACAGTATTTTTGATTTGTGGTTGGGAATCCATGTATGCAGGAGGCCGACTTAAGTTACCTGGGTCAGTGCTCCTGATTCCTTAGTTGTCCAATGAATCACACATCTCATTTTGAACTTAGGAATTTTGAATTAATTCATAAAATATTGCGAATATTCTCGCTGTTCTGATTTCGTAATAATCAGGGCAGGCTAAACATTCGCTATATTAAGAACCATGCATGTGTCCCCAGACCTAGTTCTTTTCCTAGGTCTGGTTTTATAAATGCTGGTGATAGACCAAGTGTAATTTATATGATACATCTTAAGTGGGAAATGGTCTGACTCTAGGTGACTTCGATCAGCCTCAAGAAATGACAGTACAGCCAGTAAAATAACTCGAAGATAACCACTGCTAATTGCCATTAAATGAATTGTAAAAATATTATTGTTTTATTTTCTAGGTGATTCTGATATCATTAGAAGCATGCCAGAACAGACTGGTGAAAAGTAAATCATGCAATTTTTCTTTAATAAAATGGGGCAGAGCTTGTTTTAAAAACTGCGTTTGTTTCGGTTATTTTTATATATTTTTGTTTCAATACACTTTGATTATACAGGTGGTGGCAAGACTTTTGGATTAAGAGCTGTACATCCCAATTTCCACTTTCCCATTTTTGTAAAGGGTGTGCACTGAGTTCCTTTCTTGTACTGGAAATTTTCATAATTCCAATCTCAGAACATTGTTGGCATTTTATAGTTGAATGTGTTTGAGGGGCAACAAGGTTCAAAACCCAGAATTTAACCAGAGTTGCAGTTTATAGTCCAGTTTAAATCTCACAAATCTGAGTAGCTGAGAGGAATAAATGAAATATATTCCCTCCTACCCTGAATTTTGTCACTGAATATTGCATCTCCCAAATATGTCCTACGGAGTCCTTTTCCTACATCTGTTAATATTCAGAGGAATTAATTTAAGGGAAATTATTGATTTACATATATCGTGGTTTACAGATTTGAATGGTGCTGGTAGGCTATACCCTACACAGTCTGTGCTCAAGCTCTAAGGGAGGTTGCAGAAGTATCAGAAATGACAGTGTCTTTTGGACTTAAGAATCAGCTTGGTCAAGGGGTTTTTGGTGGTAGATGAGAGAGGAGATGAGGATGTTTTCAATGTATCAGGAAAGTCAAATGTTGCTGAACTTGGAGTCAGAAGACTCCCTCTTATAATAGCTAATTAACAAGGGTGAGTGAGATTCCCAGTTTCACAAGTGAGGGAATTGGTCTCTTTCAGGTTAACATTTCATGATTTTAGTTTGTGTCTGAAGTTAGTCTGAGCTTATGGATGTAATTCGGAGAGTGTAGCTGTTAACAGGAGTAGAGTTTTACTGGTGGTTCAGTTACTCAATATTTCTCAGTTAGAGAGCACTAACATTATTCAGTGGGACAGTTCTTTGTTGTGGAGGGATGTGGATATTACAGGATATTTTTCATTTCTGGTTTTCCTTCCATGTCATTCTGTGAGAACACCTCTAAATGTCACCCCGCGTTTTCAAATTAACATCTCCTGGTTAAGAGCTACAGAGTTATAAGAAATTTATAAATGTTCTAAGGTGCTCATATTTACATATCCAGACACTGGTGTGCCCAACGGAGTTTAAAATGGTGGAAGTCATTTTCCTTGATAAGAATTGCTTGGTCAGACTACTGCTGGTCTCAGTGCTATTAGTCTTTTTCTATGGTTCAAAATGTTTCAGTCTTGTTTAAGGAAATTCATATATTTTATAATTTTCCTCCTACTTGGTCAATTTCTCCTTTCACATTGACCTAGCCCCGCTCTTTGGGTTCTTTGTCCTCCAGGTTGACTCATTTCAATTTAATTTTTTGAGGGGCATTGACCCGAAGAATACAATATCGTAGGTGCTGGCATACCAGTTCTTTGCAATGCTTCTGTCTCATGACTTTGTGGCTCCAGGTATTTTGGAATGATGGATTTTAGAAAATAATTGCTTTCTAGGGCCTTCTTCTAGGTAATGAGAATATGCAATAAGATCATTTGGCTTTTACCTTTTTATATGTGCTTTTTTGTGCACTCGCCGTTGTTTCAGTGAGAAAGGACCTTAAAGTTCAGAGAAAGGAGTTTAAAAGTAGTAGATAGGAAACACCTCACTCCTTCTGGTCGGAGGCAGCTGTGGTGACGTACCATTAAAGTGCTGCCAGAATTAGAAAATGCCACTAGTCAAGAAGATCTGGGAAGGTCTCAGATATTTTAAAATATTCCCTACTTTCATTTAATTACAATGAAAGTAATGTGTTTGGGTAGAAAGCTGTATGTAGGGGACTGCAGGAAGTCCCAGCCAATTGGGTTTAATCCATACCTGTACTGAGAGAGGAAAGCTCCAAAGAAGAGGTTGTATGTTGTGGAGTATGTTCATTGCAATCTAAATGGTGTGGCAGGAACAAAAGGTGTAAAGAGGAGAAACGAAATTTCAGGCTGGTCATGAATGCAGTTAGTTGGAGCTTCTGGAACATGGTCATCTGGTTCTGATTCGTGGAAAATGGTTCTCTTTGATCTTCTGTCTTGCAACTCATTCCCAGTTATACCTTAGACTTGCCGCTCCTGCTTGCAGGGGCATCTGGTTTCCCTCCTCCCTCCTGCTTTTCAGGTCACCCCAACATCCACTTCCAGTCTAGATCAGGTGTCTCTGAGTTACCAGAGAACCTTTTTTATGGCATTAATCATATCTGTCTCATTAAACTAAGGTCCCAGAGGATAGGGACTCAACATTTTCAACTTTATATCATTTATTATGTGACTAACATATGATAAACTAAAAAATACCAGAATAAATAATGACTTTTAGGGCTTAAACATTTATTTCTCATTGATAGGCTTGTGACTTTCTAGTCCAGAATTTTTTCATTTTGATAGGTTTTGAACATCTTGTACATTTCCTATTATTTAATGTATTACCTCCTACTTGGTTTGCTTCAGAAGATAATTTAGGAGTGGAAATCTGCCCAAGTACTTTCTTCAGGTGAGCAAAGAATTCACTCAACATAACCTTATGTGTTACCATATTAGTGTCAGATGCTGCTGAAGAATAAAAACTAGCTAGTATTGAGCATTTCAAATGTTAGATTTAAAGTAGTTAAAGTAGTATGCATGTTAACCCATTTAATCCTCCTGACAATCCGTTGAGATAGTACTATTAGTCCCATCTGTTAGGATCAGGGCTTGGAAAGCTCACACAATAATCAGCTGGAATACAGAAACCTTAATACCTGAGACGTACAGATAGCAAAATAAGGAAAATAGAGAAATATTTCAAATTTTAGACAATCTTTAAAGATCTTGGATTATTCTGTAAATTAGATGAATTGGTTGGAGGCCTTTGTTTCCCTTGAACATATTTTTCTTACCAAGTGTTTAAAAGCTTAAAAACAAAAAACAAAATGGGAGCAGGGGCAGTCTACAGCCACTAGAGGGAGCCAGAACTCAACAGAAAGTGAAGCTAATTGAGCTAATCGGAAGCAATGCCTGAAGGATGATTACATCTCCAAAGGTAATGCCACCCCAAATCAATAATTTACTTCCTAATGAAAATATGCTTTGGAGATCAAGTGGATGACTCATAAAATGAAGGTTTAGTACTTTTTGAATCACAACTAAAAGTTGTGATACTTGGAAAGAATCAGACACAATTAAGGCTTAGATGTTCTCCCCACGTACCACACTGCCCTTTGAGAGGACATTCTAATGAAAACACTTGTCTTGAAATATTTAAACATAAGCTTATTCAAGGTATTTTGTAAGGCATTTGGCCCCAAAAATCCATGGGAAGGATGTTATTTTGGGTGTCCATTTTATAACGAAGCTGCCACCGGTAGTGTTTTCTTGCTGCTCTAGGTGCCATGAACTGATACCTTGAAGACTCTTGATCTTGTCTCTATTCCCACTTTATTTTCCCAGGGACAACCACTATTGTGTGTATCCTTCCAGAACATTTCTTAAATGTACATATTTGTGTGTCTAAACAACTAGTAATGTTTGTGGGTTTTTTTAATGTACAGGAATGGTATACTAAATATACCCTGCCATTGGCTTCTTAAATTAAACATTTTTCAGTTTAACCACACATACATGCAGCTTTAGTGTATTGCTTTAAAAAATGTCTAGTATTTCTGAGATATATGCCACAATTCATTAGTTATCCTTATGATTAGGTTATTTCTAACTTGTTACTTTTATACACTCTAGTAACATTCTTGTATAGGTCATATACATGCTAAAATGCAATGGCTACAGCATAGGGTTGTGTACATTTTCAGTTTTACTATGCACTGATTACTCTCCAAAGAGACTGTCCATTTGCTTTCTCACTCGCAGTGTACAAAAGCCCCAGATTTCCACCACCTCACCAACACATGTTATAGTCAGACATACTAATTTTTGCCAAACTATTGTTTTAACCTGCATTTTCCTGATTACCAGTGAAATTCAACATTTTTTCATATGTATATTGGCCTTATCTCATGTATCTTTAAGTCAAACAATTATACACAGGCTACCATTCTCTGAAGTAGTGAATTTTAATACTGTATAAAAAAAAATCCAACTTGTTATACAAGTCCATGTCCTATGATTTTATGCATACATCCATATACATATATCAAGGTAAAGTCCAATACAAAAAAATAGCTTTTCCTATGGCCAGTGTTCTATAGAAGTAAGACCTTGCAAACTATTTCGTAGTCAGATAAGATTGCAACACTAAGGAGAGGCAGAAGCAAATCTTGGCCATTATGTTCCAGAGTATCTTTGGCTAGCTTATTCTCACTTGGTAAACTTTAGGATTCTGAAAGATTCTTTTTCTCAGTAAATTTATACAAGTTAGTGTCTACTTTTTGCCCTTGTTCTATAGCAAACCAGCTTTCTCAGTACTAATTATATTTTACTTTACAACCTTACAGAATTAATGATAGGCTGAGCTTTAGGGCTCTGAACTGCTTTCATTTTAATTGTTGATACAATGACGTACAAATACAGAGTATTTTGAATCTTCATCTGTATCTCAGGCGATTTTCCAGGGCTTCCATTCTCTGTGTCATTTCTTCTAGTAAATCTCATATTAAGGAAGATGAACCTGAACTGTATTATTTTTATTTACATTCAAATATAACTTGATTTATCTACATAAAAATTTGTTCTAAAAAATAAGGCTTTGTTTTTTTCCCTTTCTGTTAAGTATTTTAAAACCCTGACTTGTAAATTTACAGTAACTAATTTAGCACGTGCTACCAAGATAATCATTTTTCAGGTTAAATACTTTTTAAATATCGATGTGCAGATGGTTCAGTTCAAATTCTTTTTAATTTTTAATTCTAGTCACACCTCTGTTGCTTATAAATTAGTTTGCCATAGCACACCTCTATGAGCCAGAATTCACAGGTGGGAATGTGGTAAAGAGAAGAAAACAGGGCTTTGGAAACTAAGACATCAGTTTTCACCCATGCCAGATATGGCCAAAGGGTAGCAACCTGGAAGACTTCCAACCTATGCTTTTATATATTAAAACTTTCTTAGTCTCCTATGAAGTAGACCCTCAGAACTGAGGTGGGAAAATGAAGAGGAAGGAG
>NW_011888996.1:2733734-2767860 GCF_000151845.1 Pteropus vampyrus | reverse complement strand
GCTGGTATTTAGTCAACTTTCAGAAAATTTTACTGATAATTACCTGAAGGTTTTGCCGTATGGAAAAGTTTTTGTGTAGACCGTGAAAGACTGTCTTCTTCAAACAGATATCTGTGTTGCACTGCAAAATTAGAACAGGAAAGTAGGTCTCGGATATTTATGGTAACTGGCTCAGATTCTGTAAAGAGAAAGAAAACTGAAGTCAAATCTGCTTAACACGTTGTGGTATAAAACAGCCATCAGCTGTCAAAGTAAGGTGCTTGGTATTCCTAGCAAGTGGTACACTACCTGGGTACATACTGTGGCAATAAGACTCAGCGGAAAGGCTATTACCACATACGGCGTAAGGTGTGGAGTATATGTTTCCTATCCGATAGAGAGGCAGAAGCCATAGCATAATTCAAATCTGACTTTGACTTCTTTACAACTTTTGTCTGGAGGGAAACCATGGTGGAAGCATCCTCCAAAGGATCTAAAAACACTGCTTTTTAAAATTTACCTGTTGGCTGGTGGACCCTCTTGGGCAATTCCCCTGCTGGGGAGTCCTGACTTCCACTGGAGTCTTCCAGCGCTGAGAGGAAAAAAAATGAGCAAAAGGAGTGAGAGTTGTCTGCATGCACACGTGTTCTTTAGGAAACTAGTCCCAGACCAACTCCTTACCTGCCATAACCCAGGGCATTTCGGTTTTACTTGTCAACACCACAGATTCAAAAAGCAATTGGTTACCAGATAATCCAAGAGCACTCTAGGGCAGTTCCCTCTAGTAAGGAAACCCTGGGCCCCTGAGGTGTATCTTAAGAATGCTCCCCAAATACCATGTCTAGAAGGTAGAGTGAAGAAAAAAGTTAAAGTTGCCTAAAAATTAAGCTGCAGTGGCAGCGGCTCCACTTGAGGCATTTTAACTTGAACGCAACAGCCTGGAGGCAAAAACGTTATCTACTTTGATTAGAAATCTGAAAGGCTTCCTCCCAGGTCTCCCTTCATCGCATTGTTTTTTTCCCTTAGAAGAGTAAGACACATCACTTAGACTGGGATTTTATTGGTGACTGAATCTGGGACATGAGTAATAGGAAAAATGGACAGAACTGCTATATGTCAGCATGCCTTACATATGACGCAATTAGTGAACTGGAGAAAAGCATAGAGACCTTTTGTCATAACAAAATCTAAATTCAGAAGGGCAGTTTAATATTCTGTAAGCAGATGTCGTCCATGCAGGGAGGCATTCTTTAAATTTTAAGCAGTGGGCTTGAAAGGATTACCATCCCTTTCTACTCCAATTACAGGCCTATCGTGAAATTACATGTCAGCTCTCTTCATTTATATAATGGTTGTTTCTTAGTTAAATGATCATTTCCATAGGGCTTTTTGGAGGATTAAGTGTGCTGGTGTTGTCACAACACTTATCACGCTGCTCAGCACAGAGCAAGCGCTCAAGCAGTGTTGGCCGTTCACACTTGTCTTTGCTCTCCCCTCTTCTACTTTCTGCGCTTAGTTTCCAGGTGTCACTGGTTCTGCACACAGGGAGGCACTTCTTGGAGCACTTTGAAGGAATAGGTTGAGAATTTCTCATTCAAGGGTTTGTGCTGCCCTGTTTGCTAGGATCTCTCCTCGACACAGCTATAGTACCTTCACAGATGCCTTTCTTTAGTTTTTCACTTATCTCGCCCATTGTGCTGAAGTCTTCTGCATAGAAGAGATGCTTCTTTGTGGGCTCAGAGGCAATCTCCTGCAGTTCTTCCTCAATGGCTTTTCCTACGCCGACCGCATACATGGTTATACCTGCGGTGCAGAGCAAATTAACAAGTAGTTAGAGTTGTGTTCTCACAGTCTGGAAGTATGTACTGTGCCCAAAGCCAGCTAGATGTTAAGTGGTGTAATTTGAGGGATCCAGATCAGCCTCCCTTTATTTTTTCTCCATTTTTTATTTGGTCCTATGAGCAAAAGGGAGCGATTCAAGAGAGAGGAAGGTGAGATGTCTGGAGAGTTATGGAGCCAGACCACCAGCCTCCTGCTCAGCTCTGGGCTCGGTCTTAACAAATCTTAACTTTTTCCTGAATTAGCCTTGTGGATAAAGTCAGGACGGACACTATCTTAAGGCTTACGAAATGGGAATCTCTTCTGAGAGAAGTCTAAGAAGCAGGTAAGGTTATGACCTTATAAACTAATTTCTACTTCTCAAAGGTACAGGATGGGAACCTTAAGTGACCTGGGGCGAGGTGAAACTGCATTCTGCCCACCCCTCTTGGGAGGACAAAGCCTTGTGAGAAGTGCTAAGCTGAAGAGGGGAACCTACAGACCACTGGAAACCCCAAAGTCAGAAAAAAGAACCAACCCAAGTATCAACCTTAGAAAGCAAAAGGGATGTGAGATTGCTCCAAAAGCTTTTCTAAACAGAATTAGTCTTAGACTCCCTTCCCCAGATACTTTTCTTTAACAGTAAAACAGTAAGAACTTCAGTTTTTGATTTTCAGTATTTTTCAGCACTGATATTCTGGCTAATTCTTTGACCAGAGTTTTTAAAAATACACATAAAAATGGCTCTCTAAGCCAAGGGCAAGAGTTAGGCCTCATTCTAAGTCTGTGTAAGGTCAGTAGCCAAGTTCAGCATATTTGTCTGGGAGCCCAGTGGCTTTATGCGCAACTTCCTAAAAAGGAGAACTATTTTAAGATTGTGTTTGCTATGCATAGGAGTAATTAAATTCATTAGCGGATGTCACTTGAGATAAATTTGTTGATTCAATAACCAAATAAACATCTGTTTCTCCTGCCTTTAGGTGATTCACGTAAATGTGAGTTGGGGAAAGAGTAAGGTGAATAGGTCTCAATGTGACAAAAAACGGCAGGGGGCTAAGCACTGCTTTTGGAGACAAGATGCTTTTCCCAGTAGGAATGCAGGCTACAAGGGCCTGTGGATTTGACATGAGCTTTTGCAAACTAGTCTAGAAGCAGAGGAACTGGGTGTGAGCAAGCAGTTTTACTGTCCATATAGATGATTCGGGCGGGACACTTTTTGTGACTATATTGAACTAGGAAAAAAGTTAAGAGCGAGGTAAACGGTATCAAGAAAACAACCTCCTTCACAAAGAGAGTGACTGAATGCTGATGTGAACTAGCCTTTCTCTAAGGGGGAACGGAGTTCACTAATGGGCTTGCTAGCACTTTTTTTTTTTTTTCTTTAAAGTAAATTAGAGGTTTATTTTTCCCTTATGTAAAAGTGTGACTATAGCCAGTCCAAGGCTGGTATGGCAAGATTGCTAGCACTTTCTCTCCTTTGCTCATTGACTCAGCAACTATTAATCATGCATGTACTATGTGCCAGGGCTAGGCACTGGATCCATAAAGTCTTCGGTGAACCCCTGTTCTGTGCATACCTTTATAGAACCTGGTAAAGCAATGTGCCTTCAACAAAGTGGCTTTTAAGTAAACTTCTTCACAACTTCAAGTTTTCTCAGGTCCCCAAGGAATCCAGACACTTTGTCCTAAGCTATCTCTACCAACCATCCTAGCTTTTGGGTTTCCTTTCCAATGGACTGTACTCCTCTGCCACACTTCACATCTATCCACAACTAGAGTGACATCCAGTCCCTCCTCCATTATACACACACGTCAGAAACACCTCAGAGGAAAGGCCGAGTTCTGCTGAGCAATGAGAGCTTAGAGTCACGATCTCTTCCAACACTTTGATTTTCTCAAAAGCTACCTTTTGCCTCCTGCAAACACAAGAGTATTTGCTATCCTAAGGCTATTGTGCTTTCAGTGTTCACTAGCAGTATTGGATTTTTAAAAGAATTATCAGTAAAAGTTCCTCCTACCAGGAATCTATTTTTACCAGTGTTTGGGGACTGTTGTGTATTTGTCTATGGTTAAATAGCACTTGCAGGATTCCTTCTCTCCACTGGAGGTCACACCCTGGCTAGTAAAGCACAGCAGATGATTTCTCAGGTGTGGTCAGTGTCTAGTCCCATAGTCCAGTTGGCACGACTTTCGCATCCCTGCTGTAGAGTCCTTTTAAAGCCTCTAGGTGGCGGTTTAGTAAAGACGTATAGCAGCAGTGACAGCCTTTCTACACACTCAAAGGATCTCCTATGTCCAGCTGTGACCACCGAGTGAGTTTAAGAAACCTGAACTTGAGCAGTGTAAACCACACCTCCATCCCACATTACCATTGGCCTTGGCTTTACTGGCCCACTCGGAGACGTCATCCTGAGCCCGTCCATCTGTGAACACGATGGCCACTCGGGGCACCCGCATGGAGAGAGGCCTGGCCCCTTCTACTTGGGTGAAACTTCTCTCAAACATGTGCTTCAGGGCCAGCCCGGTCATAGAGCCTTTGCCCATGTATTTCATGTGGGCCACGGCTTTTTTCATGTCTTTGGCCGAGCTGAAGTTTCTCAAAGTAAACTCTGTGCGGACCTGCGTGGAATACTGGAGCAGCCCTACTCGAGCGGCTTTGGGGGAAATTGCCAAGGAATCTATAATTCTGGTGACGAACTGCTTCACAATCTCAAAATTCTCTTCTCCGAGGCTCTTGGATCCATCGATCACAAAGATCAGGTCGACTGGGCCTTCAGAGCATCCTACAAGAATGAAAGGAAAGTTGGGATAGGTAAATGATTAAAAAAAACCATTCATGCACAGAAGAAAAATTATGCTTCAATTGAAGGCATGGCCTCTTTGGAGAATCACCTTTGTTCATTACAAAGGACAGACAGAAGGTGTTAGGAGAGACACACAGCAGAGGTACACATTTTAGGAAATCAGGTGCTATGTGTAAAGTACACTGAAGGGTCTGACAGCGCCCAAAAGATTCCTACAACTTTACTCCAGGAGAGTGACATCACCCCAGTGCTGGCACTGCGACAGATGACAGAGAAGGAAATTCTTAAAAAATTCACCTCTTCCAGGGAGCTTTCCTAGTAACCCAGCTTGGATTAGTTACTCTTCGTGTACCCCTAATGTTACTAATTTATTCAATAAAAATGTGCACATTGAGCATGTTTCATGCAAGGCAGTAGGCACAGCAGGATTGAAATAGTGGCCAAGACAAAATCCCTGACACCAGGTTGCTCACAGTGCAGTGTAGATGCACTGTGCACCAGCTGGTTATGTGTGGGCCTCCTCCGCCTCCGGTCTGCCAGCTCCTCATCAGGGGCCATGTGTCATTCATTCCTGTATCCCCAGTGCCTGGCACACAATAGGTATTCAACAAATATTGCTGACAATAAATAAAAAAGGTGGTATCCATGAGGTAGCATACCTGTAAGTATCCTATTAAAAATGAATTATCACTGAATTCTTTATCTACACGGAAGCTTTTCAGGCAACTCAGATGGTTGACAGTAAAAGTTTTATGTAAATACTTAAGCAATCTGGGTGTAGAGAGACATTTTTGTTACTTAGGGCTGCATAAGAAAAATTTATAGATCCCAAATGGATGATCTCATTTTAAACAGTCTTCATTATGCGATATAACTTCTCTTTTATATATCAAGCAGCTGTTTAATTTTTGAATGTGAAGCACAACATTTTAAGCAAGTAAAGACACATGCAAAGTAAAGACACACATGCAAAAATATTTCTATGCTTGGCCTGAATAACAGGCCAACGTGTGTGTTGGGGGCGGGGGGGATGGGTTCCTCTCTCTCCGTTAAGCGCTTGTCCTCCATACTCAATCTACTGATTACTAGTGAAAGAGGAAAAGGTCAATTCAGAGCTTCATTTACTTTCACAACCTGTTTCTGAATCAACCAAAAACAACTCCCAGGTGGAGTGCCTGTGGACCTCCTGAGGGTCTCAGAAATGCCGGAATAATTTTTTGGCAGCGAGTCTGTTTTCTCCTCTTCCCCATATACTCTTTTCTTACAGAATAAAACCAGCACTTGCAGGCTCTTCGTACAGAGGGGCACAGAAGGCTCCCCCAGCAAACAAGACTGCTTGGTGGAGTGGAGGGGCGTCAGGGTGAAAGATGCCAGACTTGCTTTCAGCCCCAGGAAGAATGACAGCCCCACTTGCTGGCTACCTCTTTGCGGGAGAGTCACGCTAATTTCCTTTGGGCATTTTCTTTTTGATACTTAAGTCAATTGATTTGCTTCTCAACTTAATTTTCACAGAATTCCAGAATTTCAGGGTTGAATAAGACTTTAAAGGTGATCAAGTGTTGCCCTCTGTTGCTTGCATCGTTACAACGTTCCTACCCAGTAACCATTCGGCCTGGGCATGAACCTCACTCCTGATGAGGAATGGCCCACTCACTGAAGCCTGTCTTTGGACAGCTCTGCTGCTGCTGATGACAATAGCTATTGTTTGTTGAGCACTTACAGTGTGCCAGTACTGGGCTAAACACCTTTAAATACACTCTCTTATTTATTCCTCATGACGATTCTGTGAGGTACTATCCTGATATTATAGATGAAGAATCTGAGACTTAGAGAAGATAATTTCTCAAAGTCACACAAGTGTATGAATGGGGGTTCAAATCCAGACCTGTCCAACACATCTCAAGATCTTAATTAATCACACAGCTTTCCTGAGAGAAAATTTCTTTGTCCTCCTACAGACCCCTCCCTAGGGTCTGTTCTTTCCCAGGGGGAGGGTCACAGAAATCATTAATGAGGTGACAGTCACTTTCATATTTGAATGGTGCCTCAAGTCTTTTTTTTCTAAAAAGACTTCCAGTTGCTTCCTTTATTTTTCACTTGACATTGTACTGAACTTCCTCACCATGATGCTTTCTAACTCTCGTTTCTCTATCTTTTTTCTTAAATTATTTTCTATAAAATAATATATGCACACGGAAAAAAATTCAAACATTACAAAAGTGTGTGTGCATCTTGATCTCTCTATATCTATATCTATGATCTATCTATCTATCTATCTATCTATCTATCTATCTATCTGTCTATCTATCTATCTATCTATCTATATATCTATCTATTGAATGGATGTTAGGAGAAGCCTCTTACAAAATACATCAATGGTAATACACTATAAAAACATTCAGTGCCATGCTTTTTTCACTTAAAATATCCTGAGGGTCTATCTAGAGTTACTTCATTCTTTTTAATAGCTGTATAGTATTCCACCATGGAGCTCCACTGTAATTTATCAAGTCTCTTATGGATGGACATTTATTTACCTTGTTCCCATTTTTTTGCTGATACAAATGATGCTGCACTAAATATCCTTGTATACATGGCTTTGTGAACACATGTACATATTGGTAGGATAAACTCCTACAAATTTTTAATTGCCTTCAAAATATTGCCAAATTGACCTCCTAGAAGTTATACCAGTTCAGACACTGAGAGATAAATTTGTAATTACCTTCTAAAATATATCTTTGCCAACATAAGGAATCATCACACCTTTTGATCTCTAATAACTAATAGGTAAAAGAAGATATCATAGCTTTAATCTCTTACTATACATTTTCCTTCTTTTCTTCTACGGTTTTTATGTTTCATGTGATGTTTAGGAAGGTCTCCTCTACTCTGAGATTGTAAAATAATTCTCTCAAGATTTTTTCTGCTACTTTAGTGTTTTTATGTTTGAACCTTTGAGCCATCCCTCTTTTCCTAATGTGCAATGTTCAGGACTTAATGTATTCTCCAGCCCAGAGCACAACACAAATCTTGTAAGTTTTTTCACACATGCTGCAGTCAAGCTCTCTCTCCCATTCTGGATTTATGCATGCATATTTATTCTTATGGGAGAAGCAGAGGTGAGGGATTTGTTTCCTGAAAATACTCCAAAAATCAGTTACTCCCAAACCAAATTAAAGCAGAAAGCCAAATTCGGATCACTTACTCTTGCACTGCCTTCCATCCTCAGCTAGAATGAATCCCTCTGAGCATTTGCAGATGTAGGAATTGCCACGATTAACACAGATGTGCTCACAGCCATGATGGGTCGATTTGCAGACATCCTTTCCTGAGGAAAACATAGAGTGAGCAACCCGTCAGTGTAGAAACGAGCTGGACCAAACAGTCGTGTCAGGAGAGATCATGGAGGTGATCCGTTTTGTAAAAAGCCATCTCTTTTCAGACCTCTTTTAAAACGTCCCCTCTCAGTCTAACACTCAAGAGAGGGATACAGTCTTCTTTCTCAGAAAGCTCTATTCTCACAATCCTGAATGGTAAGGTGGGTGCTTGGTGCCGCGAATTTGTTATTAATTCTTAGAACTGTGCATTGGGTTTTGGATTTTGATTCTCCCAAGCTAGTGATTTTTTTCCCATAGACATCCCGAACACTCCAGTTTTAACAGTCTAATGAACACGTGTGGAGTACTTTAAACTCTTCAAAGTAGTTATAGCCCTTTAATCTTCACCATATACTGTGAAAAGAGGAAGGCACGAATAATTATATCCAACTTATAAATGAAAAAGCTCAAAAAGTTTTAGAGTTGCCCAAGGTCATGTAGCAAGTTGATGACACGGCTGACGCATGATGTCCCTTACATACTCCTCCTCCATGGTGTGAAAACCTACAGTTCTTTTCTGTCATTAGCTCCTTGAAAGAAGCTTCCTACAAAACCGTCATCGGTGTACTACGAATCCCTCTAGGAAGTGGGAATGGAGGGATTTGATTTAGCAATCAAATTCCAGAGGTAAAACTGAGCAACAAATGTGTTGCTTGAATAAATGCTGCATGTGTGTACGCTTGCATTTATAGAAATAAAAGCGTGAACAAACAGCTCAGGCAGATATAATGGGCAGAACTACAGACATGGTCTCCACAGAAGGGATACTGCAGTGTGAAGGCAAAATAGGATTGTGCAGGAAGCCCCGCAGGGTTAGGCCAGGGTCCCATGGGCATCAGGAGTCAGCTGTTCCAACAGAGCTTCTTGTTAAAGGAAGGAGCCCTTCTTCCTGGTGGTGAAATGAGAACAGTGAGTTCCATCCACCCAGCTTTGCTGGTATGCGGAGTGATCCCAGTAATCTCAAAGGAGCCTATGAGGAAACTCCCAAAACGTTCAAATGAATTTATTTTGCCTTGACTGAAAATGGGCCATTTTGCTCACTGGAACAGGGTGTCACAAAAATCAAGTAGACAGTGTGGAACTCCTAAAAGTAAGGTTTAAGAGATCAGAATCTCACAATGGAGAAAAATCTCTGCCCTCTGCTATTCTAATGCCCACACCCACCTCGCTGAGCTAGTATGTCCCCATCTTTCTCTTCCTTTGGGTGTTGTGATGGCTAATTTTATGTGGTAAGGTGCCCAGTTGTTAGGTCAAACAGCAGTCTCAATATTGCAATGAAAGTTTTTTTTTTTTTTTAAGTGAGATTAACATTTAAATCAGTGGAGTTTGAGTAAAGCAGATGATCTTCCATAAAGTGGGTGGGCCTCATCCAGTCAGTAGAAGGCCTTAATGAAAAAAAAAAAAGACTGAATTCTCCCAAGGAAGAATTCTTCCAGCAGACTGCCTTTAGATTAGAGCTGCAACATCGGCTCTTCCCTAGGTCTCCAGCCTGCCAGCCTATCCTGCAGATACAGACTTGACAACCCCCCCATAATCATCCTTTCTCCTCTCTCTCTCATATATATATGTGTATGTGTATATGTATGTATATGTACACATACGTACATATACATACACATATACACACATACATTCATCCACACATGCACTCTATATATGTACGTGTACATATATACATGTAAACATAAATACACACACATATACACCTTAGTGGTCTGTTTCTCTGGAGAACCCTAATACTCATTCTAAGTAAACTCTCAGAGTCTGTTCTGGATGATGGTGATATAGAAGCAAATGATGGAATGGATAAATAAAATCCACAGAAGACCCCTTCAGCCCCTCTACCCTCACTTATGAGGTCTTCCGAGAAGAAATAGCACTGTAACTATCCTTTGGTCCTCATAGTGATTGCAGCAGAAATTCTAATTTGGTCCCATGACTAGCCAGGCACTGTGCTAGGTCTGGGCACCACACGAATCTTGTGGAGAGGGCCAACAGCTGGGAGAAAATGAAAAGAAGCCAAGAGCCTGACACCTCAGGACATTGACTGAGAAATTCCTGAGAACTAAGGGTCCACCATATTGATCACTAGCAAAACACGTCAGAGCACCCAAGTCAGGGACTTTTAATTATGACACTGATTGTAAAGGAAGATTTTAAAGATTAAATGAAGTTATGTAACCGCCTAAGTTCCACAGATGGACCAATTCATCTCTACCTAGAGGCCACTTACTTCTGCAGTGTTTCCCATCCTGGGCAAGCCGGAACCCCTCCAAGCACTTGCAGATGTATGACTCGCCACTGTTCACACAGATGTGTTCACAGCCATGGTCTACTGCTTGGCAGACATCTTTCCCTGAAGACAGCAGAAAAAGTTAAAACAATTTCACCAACACAAAATTTCCCTGGGCTTCACTTTGGAGGATCCATCCAGCTTAGCCCCTGGATTCCCAGAGCCTCTTGAGCTCAGTGATCCATATGGAAGAAGGTGGCACTGAGGGTGAAGTTCACAGCTCTAGTTCAGGCTAACTCTTCAAACTTCCCCACTATCATCACCATCCTCATTCACCAGTACCTACTTCATAAAAATACAATCCATTACTGCAGACGTAGTTTCTGTCATCAGAAAGGAAACACTTTTGGTATGACTACTTAGGAGATTAATCCTCGATTTAGAGCAGCAGCACTGGAATCTAATTTTGGCTTAGTCCCTGATATAACATGTGACTTGGGAGAATCACTTAGTCCCTTGGAGCCTTAATGTTCTTGTGTGAAAAACAAGAGTAATAATTCCAGTTACCCCTTTTTTTCTTTGAATATGTCAAATAAATTTCCCTTTGTAAAGTACTTTGAGAGGCTTGAGGAAAAGATGACTGACAGGGATGGAAATCATTTATTCAGGGTTACACACTCCCCTTTGATTACACAGAGATGTGTCTTGACCCCGTCTAAGAGGCTTCATTTTCTGAGATGTAAGAATGGCCTCATCATAAGGTGGTCTCTATAAGGGATTTGTGCTACCAGAAACAACAACAACATTGGAAGCAAAGAAACAGAGGCTCCGAGAAGTTAAGCAACTTGCCCAGCTAATAAATGGCAAAGACAGAAGTTGACAGACTCTTGGGGTCCACACAGCACATGTGTCCCGCACAGCACACTGCTAAACCACTGCTGCTCACCACAGGGCAGAAATGAGCAACTTTAGCTGTCGCTCTAACAGTGATTTTTTTCATTCGCGCATTTGTTGGTTTTATTTTTAATGGACTTTATTGTTTAGGGCAGTTTTAAATTTACAGAAAAATTGAAAAGATAGTACATTGAAAAGAGAGTTAGTTCTCATAAACACCCAAACCCAGTTTCCCCTATAATATTTCCCGTTAGCGTAATACATGATTTAATTAATGGACCAATATTAATACATTGACTAATATCAACCAAAGTCCACAGTTTATTTACATTCCCTCAGTTCTTAACCTAATGTCATTTTTCTGATCCAAGATCCCATCCAAGATCCCACATTACATTTGGTGGTCATATGGCATTGGCTCTTGAGAGTAACTGACTTACACAAGGACCGCGATGGTGGATTTCATGCAGAGGTCAGATAACAGGGATGTGGGCCAACTCCAGTAAATACTCACTTCTGCAGGTTTTCCCATCTTCTCGGAGTATATACCCTTCAAAGCATCGGCACACAAAAGAGTCTTCACTGCTTACACATGAATGTTCACAACCATGGTCACCCAAAGCACAAGAGTCCAATTCTGAGAATCCAAGTAGAATCAGAGAAACAGAAGAAGGAAATGATTCAGACATTAGTGACTTATTCAATCTTAAAAGACATTTCAGACACCTTAAATTAAAACGGTATCTAATTCCATAGTGTACGTTTCAAAATAGAAAGCATGTCTATGAGCAAAAATTCTTACCATGCAAAGAGCACATAAATACATCATCATCTCCATAGGAAAAATGAACGACATGAAAAGACAATTTACAAAAAAAGACAGCTACAAATAGCCTATAAATATTAGAAAATAAGTCCAACTTCATTGGTTATCATAATGTAATAACTCATCTACATATCTATTTCAGTATGCATGCATGTGTCACACTTTAGGTAATCCACTCGTTCATCTATTCATTCAATCTACAGTACTTCGTGAGTCCCTACTCTATGCATCAGGCACTCTTCTAGGATCTGGGGATACAACAATGAATAAAACAAAGTTTCTGCTTTTGTGAAGCTTAACATCTGGATGCAGCAGTGGGAGGGGAGGAGGGGGAAGACAATCAATAGACCAACAAATATATGTGTCAGATGGTGAAAACTGCTTCGGAGAAAAAGCAGGCTAAGGGAGGATAGAGCATGCCTGCTGGGTTGGGGTGTAGGGAATGCTTGTCATTTTACATGCTGCAGTTAGATAAGGTGACACTGGGCAAAGCCCTGGAAAAAAAAGAGTGAGTGTGTCATATTTGAGAAAGAATAGCACCAAGAAAGGATTTACAAACTGCAGAGGTAGAAGCATGTTTGGCATATTTCAGGAAAGGCAAGGGAACCAGTGTGGCCCAAGCAACCAGGGACTATCAGGGGATGATCAGGGACAGACCACACGGGATTCACAGGCAGTGGTTGGATCTGAGTGAGAAAGGGTCACTGGGGGACTTTGAGCAGTGGAGTGACATGATCCGATCTGACCTCATTTAAAAGGCCTGCTGTGCACAGAATGGGGCATGAGTAAGGATGTAGCATGGAGAGCTAGGAAAAACCTATTGCAATAATCCTGGTGGCCCCGACCAGGCTGGGGAGAAGTGGTCAGATTGTGGCCGTATTTTGAAGGTAGAGCCTACAGGATTTGTTGACGGGTTGATATGAAGAATCCATCTTCATACAGATATGACATTTTTGAGTCAACTCAATCATTTCAGACAGGGTAAGTTCTATAATGGGTATGCATTGAAGTTATTAAGTAAAGGCTCCAAAATGCATAATCACCTTTATAATCAGGCGGAGACCATATACTTTTTTCTAAGGCACCTATGCAGTATTTTGTTTGGGAGGGGAGCCCCGAGAACCAGTTATATTATTCTCATTTACCAGCCAGGGAAATGAAGGTTTGGGAAGGTTAATGGCTTGGCAAGACCAATTGCTAATAAGTGATAACATGAGACTAAAAATCTAATCTTCTGACAATGAATCCCATGTCTTCCCCAACTGCACTGCATCGCTATACTCTAAGGTGAGCTCTCAAACACGAAGGGAATTTTGCCTGTCTTCTTTGAGTAGAAGCACTGACAAAATTCTTAAGCAATGGGTAGGTGTTAATCGAAATTATAACTGCAAAATAGAGTCTAATGGAGTTGGACCCTCCTGTTTGCGCTGAATAGGAACTGTCTCTTGGGGCGCAGGCCAAAGCCACCTGCTCATGCAGAGCGTCCTTCCCATGGTGCTGCGGGGAACAATTGTGGGATCCACAGAACAGACGGCTGGCTGGCTGTGGAGGTGAGCATTTTTTCCCCACCATGAATTTATACGAGAAATACTCTGTTTTCCAGGGTAATAAAATAGCTATAACTCTTTCAGGCCAGTCTTGTCATGCCATAATCCAGAAAGAACCACGAGCACACCCCTTCTTTCCAGAGCTTCCCCCATGCCTGGTCCTGTCCTCTTAGCTCCAGCTTAGGCTTTCATCTTAAAGGGTGGGTGAGTCTTCCCACACAGACCCTGAAGGGCTGCGGACGTCCAGGCTTTCCTGAGCCGTGGTGGTCTCAGCCTGGCTTGGCTGAAGGGTGCTGCTCTCCTCTAGCAGGAGCCTGCTGCTGAGCCCAAAGCCACTGTCCACAAGGGCGTGTCTTCGCCCTTGGCTGCAGATCATCCCAGGCTCCCAGTTCACTTTCTGAGTTCTCCTGGGTTTTCATATTAGTAGCTGTTTGGAAATTTTGTTGTGTGTGTGCTTTAAAAGCGTGTGCAGAGTTTGGGTTTTTATTTTTTTCCTTCCTCATACCCTTAGAGCAGTGGTCCCCAACTTTTTGGCACCAAGGACCAGAGCTCCTATGAGAGTCTAATGCCCGATGATCTGAGGTGGAGCTAAAGCAGTGATGCTAGCGCTGGGGAGCAGCTGCAAATGCAGACGAAGCTTTGCTTGCTCTCCTGCCGTACACCTCCTGCTGTGCTTCCCGTTCCTAAGAAGCCATAGACTGATACTGGTCCACAGCCCAGTGGTTGGGGTCCCCTGCCTTAGAGAGCATCTGATCAAGAGAGAGTAGAGCAGTGATGAGTTCTTGACCTCAGATCAGCATTGGAATCACCTGCAGAGACTTTTTTAAAAAGGCAAAACAGGCACCTGATTCAAAATTCATACACACTAAAAGGCATACTTTCCCTGTGGAGGGGTATCTGGCAAGATCTACCAAAGTTACAAGATGTCCCTTTGACCCAGCGACTTCCCTTCTGGAATTCTCTCCTACAGATACCCTTGTACCATATGAAGGGATATGCTTTCAAATTATTCATTCATTGCAGATCGTTCATAATAATGAAAAGTGGGAAACAACTCAAATGTCCGGTAACAGGGGACTAGCCACATAAATGTCCCACACAAGGAGATATCAGGCCTCTGTGAAAAGAACGAGGAAGTGCTCTCTGTGAGGACAGGAAGAAATCTCCAGTAAATGTCACTGAGTCAAATTTAAAAAAGGCATAGAATGGAGTATATGACACACCATGTTTTGTGTATATAAGGGAGGAAATAAAAATATATATTGGTATTTGCTTTTATTCACATAAAGAAAAATGAAGAATAAACGATAGACTAATAAAAATGGTATGTTAGCTAGCTGTTACTATATAATATTACCCCCAAATTTAGCAGCTTAAAACAACAGACATTATCTCCACGGTTTCTGAGGATCTGGAATTCAGCAGTGGCGTAGCTGGGGGGTTGTGGCTCAGAGGCCCTCATGAGGCTGCAGTCAAGCTGTCACCTGGGGCTACAGCGATCTCAAGGCTCAGCCGCCTCTGAGCTCGCTCACATATTTACTGGCAGGATCCTTGGCTTCTTACCAGTTTTCTGCCAGAGGCTTTGGTTCCTCACCATGCTGGTCTCTCCAACATGGCTTCCCCCAGAGCGAGTGCTCCAAGAAGTGAGACAGCACCCAAGACAGCAATCACAGTGTCTTTTATAACTTAATTTGAGAAGTGGAATGCCACTGTTGTCTCCATATGCTGGCCAACAGTGAGGAAAGGGACGACGCAAGTATGTGGATGCCAGGAGATGGGGATCACCAGGCGCCATCTTGGGGGCAGCCACCACCAGTTATTGATAGGCGGTGAAGTTAGGGAGCAGAATGGCAGGATGAGAGTGGGAGCAAAACTTAATGTATTTTTTTTGTATTGTTTTGATTTTTGAACCAAAGGTAAACCTCTTACCTATTCTAAAAATAAATGCAATTTAAACAAAAATTCTTAATGGGAAACAAAAATTCATAGTTAAAACTACACCTGTCTCTCACCTTTGACAGCCTACATTGTTATTTTTAAAGGCTGCACCATCATTCATTTAACCAGTTTCTTACTGGATGGGCATTTAGGTGGTTCCTAGTCTTTTGCTATTACAAGCATCATTTTAATATTCTTGTGCACATAGTTTTGCATACAATGTGAGAGCATATTCGAAAGATAAACATCTGAAGTGGAAATGCCTAGTTAAAGGGCGTGAACATTTAAAAGCTGATAAATATGCTCAAATCGTCCTCCAAAGACCTTACATTAATAATGTAAGATAGTCTCTATTTCAGGGGATCTCAGGTGCTGCCTGGGCTTTTGGATGTTTTAAAAGCCCCAGCGATGATTCTAATAAACCACCAGGGTGAGATGCTGGTGGTGGACACAGACCTTATGTTCGGAGACCTTCTCAAGTGTTCATATTATTCCGTGCTTCCACCACCATGAACCAAATGCCATCGTCTTTCTCTGCGGCTGCTGCGTCACCTACTAACTGATTTCCACCCACCCACTTTCACTCCCTCCAGTTCGTCCCCCAGGCCTCCCGAGTCCTCTTTTCCAAATATGAATCTGCTCTCATCACTCGTTCCCTCTGCCTGAGATCTTTTAATGCTTCCTGAGAATCTTGGGATGAGAGAATCTTTGGCAAGGTTCACAGGACCTGCCCTGCAGCCTCATCTGGCCTGCTGTACTCCAGCTCTGAGTACTTTTTTTTAGTACCTCAGTACTTGAGTACTGAGCCAGAAGCTCTCCCACCACAGGGCTCTCTGCACAGCCATTTCTCTGCCTGGAAGACTCTTTCCTCCTTTATGACCTCCAGATGTCTCCCCGACCTCCTGGCACAGGGCCTCAAAGAACTAGGCATCTGCCGCTTTGGTCGTATCACAGTTATCACCGAACAGTTATGTGGTTGGTTTAGGTCTGTGCCCACCTCCTCACCAGAGTATGCTTGCACGGGCTCTGATCTCCAAGAGACAATGCACTATATCCGTTCTTCTCTCCTGCATGTCCCAGCACCTAACTTAATGCCTGAAATATCACTGAGTAAAAGGAAACATTTCCTCAGTTTTCTACTCTGATAATCAAGAGTATCTAGATCCACCTCGTAGGGTTTTTGTGCAGATGTTTTACATGAGAGCGAGTGGGGTGTGGATGCTGGCGGTCAGCTGGGCTTCTCACTCTCTCCCATGCGCCCGCCTTGCAGACTGCACAATTCACATTTGTTCAGCAAAAATGTTCAGTTTCTGCCTGTCTGGGTGACTCGTGGTAAATTAGAGAATGCCAAAGCTGTACTGCAGTTAACTTCCTGACCATAGGCTCTCGTGGCTGTCTACTCATCACGTCTGGAAACCAACTCGGAGTCAGCTGCTCCCTGGAGCCAAAGGTACTCCTATCTAGGAAAGTACGTCCCTTGGTCCCCGAGAGGGACTTAATGTCATGGGTACCTTGGCCAGGGGAGAATGGTGGGCATACCAGCAGTCCATTCACTCATTCAGCAAGTGTTTATGGAGCACATACTCTGTGCCAGGTACTATCCTTACTTTCAGGCTGGAAGGGACCTTGGAGATGAACTGGTTCAACTTTTTCACTTTGGAGTTGAGGAAACTCATGGTCAGAGAGGGGAAGTGACTTGCCCGAGGCCCCTTAATCTGCAGAGGTGAAATATGTCAGCTGTGCTGGGACAGAGGTGGGATTAGATCACAAATTTATCACTTCTGAGTTATCTGGTCCAGTTGCACATCCAGTGTTCATTCAGCCTAGCTCAGTAGAGTCTCCTCAGACAGGCTGGTAGGTTCTGAGAAGACAAATTAAGTTTCTCAAGGGAGGCAAGGCCTCCAAATAGTTTTATGTAACTCTAAAATCTGTAAGTGATCTGTCCCGCCTCTGTCTCCAGGCTCATCTCTCCCTGGTCTCCCTCTCGCACTCAAAACTCAATACTCAGCACACGCTCAGGACCCTGGGCTTCCACGTGCTGTTTTCTGTGCCCAAGAAGAGCTCCTCCTCCAGTCTGAGTCCATCAGGTGCTGCAACAAAGTACCACACACTGGGTGGCTTATACCAGCAGAAATGTTCCTGTGTGTTTGGGCGAGAGCCCTCTTCCAGGTCACAGACTTCTTGTTGTATCCTCACATGGTGGAAAAGACCAGGGAGCTCTGTGGGGTCTCTTCTATAAAGGCACAAATCCCATTCATAAGGGCTCCATGCTCATGACCTAATTACCTCCCAAAATCTCCACCTCCAAACACCATCAATCACCTCGAGGGGAGGTTAGGATTTCAATATATTAATTTTGGGAGGACACAAACATTCATTTCATAACACCTTCCATCTCTAGCTAGCTCATCAATCTCTAGGTTTCAGATCAAATATCTCTTTCTCAGGAGACTTTCTCTGGACTAGGTGACAGCCTCCTTGTCACATGCTCCTGTGGCACCTCCTCTCCCCACATGGCAACTCTCATCACATGGAATGGATGATATGTCTTTAATATTTTTCTTCCCTGAGAAACTTTAAACTCTGTCAGGGCAGAAACTGAACTGCATCAATCCCAGGGATGCCCACGTACAGGGATACACACTGCGGGTACAGGATAAATGTTAGTGGAGGATGAGAATGAATGGACCAAGAGCTCGAGGAGGTACCTAGACTCAAATCCAGAGACAAGAATGAGGACAGCTCAGCTGTGAACCATCACTGCAAGGAAATAGATGGCAGGACTTAGAAGAAATCTCAGGATGTGGGAAGAAAACGTGTTGCCTCTAAGAGAAGTGTCCTCTTCCTTTCACATTGAGGAGGCAGGTCCACACATTCTGATCACAATTTGTGATCAGGATGTTAGGAGTTTCAGGACACAGTGAAGGTTTTTAGGGTCCCTTCTGGCAGCCTTGCATGCTGATATAGACTGTGCTCCCCATATCTGGATCCCACATCTGGTGAGTCATGTATGTCTGTGGTGTAGTAATCATGGGGTAATGAGTTCTGTGGACTTGTACCTCTGTGGCAATGACAGAGAACAATCCTGTGTCAGGCTCCATGTAGGAGATTATTAAAACCAAACTCAGGAAGAAGAAACCACATGGCTGTCTGCCTAGAGGGTAACCAAGGCCGAGAGATAAAATGACACTGTTTTCTGGCTTTTTTTAAATAATAAAACTCAGAGCAGCCACTCATTTGTTAGCTCTGTAGAGGCTTTCGCTCAGACAAACCAAGAAGCAGCTAAAATGAGGCATTCTTTTAGAGGGCATCTCATTCACTCTGGGTGAGAGATCCTGAATCAGGAGACCTGGGTTCTAGACTCAACTCTGCCACTGACTGCTAGAGCCAGCTTGGGGACACCAGTTTCCTCCATGTACCTGTTTCCCACAAAAGAAAGGGAAGATCTTTAAGCGTCCTTCTGTTCCATCAAACCTATAATGTAAATGCAAAAGGGGGAAGGTGACCTTCTTCCCTGCTATAGACTGAATTGTGTCCCCCCAAATCCATATGTCGAAGCCCTACTCCTCAATGTGATGGTATTTGTAGGTGGAGCCTTGGGGAGGTAATGAGGCTTTGATGGGGTCATGAGGGTGGGGGTCCTATGAAGGGATTAGTGCCCTTATAAGAAGAGACATCGGAGGGCTTGCTCTCTCTCTCTGCTATGTGAGGACACAGTGAGAAGGCAACTATGCGCAAGCCAAGAAGGTTCTCACTGAACCTGACCCTGCTAGTATGCTGATCTTAGACTTGAAGGCTCCAGAACTGTGAGAAAATAAACTTCTGTTGTTTAAGCCATCCAGTCCATGGTATTTTGTTACAGCAGCCTGAGCAGACTATAATACTCCTCAGTCTGTGCGTCAATACCCCCTCCCCGAGACAAGGATGGCTCCTAGAGAAAATCTGAGCAATCAAAGTTGGGAGCCCGGGCAGGAAGAAGGGAGGATGGGCTTCACTCCAGAGGCCAGGGAGTCCAAGGTGCCCGCAGGAGTCTAACAGTAACAGTGCCTACTTAGTTCCAGGGCCCGGGAACCTGGGCCTGCTCTTTATGCTTCAGAGAAATCTTATGGAAGGTTCATGAAGGATACTTCAGGCCATCTGCTATCAAGGCTCTAAGAGGAGGCTCTTTATAAAGAGCCAAGGACACTACTACCTGCTAAGCCAGGCCTGCCTGACCCCTGGGGGCTCCCCCGTCCATAGCGGGGCTTTTCAGAAAGGTTCAGTCACGTCATCAGGCTCTGCATCATCTGGAATAGAGCTGGGAAACCTACATCCCAACCTAGTTAACTACGGCCACACTGAAAATATAGCTCATTATTACAGGACGGGCAGCCAGACTGAATCATCCTGGGGCAGACAGAAAGTCTTCAATTAGGGGAATAGCTCAACGCATAGTTATCAGCTGGTGGGGAAAATGCGTCTCTTAGGTACCACCTCCCTGAGGATAATTCTAACCCATCTGATCATCTCATAAAATTTCATATAGTCACAACCATATATAAACACACACATGAAAATTCACTTCTAATTGCATTGTTGAATATTTACTCATATGGATGATGTCACTGTACCATTAGTTACAGACTGACTTTAAATGAAAAAAGGGGCAACTTTTAAAAGTGTTGGTGGTATAACCCAGATGTGGACCTGGGCAGGGAGGGAGAGGGGGCAAGTGACCATAAGGACAAGGAGCAGCATGGTTTAGAAGGGCCGTGAGGGTTTCTCAGAAGGCCTGCAGCCATCTTATAGTCAGCTCTTGGTGATCACAGTGAGGGGGAGGACAAATGAAGGGCATGAATAACCTAAGATGATCGAGAATTAAAACAAACCAATAAAAAACCGTGCGTGTGGCTTTGGCGTGCTGTCACATGTCGATACAGTTTGACACACCCATCCTCTTTGGGCACCCCTGATGCCCACACCCTCCAGTGCTAGCTGGAGCAGCAGTCCAGGAGGCAGCTGGGCAGGCAGCCACAAGCCAGCTATAAAACAGATAACCTATTTGTCAAGACTCAAGAATCTGTCTCAAATGAAGGAAACATTTCTCACAGGCTGCACAGTTAGAGAGGCACACCCAGCTATGCAGGCACTCACCTGCCTGTGTGAATGGACCACATAAAAAGGTGGATAAATTAGGTTGTGGCCATAATCATATCAGTGGTCAGGGAATTTGACCCTATAATCAGAAAGATGAGCAGGATGGAGAAGGTAAAGTATAGTCCTTTTCCTCCATTTCTGATCCCTTCTCTCAAAATGACTATTATTTTAAGTCTTTATCTTGGTCCGTTTAAAAACACGATTGCAGGGCAGTAAACGCGACTCGAAAGATGGTCTGGAAGCTTTGGTTTTGTTTTTTAACTCAATGGAGACCGAAGTTGGGACCAGCTGCAAGGAAGAACATACCGGGGAAATATCACTGCCAACCTCGCCATCTGCTGCCACATTATCCGGATGGGAGAGGGAACTTCTCAGGAGCCTCCCCTTCTCCCAGAGCTGACTTTGGAGTCACCTGGACCAGAGTTTGAACTCGCCATATAATAGCTGATGATCTGAGACTTTTAATTTGAGCTGCATTTTCTCTCTGCAGAATGGGGATTCAGCAGGGTTGCAGGAACGCGAGAATGCCTGTGCTTATTAGCACATGTCAGCAGTCAGTAATGCGCCCCCGGTATTATGATACTTGTGCGACCCCGGCTGACTGCCACTTTCAGATGGATTGCTGAGGTAGAGAAGTGAGAGCTAAGAAACAGGGCTCGGTCCGGCTTCAAAATTACCACGAGACAGACTAGAAATAGGAAAAAGCCATCTCAGGGAGCTGGATGAGGAAGGAAGGTGGGGGCAGGGAAGCAGCACCAGGGCTCAGGCCACTGGCAGAGGCCTTTCTGCACGTTGACTCGGGCCAGCGAACACCGGAGCTGACGCGCGGGCACTGCTCGTCTGGCAGCGAACCCCACCCGCGAGTCGCCCGCGCAAAGTCCAGCTTTGCGCTGGACCTCGGAACACTCACTGGCACAGGTCTTCCCATCACTGCGGAGCACATGTCCCTCGGGACACTGACAAGCGAAGGATCCGTCCGTGTTGACGCAGGAGTATTCGCAGCCATGGTCGCTCAGCAAGCAATAATCGGCCCCTGCAAGACCCAACGACCAGCAGCGGCCGTCAGCGAGGCCTCTGGGCTACTGATGATAGGAATTAAGTGACCATCATGCTTTCCTACCCCACCTCATCTCCAGGCATGCGGTCCCCCTGGAGCAGAGGAAAGAAAGGACCGCGACACGCAGTCCTCTGCAGTCCTCCCCGTTTCCGCTCCTGTTACAAACCTCTCCCTTATCAGGAAGCGTGGAGCGGGACTCACGGGAGCAGGTCTTGAGGTCCTCGTTGATGAGGAAGCCCTCCGAGCACTGGCAGACGAAGGACTCCTCGGTGTTCAGACACAGGTGCTCACAGCCATGGTCCTGCTGCGCGCAATGATCCACCCCTGCGGTTGTCACACACGAACACGAAGTAACGCGCGGGGGCAGCGCCCACCGGGAACCGGGCGTTAAAACACAAAACCTCCTCAGAGGGAGCCCCTGAGGAGCCTTGCACTTTATTCTACCCTGTGCAACTGGCCTCTCTGGAAAATCAGCCTCTTATGTTTGGTTTTCTTCGCATTACTTTGCAGAGTAAAGTGCCTACAACTCTTGTGTTGGTGTTAATGACAGCAGCCCTCTGTGCCAGGCCTTGGCACCATAATCTGTAACCCTCGGGGCAAGGCTGAGAGCAGGTGCCAGCCCCAGCTCACAGGGAGGAAAGCGAGGCTCAGGAAGCTCAAGCTCCTCGTCCAAAGCCACACAGCTGACAGAGCAGGGCTTAAGAACGAGGGTTCCAGCATCAGACTACTGGGGCTCAAGTCCCACCTCCACCACTTCCTAGCCATGGGACGCTGTGCAGTCACTTGACCTCTCTACCATCATTTTCTGACTTGAGAAATGGAGATGATGACGCTGCTTTCTTAGAGGAATGGGTGAGAAGCAGAGGAGGTGATACATGTAAAGCCTTGGGAACAGTAGCTGGCAGTTACAACGTAATGTTTTTTATTATTAAGTAGTGCTGAGTCAGAATTAAATAGTTTTGTTTCTATTTGAAAATGAAAAAGTCCCCCACCCACCTCCATGATTAGGATATCCAGATTCAGAAAACAAACCAAAGCCTGCGCCTGCATGTGTGGCCGATCCTGGCACCCTAGTGCCGCACAGCTGGCCCCGTTGGGCAGAGAGCACTGCAGGACAGTGAACACACAGCTGTGGTGAACCACTCCCACCGACAGCCGGGCAGGCTGCTTCCCAGATTGCCTTGGTGGAGGCAATGCAACCCCAGAGACTGGAGACATGCAGGAGGCCTTGTGCAGGGCATTGAGTGGGCTTCTTTGACTCTCGCAGGGCCTGGGACTGATGCCTTCTGGAACATTCCTACTGCAAATACTTGCAGGATCCCAGGAGCCAGAGGCCTGTATTCACATCCTGGTTCCACCATTTACCAGTCATGTGATCCTGGGAAAGTTACTTAATCTTTTTGTGCCACTGTTTCCCCACTTTAAATAGGGATAAGAGTGTAGATGCCTTACACTGTTGTGAGTGTCTGGAAAATGCTCACACCAGTGCCTGCACAGAGTGTGCACCCCATAACGGCTTGCTGTCATTATGGCCTGGGGATCCCTGAGTCCTCAAGGGGGATAGGATACCATGACTTTCTCTGGGGCCTCCTGGGAAGAAATGGCTTGGTTTATACTTTCTCGAAGCTGACTAGGTGGTCCTTCTTATGAGATCCCAGAGAGAAAGAACGTCCCAAAGTCCTTTGGCCCCTCCTCTGAGCTCTTCTAGGTCCTCCACAGCATGCTGGGCGGGAGAGGCAGGCCATGGCCCCTGGGGCTCTAGGTGGGCTCAGCCAGGTCATGCCTCGCCTGCCCCAGGACACCTACCAGGACCGTCAGCGGGCAGACCCTACACTCCCGGAACAGAGTAGAATGTACACAGGTCCGTTACCACAGGGCATCTCCTTGTCGAGGGGAAGACCTCCTGCTCCTTACTCACTTCTCATAGGGACTCAGAGATATCCCAAGGCAAATGCACAGCAGCTCCAACTTTCTGGTTCAGAAAACTTTGACCTCTGAGATCAGTCCTTAGAAAGCCTACTTGAGGCACTTTGTTCTCTCTGAAGACTGAAGGGGCACAAGTTTTCCTAAGGACTGCTCTGTACCTAATACTTCATCTCTGAAACTTCCCCTCTTGGCAATTTAAGGTCCAAATGCTGAACAGCTGCACTGTCTTCATTCACAGTATAGTTCTGTCTCCAAAGCTGGAGCAGATGTGTGGCTTGCTGTGTGAAAAGCCACACAAAGGGCCCCTTCTATGCCCTTCTATGTCACCAAGCTCCTCTCCCAGCATACCAGGGTCACAGGCATTCACCACAGTGCTCAGGTGCCCCCACCCCTACTGGCCTGGACCAGTGCAGACTGTGCCTCATAAAAAACAGTGGAACTGTCCAGCTGGCAAAGCCTGCAAGTTTCCATGCGTTTACATCACCAAATGGAGCTTTGTTGTGTCTCTAACACAAGAAAACTAAGAAAAGACTTTCACAAAAGTCCCATGTTTCTCAGCTCTGCCCTTAGATCAGCTCTGTGGTAGCACAACTACTTTCTGAGCTCTGTCTCTTTCAACCTTTTGTTCCAACTTGGGGACAGCACTGGTCACTCTCCCAGGCTCTGTGATAATGAGCTACTATCTGTAATTGTGTTTTCCTTGTGCCAGGCATAATGCTAAGAGATTAAAATGGTCCTGATTATTTTCCTCAACAACTCTAAAAGATCAGTCCCGTTAGTACCACAGCTTTTTCAAACAGATGGGGAAGTCAAAGCCTGGCTAAGTCAAGGCATTGCCCTGGGTCACACATGTAGTGTGCGGTAGAGCTTGGACTTGGACTCGGGCCAGTCTGACTGAATCGATGCTCTCAACAGCAAATAATAATATTAGCTAATATTTACTGAGTGCTTATTACATGTCTAGCAGCACTTTCCAAATGTTTGATATGTATTGATTCTTTTAATCCTCAAGCCCAATCTATGAGGTAGGTAACACTAAGAGTCCCATTTTGTGGATCATGAAACTGAGGCAAGGAAGGTGAAGCCTGTCGGATCACCGGGCCCGCGGGAAGCTCAGGAGCTTCCGAAGTGGCTGGCTGCTAGTTAGTCTGGGGCCTGCTGCGGACCTTCCCTCCGGCCGGCATCCCCAGCCCGGGGCACACTCACGGCTGCAGGTCTTGCCGTTGGGGTCCAGGGTGTAGCCCCGGCGGCAGCGGCAGTAGTACCCCTCCGCCGTGTTGGCGCATTCGTGCTCGCAGCCCGGCTTGCTCAGCGCGCAGTAGTTGATCCCTGAGGGGAGAAAGGGCACTTCAGGCTCTGCGCATCTCCCAGGGCTGTGAGGTCAGCCCCTTGCAGTAAATATTTAGTAAATGAGGTGATCTGTAGGACACAGGAAAAAATAGCTCCTTTTCTCCGGGAGCCGACTTGAAACAGACCCTGGTACCTGACATGTATTCCCAGAATAGGTCTTTTTCCCCTTTGATGGCCAAAGAGCTGAGAAATGAGTTGAGTGCTACAGTCCCCAACCTAGCCCCTTAAATGAAAGATGAAAAAGCTGAGAAAAATCTGATCTTCTCGTCTTCCAGTTAACCTGATCACTAGAGCTCAAAGCATGTAGGGAGCTGCCATCTGCAGCGGCATCTGACAGTGGCATTGGACAGCACAAAGCAGAATAAACAAAAGCTGATCTTGAAAGTTATCCAGCTACTTAGGAGAGGCAGAAAATGGCAGTTACATTAAAGAAGAGTCCAAGTGCTTAATGTCACTCAGGCCATGACAGCATCCATGCCAAAAACCTGGAGAACATACATGTGTCTCTGATGCTGCTCCAGGGGTTCAGTTTTGTCCCACAGTAATATTTGCCGCCCCCCCCCCCCCATCCAGGCTGTTGAGCAGTTTTGCTGTTCAGCAGCCAATTAGCAGTTTCGTTTCCTGGTAGAATATGCTAAAACCACAAGACCTCACACGGAACAGGCGATGGGAGAGATGGAGATCTGTAAGCTTGTGGAGGGCCTTTAAGAGTCTGGTATAGGGGAGAAAGGTCACCACCAATGTCAGTGGCCAGGCTGGATTGGTTTAACTGCACTGTTCTTTTTTCTGGGAATGTGGCAGACACTGCTGGTTGCCTTGCCAACAACCATTACCCTGTCTTCTTGGGGCTAGAACCCTGACCCTCAAGATATGAAGCACAGCTGACCTAAGCCAGCATGGCAACCATCTTCTCCTTTGCCAGTGATTGGTCAAGGGTGGGGCTATGCCCTAGTTCTGAGACATAAGGAGAAATTTATTGGGGCCCCTAAGGAAAGATTTTCCTTCCTGAAACAACAAAGATGTATGAAGAGAAATGCCTTTTTCTATCCTCTTTCATTTCTGTCTTTGGATCTCGTTATGATTCCTGGAGCTGCAGCAGCTGTCTTAGAGCAATGAGGTGACAGATGTGAAGGTGAAAAGTCAACATGCTGTAGCAGAGTAAAGGGACAGAAAGAGTCTGGGTTCCTGATAGCATCACTGAGTCACTGAGCCGACCCTGGGATCAACCATCTCTGGGTCTGTTAGGTAAAAGTAAATGTCCTTAAATTGCTTAAGGTACCATGAGTTGGATTTTCTGTTTTGCATGACTAAAAAGCACCATAACTGATACAAGGGAAATGATCTGAAGCCAGGAAGTAATGAACTGAGAAAGAACACATTTTATTTTTATTATATCTCTGCCCCAAAAGCATTTGAGGAGATGTACATACACAAATAACCTGAAGACAGAACACACATCTGCCTCTTGCTTCAATGGCTCTTCACTGCTGTCGTTAACCTCTATCTTCCTTCACAGTCAGCAAAACATCATTCCCTCCTTAACACCCTTGGTGAGACCGCTCCAGGAAGTCAGCTCTTTCTACAGGACCTCTCTCACAGCATTCATCAAAATGGTCATGTAGCTTGCACGCGTCTGCGTGTGTGTGTGTGAGATGCCTCAATAGTCGCTTCACAGACTGAGTTCCACAAGCAGGGACTATATTATTTTTGTCTTTCTAATGACTGCATCATTAGAAGCAGTCCAATAATAAAGTTACCAATGACAATTACAGTTGCTATCATTTTGTAAGCACCTCTAAGTGCTTAAGAGTTTCACTTGACTCTAAAAGTATGTGCTATTATTTTCCATATTTTAAAGATGAGGAAACAGGGGTTTTGAAGAGGTTAGTAACTTACTTAAGATCCCACGGCTAGTTAAAATGCAGCTGTGAAAAAGGAACCCACACTTGAGGGACTGCAGACCCATCCTTTAAAGGGTCTATGATCTGCCCTCTCGGGTAGCAGGTGGAGGGACCTGTCCACATCACAGATTATGAGAAGTGGCCGCAGACTGAGCACACAGAAAGAACTCCCATGACATGCCTCAGAGAAGAGATGCCACTACGACTGTCACTGACCCCTTGATACTCTCTCCATAACTCATCCATCCTGCAGGAGGAAAGGCAGAATATGGTTAGCTGTGTGCGGTTTCATTTCATTAGCCTGGAATGAATCAACAGCCTTACTTGTGTGGAACAGACTGAATGCCAGGAAATAAGCAAAGAGCTTCAATGAAGAAAATTAGGCCCGGCAAGAAAACATTGGCCACATACAAACAGATAACCAACCAACCAAGCAAACAGACACAGAACACAAAGTCTGAGGCCATAGTCTGGGGCCACATAGTGTACAGCCTGTAGGAATCACCTCATTATACCATCAGAGAAAGGTGAAATTGTCTTCAGCAAATGCTGTTTTAAAAAGCCAGCATTCAGCCACTATTAAAGCAGTATGGAAGTTTCCCCCAAATTTAAACATAGAATTACCATTTGACCCACCAGTTTTATTCCTAGATATACACCCAAAAGAACTGAATGCAGGGACTCAAACAGATATTTGCATACCCACATTCATAGCAGCATTATGCCCAATAGCCAAAAGGTGGCAGCAACCCAAGTGTCTATTGACAGATAAATAAGTAAACAATATGTGGTATATACATACAATGGACTATTATTCAGCCTTAAAAAGGAAAAAAATTCTGACACATGTTACAACATAGGTGAACCTTGAAGACATTATGCTAAGTGAAATAAGCAAAAAGACAAATATTATATGATTTGGCTTATGAGGTACCCAGAGTAGTCAAATTCATAGAGATAGAAAATAGAAGGGTGGTTGCCAGGGCCCAGGGGAGAGAGGGTTGAGGTGCTATTGTTTAATGGGTACGGGATTTCAGTTCGGGGGGTAAAAAAGCTCTGCAACTGGGTGATGATGGTTGCACAATAATGTGAATATAAGTAATACCACTGAACTGAACACTTAAAAATGGTTACATGGTAAATTTTGTTATATATATTTTACCACAGTTTTTAAAAAGCCAGCATTATCTTTAAGAAGGATACAGACCAAGTAATTAAACTGAAAAACATTTAGATTCTTGAAGAGGTTATTACTCAGCTATCTGGCAAACAGCAATTCAAAAACAACTCTCCAAATGGTTCTTCATAGTGCAGGTTTAACTGTAGACCTTTGCTTTCTTTACATGCTTGAGTCATTTCTTCACATGTGTGTTACTTAGGTATGCATTCACTCACTCATTCATTCATTCATTCATTCAGTATTTATTGAGTAGCCACTATGCACCCATATCTGGTTCAGCCTCCTCACTAACTGTGAAGTGCTACACATGGGCCAGGCCTGAGTGTAGCTTTATCTGGTAAATCTCAGAGTGTCCATAAACTCCTGTGAGGTCAGATGGCTGAACTGTCAGATAGCAAAATAAATAGTGCATATAAGTTGGAGACCGCACTGAGAAGTAACACATAAAAACAGGAAGGATCAGTGACCCCAGCGAGTAAATTATAATGCCAACTGAGTAGCACAGATAGTTTCAGAAAAATCAGACTGATAGCAAATGCTCAAGCAGGAAGTCATGTTCCTTTGGTTTAGGAAATCCAGTGCTGAAAAGTAAAGCAGCCTGTCCAAGGTCGCACGGCCAGTATGAGTGATACTGCCAGGTCTCCCAGCTCAGTGCCACCTGTGGACACCACCCCAGGTCTTTAGGGTGTGATATCTTTGGCTACAGGGAGCACAGGCCATGGTGCCAGCACGAGCAGTCCTGGAGCCCAGCATGCAGGTCACACTGATAACTGAGTCCACCCCGGGGCCCCACCTAGACAGCCAGGCCGGTCGTGGCGCCTGCACGTTGCACCACCACCTTAATAATTTATGCTTTAAATCAATGACAGCACTTTTCAGAAAAGGAAACTGTGCCCAGATGAAGAGGAAGAACAAATCCTGGCACAGAATCTTTTCTTTAGTAGAACTGTTTGAACTTTTTCCCAGTTTAATTGGATGACATCAAATTCCTTTGAAAAATAGATTTCTTATTAGATTTGAAAATAGCCCACATCCATTAACTGACTATTAAATGTAAATGGCTGTACCCTGAGCTCAGGATTCATAATACTTTTGAGATCTTCAGACTCCTAATAACAAACTCCAGATTTTAAACCCAATTTCTTTGCTTCCCTCTTCCATGTAATGCTCCAGAGAGACGGTGAGTGCTGTCTGCCATAAACAACCGAGTGCAAACATCGTCAGGGGCAGCTCTAAGAGGCTGACCTCAGGAGGAAGGTCAGGTCTGCAGCAAAGACAATGGAAAATGTAACTATGAGGCAGGATATTGGGAGAAGGACATTGGGTTTTAGGAACAAATTCCATTTTTTTTTGGATGAAAAAGTAGGGCACCTGGATAAAGAGGAAATGGAGCTATAATTGCTGAATATATACGTGAATGAGCATTAGGGACTTTGGACTGGGCCCGAATCTGCAAACCGGCCCATCTGTGGACCATTTTGTGGTGGTCAAACTACTTACTCCCAAATGGTCACTTCCTTTCCACTCGCCGTTCTGTACTTGGCCTCCTTCCTCCCTTGATAGTGATATGTGCACTGCCTTGGACCCTCCTCTCATTCCTAGTGCCTCGCCAGGCAAGATGTGGAGGGAGTGGCAGAGATGGAGGGAATCTTAGATAATTGGTACGAGATGTCGAGCTTTAAGCAGATTCCCTCTGCTGATGGCCACTTGTTTCCTCTTCCCTCCATTAGTAACGCACAATGAAGTTTGCAACCACAATGAGTGTCTGAGATGAACCAGATCTAATTATCTCCCACATATTTATGGAGTTTTGGTCCATAAATATGAATCCTGTGAGTGGGTGTAGTCAGTCACGGACACACTCGACCCTCACACCGAAAAAGGTGTGAATAGCACAGAGAGGAGTGGCCGAAAAAGGTGTGAATAGCACAGAGAGGAGTGGCCAAGCCAGAAAAGTTGGCCCTCCAACATATTGTATGCATGTGTGGTCTAACGGAAAATATTCCATTTAATTGTTTTCACATTCTGTATGCTCTCAGTTAAAATTCTCACTTCATGCTTGAATGTTTCCAGGGTTTGTACCCAGGCAAGAGAGTGGGAATTATTTTTCATAAGGCCAGCTCTGTTTCAAAATATGGGCTCTGCACCATCTGCCAGTGTTCAAGGTTTAACACTTATTAGAGTGAGCATCTAAGTCCGTATGTGCTGTAAGCAGAACGTGGCTTATCTGGATTCAGTCACACAGCCTGCAGTCCTTTTCAAAAAAGACACACAATCAAATCTTTGAAAACTCAGTCCTGTGATGCAGAACTGCTGTACACATCACCAAGAAGTAGATGAAGGAGCACATGAGGATATACATACACACCACACTGCCGGGAGAACGCAGACGATACAGTGTGTCCAAGTATGGGCTATGGGAATACTTTATGAAAAAATTCACAACTTGCCTGTCTTTAAAAGGCCATCTTTCCAACAAGATTGAGTAATTCACATAATAGCTGCAATTTCTCCAGAAAGACAAATCTCAGAGAGATTCATATACTGATTCATTCATTCATTCATTCAATAAATACCGTGTTGTATATACTTATATGTACTAAAACCTAGAGGTGTCGAAGATTTAAGAATGAGGAAAAGATAAGAATCTCTGTCCTTGTGGACTTCCCATTCTAGTGGTCTCTCGGGGAGAGTCTGGTTTAAAGAGATTCCATTGGGGTCCATGCTCCAGATTCCCGACAGGTCCCTTGATATGCCAGATGACAGGCATTTGAATCACATCCTTAATATCACCCTGCTGACACCACTGATGTACCCCTTGAATGGTGTGGGGTTGCTCCATAGTCTTTTTATTTCTTCTTTCATATCAAAGAGGACAGAGCTGCAATTTCCCCCCCTTAGCAGCTATCAAGTGTCTTATTTTCCAGGACTGAAAGAAACCACCTCCTTTTACCTCTTGTCTCTGGGCCCAGCCTTTTGTTCTCAAAGTTCTAAATGCGAGTTGTGGGGGTAAGGAGGAGGGAGAGTGCACCCCACTTTAGATCTGCGAGCTTCGGGTTGGGCCTCGACATTGCTAAATGAATCCAACAGGCAGACCTAGTCTATTCAATCTCTAATAATCATCTCCATCACAGGATCAGGTGAGACAAAGGTAAAAAAAAGGGCAGAATAATATTGGTAAGCATAAATGCTGCATACAAATATACCTTGCTCGAGTCTTGCAGTGTAAAGGAAAACTAGGGGCATTTAGTGGAACAAGCCCTTCTCCAATACCCGGGGCCACTTACTTCTGCAGGTTTTCTTATCAGGATTCAGGGTAAAGCCTTTTAGGCAGCGGCATGCATAGGAATCATCTGTGTTAACACACTCATGCTGACACCCATGATCAGGTGAGGCACAGTAGTCTATCTCTGAAAAGAAAGAAATATCATATTAATGATGAACAAAACAATAAATCTAGCATAAGACAACCAAGGGATTTTCAGTCTTAACTTTTCCCGAACAGATAAATTCCCATGACCTCAAACATTTTTCCATGTTTAGCGATATGGCCCCCCAGGAAGAGAACTTTCTTGACATGTTACAAAATGTTTATACAACAAACGAAAGATGCTTTCCTGTTTGGGGTTCATGCAAGAGCCCTAAAATGAAAGAGTGTGATTGGGTGTTGTTTTGCTGTATTACAGGCTGGGAAAAGAGAGTTCGGTGAATGTTTCAGGGAATTTATGCAATTAAAACAATGACATCTTCCCAAAATCAAACTCTAAACCACTTAACTCCTTAAACACAGAGCCAAGCAAGAGCATACAAAATCATATCCTGGGAAAAAGAAGGCCCATCCATACTCCAAGAGTGAAAGACATAGATTTTCTGAATGCAGAAATCCTTCGTTAACAGCTACACATAAACAGGATTGTTCATCTCAAGGTTTCACAATCAGAGAATGTGATCTCTAGCCATACATTAATTTAAATCAAAATATTCAGAAAAAAGTCTACATGGAATTTTTTTAGAATGGGATTTTACTTGTCTAAGTATTTTCAGATATGGAAAGAGACTGTTCTATTGAAGGGCCTGATCAAAGGATTTTGCTATAGAGGAACCTGGATGCATTGTTTAAAATTGCTTGAAATAAGTGGCCACTGACAGGGTCTTAAAAGAAGTCTTTTTTATTTGATGAGGAATTTTACTGTTTTAAGGAACTTGTGAATAGCATTTATCATTTTCATATGAAGAATGTGGTATAAGTGAGTTTTCCCAACCTCTACCAAAGCAAACAAAATAAGAGAAAGGCATAGAATATTCTTGAAAGGAAAAACATTGAGAAAATGCTGATTTTTCCTAATTTGAAGTCATGGAAGTTTTAAACATACAAAAATGAACAGAATAGTATAATAAATCTATAGTATAGTATAATAAATGTATATATCACTCAGCTTCAAGAGAATCAATCTACGGCTGATCTGTTTCACCCGTACTCCCACACCCTGGATTAAGATTCTATGTTACTTTGAAGCAAAGCGCAGATATAATATCATTTTGTCCATACATATTTCATAATGTATCCTTAAAAGACTGGAACTCTTTAGAAATATAACTACAGTAACATAATCAGATATAAAAGTATTTTTAAAAACCTTTTTATTTGGAAACAATTTCATACTTACAAAAAGTTGCAAACATAAAAATATAAGTATGTAGGTACAAGAAACATCTCTATAATCTCTCCTCAGGTTCACCCGTTGTTAATATTTCGCCCCCTTTGCTTTATCATTTGCTTATCTCTCTGAACTATCTGAGGGTAAGTTACATACATCACTGTCCCTTTTTCTTTCAATACAGTGTGTGCTTCCTAAGGGGAAGGATTTTCTCTCAAATAACCACAGTATACCTATAAACTTCACAAATTTACATTGATATAATACTTTTATTTAATCTACCATCCATAGTCTAGTCTTCTCAGTTGATCTAATAATGTTTTTTATAGCATTTGTCATCCTCTAGTACAGGATTCAGTATAGGGTCAGAGATTATATTTACTTTTCACATATGCTTAGCCTCCTATAACCTAGAACCATGCTGTCTAGAATGGCCATTTAAATTAAAATGGACTAAAATTAAATAAAATAAAAAATTCAGTCCCTCAGTTGTGCTGGCCACATCTCAAGTGCCCAATAGTCATGGTAGCTCTTGACTACTCTATTTTATGGCGCAGATACAGAACATTTCATCACCATGGAGTGTTCAAAAGCAATATTCTAGAACATTTCCACAGCCTCTCTGTGTTTTTATGACATTAACATTTTAAAATAATACAGGCTCCCTTACTTGTTTTCAGTTTTATTGGGGTACAACTGGCAAAAAACTAATGGCACACATTTAAGATGAACAATTTGGTGAGTTTCAACACATACATGCTCCCATTATTAAATCATCACCACAATCAAGATAACAAGCTTAGACATTATTCTCAAAAGTTTCCTCGTGCCCCTTTCTAAGTCATTCTTCTCTACTCCTTTTGGCCCCAAGTAATCATTACTCTTCTATCTGTCAAGATAAATTACTTTGTGTTTTCTAATTTTATTAAAATAGCATCATACAGAATGTATTCTTTTTGATTTGGCTCTTTTATTCATCATAATTCTTTTGATATTCATCTATTGTTTATGTGTATGTCAGTAGTTTGTTCCTTTTTATTGTGGAGTAGTATTTCATTACATGGATATACTACAATTAGTTTCTCCATTTATCTGCTTGTGGGATTTGAGTTGTTTCCAGTTTTGGGCTATCACAAATAAAGCATCTAGGAGCGTCCATGTATAAGTCTTTGTGTAGACGTATGCTTTCAATTTTCTTGACTAAACATCTAGGAGTAGGATGGCTGGTCATGAGGTAGATGTATGCTTAAATTCCTCAACATTCCAACAGGCACTTTATTAGAGTTCCAGCTGCTCCACATCTTCAGCAACACTTGGTAATTTTAACCATTCTCATGGATATGAAGTGGTTATTTCATTGTGGTTTATTTTGCATTTCCCTAATGACTAATGATGTTGAATATATTTTCAATGTTTATTTACCATCTCTATATCTTCTTTGGTGAAATTTTTGTTCAAATCTTTTGCCTTTTTTTATTGGGTTGTTTGTCTCCTTACTA
>NW_011888996.1:2733340-2733684 GCF_000151845.1 Pteropus vampyrus | reverse complement strand
TTTTCAATGTTTATTTACCATCTCTATATCTTCTTTGGTGAAATTTTTGTTCAAATCTTTTGCCTTTTTTTATTGGGTTGTTTGTCTCCTTACTAAGTTTTAAGAATTCTTTATATATTCTAAATGTAAATCTTTTGTTGGATATACAATTTGCAAATATTTTTCCCAGTCTGTGGCTTGCCTTTTCATTTTAGTAATAGTGTCTTTTGAAGAATAAAAGTTTTAATTTTGACAAAGTGTAATTCATTCATTTTTAATTTTTATAGTTTGTTTTTTATGTTCCATTTAAGACACCTTAGCTAAACCCAAGGTCACTAAGATCTTATCTTATGTTTTCTTCTGGA
>NW_011888996.1:2730086-2732420 GCF_000151845.1 Pteropus vampyrus | reverse complement strand
CTCTTACAGTGCTAAATAGAAGTGGTGAGAGTGGGTATTCTGTTTTGTTCTTGATCTTATAAGGAAAGTATCCAGTCCTTCATCATTAAGTATGTTAGCTGATGGTTTTTACACTAATGTGCTTTATCAGATTCAGGCAGTTCCCTTCATTTCTAGTTTGCCGAGTAGTTTTTTTTTTTTTTTTAATCATAAATGAATGTTAGACCCTGTCCGATATTCTTTCTATATCTATAAAAATAGATCATATGGTTTCTGCTTTTTAGTATGTTAATATTGTGAATTACATTGATTAATTTTTCCACTTTAAAGCAATCTTGAATTCCTGGGATAAATCTCACTTGGTTATAATGTATTATTCATTTCATATATTGTGGGATTTGATTACTAAAAATATTTTTAAAACTTTTGCATATATTTCATGAGGATATATTTATGTGTAGTTTTACTGTCTTTTTCTGGTTTTGGTATCAGGACAATGCTGGCCTCAGAATAAATTGAAAATTCCCTCATTTTCAATTTTCTGGAAGAATTTGTGTTAAAATGGTATTATTTCTTCCTTAAATGTTTGGTAGAATTCACCAGTTAAGCCAACTAGGCCTGGAGTTTTCTTTGTAGGAAAGTTTTAAATACAAGTTCGATCTCTTTTAATAGTTAGAGGCCTATTCAAATAATATACTTCTTCTTGAGTTAATTTTAGTAGTTTGTCTTTCAAAGAATTTGTCTATTTAATCTAAGTTGCTGAAATTATTGGCATAAATTTGTTCATTATTTTTCCTTATTATTCATTTAATATTTATAGGATCTGTAGTGATGTCTATTCTCTCATTTGTGATATTGGTGAGTTGTGATTTCTCTCTGTTATTCCTCTGACCAGTCTGGCTAGAGGGTCATCAGTTTTACTGATCTCAAGGAAGAAAAAAAGGAAACCTCATTTCTTGTTTTTACCAGTTTTCTTTGTTGGTTTTCTGTTTTCTATTTCTTTTTCTATTTCAGCTCAGATAAATATATTATTTCTTTTCTTTTGAATGTTTAATAATTATATTAAAAATTGTTAACCTCACTGTTTATTCATTTATTTATGATCTATATCTTTACATGTATATAATGAATAAATATTCTCAGAACATATACCATGGGCTAGGCACTGGGATCGACAGTGAGTAAAAAGGTATAGTCTTTTGCCTGATGAAGCTTATAGGAATCACTTACAATCTCTTATATTGATTGTTCATTAATGAAATAACAACACCAATAAATATACATTTATAATTGGACATATAAAAATGTAATTTTATGAAGAAAATATAATTAAAGACACAGTAATAAACAAAACAGTGAGAAAAAAATTTCTCCTACCAAGTCAGCAAAAATTTTTAAATTGCCTTCTCAAAACACTTATGGTAGAGTATAAATTGGTACAAAGTTTTTGGAAAATAATTTTATAATCTACATCGAAAGCCTTAAAATGTTACTCATCTTTGAATCAATAAATTTACTTTTATATTTTGTTCCTAAGAAAATGATCAGAAATGCCAAGATTTATGTGCAAGGATATTTATCACAATTCAATTTGAACAGCTGAAAAAGCTGTTGAACAAATTGTGATGTATACTTATGATAAAATACAGTTATCAGAGTGTTTTTGATAAAGTTTAAATGACATGTGAAAATGCTCATGATTTAATGTTATACTATATGATCTCAACTCTATAAAATATATTCATATGCATAAAAATGGAGAGAAATGTAGCAAATTAGTATTAACAATGGTTAACTCTGGATGATGGAATTACAGATCATTTCATTTTATATAATTTCATTTCTGTACTTTCCAATTTTCTATGATGGCCATATATAACCTTTTTAAACAGAAAAAGTACTAAAAATAAATATACACATTTATAATTGTGAAACTAGTCACCATTGAAAATAGCAGAAATAATATAGAGAAGAAAAAGAAAATAGTGTGGGAGGTACCCAGTAATTTGGAGAAGAAAATAACCAGGGAACATTACTGGGAGTGATATGTATATCTTCTGATGTCTATATCCAAAACAAAAAGCATAGGCAATAAACAAACTCAGTTTGGGATCTCTATATAGAGTAGTGACTATGAGCTCACAGGTATAGATGGAATTTGGGGAGACAGGAAGCAAATGCGTGACTGCGGAGAGGGCAGGCATATGCTCCACGGACCACAATGTCTACATCACCAACTCATTCTATCCTACTCTACAGACTTTTCTGGCAGCCCTCAACATTGCCAGGTCTCACTGCTCCTGCCTCAGTGTCTTTGCACTGATGCTGTTTTCTCTACCTCAAAGGTCTCCTCCC
>NW_011888996.1:2728946-2729346 GCF_000151845.1 Pteropus vampyrus | reverse complement strand
TTTTTTTTTATAAGTTTCAGGTATACAGCATAATAATTGGACATTTTCATAATTTACAAAGTGGTCCCCCAGATTACTCTAGTACCCATCTGGCATTATACATAGCCATTATAATATTATTGACTGTACTCCCTAGGCTGTACTCCCAGCCCCGTGACTGTTTTGTAACTACCAATTTGTATTTCTCAATCCCCTCACTTTTTTCAACCATTCCCTACCACCCTCCCATCTGGCAACCGCCGGTTTGTTCTCTGTATCTGTGAGTCTGTTTTTGTTTTGTTTGTTCATTTCTTTTGTTCCTTAGCTTCCACATATAAGTGAAATCACATAATATTTGTCTTTCTCTGTCTGACTTATTTCACTCAGCATAATACCCTTTAGGTCCATCCATATTGTTGCA
>NW_011888996.1:2685834-2728896 GCF_000151845.1 Pteropus vampyrus | reverse complement strand
CTACCACCCTCCCATCTGGCAACCGCCGGTTTGTTCTCTGTATCTGTGAGTCTGTTTTTGTTTTGTTTGTTCATTTCTTTTGTTCCTTAGCTTCCACATATAAGTGAAATCACATAATATTTGTCTTTCTCTGTCTGACTTATTTCACTCAGCATAATACCCTTTAGGTCCATCCATATTGTTGCAGATGGTAACACTTCATTTTTTTATGGCCGAGTAATATTCCCTTGTATATATGTACCATGACTTGTTTACCCAATCATCTATTGATGGGTACCTCGGTTGCTTCCATATCTTGGCTATTGTAAATAGCACTGCAGTGAACACAGGGATGCATAAATCTTTACAAAGTAGTGTTTTGTTTTTCTTTGGATAAATACCCAGAAGTGCAATTGCTAGGTCCAAAGGCCATTCTATTTTTAATTTTTTGAGGAACCTCCAAGCTGTTTTCCATAGTAGCTGTACCATTTTGCAATCTCACTAACAGTGCACGAGGGTTCCTTTTTCTCCACGTCCTTGCCAGCCTTTGTTTTTTGATTTATTGATGATAGCCATTCTGACAGATGTGAGATAATATCTTATTGTGATTTAAATTTGCATTTATCTGATGCTTAGTGACCTTGAGCATCTTTTCATATGTCTATTGGCCATCTGTATTTTCTCTTTGCAGAAAAACCTATTCAGGTCTTCTGCCCTTTTTTTAATTGGATTTTTTTTGGTGGTGAGTTGTTCTTTATAAAGTTCTTTATAAAGTTTGTTATTAACCCCTTACCTGATGTATCATTGGCAAATATCTTCTATCATTCAGTAGGTTGTCTTTTTGTTTTGTTGGTTTCCTTTACTGTGCAAAACTTTTTAGTTTGATGTAGTCCCATTTTTTGTTTATTTTTTCTTTTTTTTTCTTTTCCCCGTGTATATATCTGGGGAAAAAAAAAATCACTAAGAGCAATGTCAGAGAATTTACTGCTTATGTTTTCTTCCAGGAGTTTTATGGTTTCAGGTCATACATTTAAGTCTTTAATCTACTTTGAGTTTATTCTTGTATATGGTGTAAGAAGGTAATCCAGTTCCATTTTTACGTGTATCTGTCCCGTTTTCCCAACACATTTATGGAATAGACTGTCTTTATCTCATTGTATATTCTTGCCTCCTTTGTCATAAATCAAATGAGCGTATAAGCATGGATTTATTTCTGAGCTCTCTATTCTGTTCCATTGATCTGTTTTGCTGCCAATAACATGCTGTTTTGATTACTATAACCTTGTTATATAGTTTGATATCAGGTAGCGTGATAACTCCAACATTGTTCTTCTTTCTCAAGATTGCCATGTCTATTTGGGATCTTTTATGGTTCCATATAAATTTTTGTGTTATTTGTCCTAGTTCTGTGAAAAATGCCATTGGTATTTTGATAAAGATTGCATTAAAGTTATAGATTGCTTTGGGTAGTATGGACATTTTAATAATGTTGATTCTTTCTTTTCAGGAGCATGGTATATACTTCCATTTATTTGAATCTTCTTCAATTTCTTTTTTCAGTGGCTTATAATTTTCTTAGTACAGGTATTTTACCTTCCTGGTTAAATTTATTCCTAGGTATTTTACTGTTTTTGATGCAATTGTAAAGGGGATTGTTTTCTTAAATTCTCTTTCTGGTAGTTCATTGTTGGTGTATAAAAATGCAACCAACTTCTGAATATTAATTTTGTATCCTACTGCTTTACTGACTTCATTTATCAGGTCTAATAGGTTTTTTGGTGGACTATTTAGGGTTCTCTCTACATAGGATCATGTCATCTGCAAATAATGACAGTTTTCCTTCTTCCTTTCCAATTTGGGTGCCTTTTATTTCTTTTTCTTGTCTGGTTGCAGTAACCAGGACTTCCAATGCTATGCTGAATAAAAATGGCGAAAGTGGACATCTTTGTCTTATTTCTAATCTTAAGGAAAACGCTTTTAGCTTTTCCTCATTGAGTATGATGCTAGTGTAGGTTAAGTATATATGGCCTTTATTATGTTGAGCTATGTCTCCTCTATTACCACTTTGTTGAGAGTTTTTATCATAAGTGGATGCTGGATTTTGTCAAACGCTTTTTCTGCACCTATTGACATGATATATGATTTTTATATTTCAATTTGTTAATATGGTGTATCACATTAATTGGTTTGTGGATATCGAACCAAACTTGCATCCCCGGAATAAATCTCACTTGATTTTTTAACAAGTGTATGATCTTTTTAACATAGTGCTGAATTTGGTTTGCTAGTATTTTGTTGAGAATTTTTGCATCTATGTTCATAAGGGATATTGACCTATAATTTTCTTTTTTTGAAATATCTTTGTTCGGTTTTGTAATCAGGGTAATGGTGGCCTTGTAAAAAGAGTTAGGGAGCCTTTCCACCTCTTGAAGTTTTTGGAATAGTTTGTTTGAGAAGAACAGATGTTAATTCTTCTTTAAATGTTTGGTAAAATTCACCTATGAAGCCATCTGGCCCAGGACTTTTGTTTTTTGGGAGTTTTTTGATTACTGATTCGATTTTGTTGGTGGTAATTGGTTGGTTCTGATTTTCTGTTTCTTCTTGACTCAGTCTTGGGAGATTGTATGTTTCTTAGAATGTATCCATTTCTTCTAGGTTGTCCAATTTGTTGGCATATAATTGCTATTAGTATTTTCTTATAATCCTTTGTATTTCTGTGGAATCCGTCGTCATTTCTCTCTCATTTCTGATTTTATTTATTTGGTCTTCTTTTTTTCTTGATGAGTCTGCTTAAATATTTATCAATTTTGTTTATCCTTTCAAAGAACTAGCTCTTGGTTTCATTGATCTTCAACATTGTTTTTCTAGACTCTATTTGTTTATTTCTCTCTGATCTTTATTATTTCTTTCTTTTTACTCACTTTTGAGTTTTGTTTGCTGTTATTTTTTTCTTGTTCTTTGAAGTGTAAGGTTATATTGTTTATTTGAAATTTTTCTTGTTTCTTGAGGTAGGCCTGTTTTGCTATGAATTTCCCTCTCAGGACTGCTTTTACTGTGTCCCATAGATTTTTGAATTGTATTTCCATTCTTATTTTTCTCAACATATCTTTTGATTTCTTCCTTGATCTCATTGTTAACCCATTTATTAATAGCATGTTATTTAGCCTCCATGTGTTTCTGTATTTTTTAGTTTTTTTGGTAACTGATTTCTAGTTTCATAGCATTGTCGTCAGAGAAGATGCTTGATATGATTTCAATTTTCTTAAATTTACTGACACTTGTTTTGTGGTCTAACATGTGGCCTACCTTGGAAAATGTTCCATGTACACTTGAGAAGAATGTGTATTCTGCTGCTTTGGAGTGAAATGCTCTAAAAATATCAATTAAATCCATCTGGTATAGTATATCATTTAAGGTTGCTGTTTCCTTGCTGATTTTCTGTCTGGAAGATCTGTCCACTGGTGTCATGGAGGTGTTAAAGTCTCTTACTATGAGTGTATTACTGTCAATCTCTTCATTTATGTCAATTAATATTTGCTTGATTTACATAGGTGCTTCTATGTTGGATGCATATATGTTAGCTAGTTTTATCCTCTTGCTGTATTGATCCCTTTACTGTTATGTAATGCCCTCTTCGACTCTTATTATAGTCTTTGTTTTAAAGTCTATATTGTCTGATATAAGTAATGCTGCCCCAGCTTTTTAAAAATTTCCATTTGCATAAAATATCTTTTTCCATTCCTTTACTTTCAGTCTGTGTATATCTTTTGATCTGAAGTGGGTCTCTTGTAGACAGCATATGTATGGGTCTTGTTTTTTCATCCATTCACCTACCTATGTCTTTTGATTGGAGCGTTTTATTCATTTACATTTAAAGTGATGATTGATAGGTACATGTTTATTGCCATTTTATTATTCATATTTATGTCTTGTTTTTATTTTGGGTGTTTGTTTTCTCCATCTTCTTATAGAAGTTCCTTTAACTTTTCTTGTAATACTGGCTTGTGGGTGATGAATTCCTTAACTTTTTCTTGTCTCGGAAGCTCCTTATCTTACCTTCGATTTTAATTGATAGCTTGGCTGGGTAGAGTAGTCTTGATTGAAGGTTCTTTCTTCGTATTACTTTGAATATTTCATGTCAATCCCTTCTGGCCTGCAAAGTTTCTGTTGAGAAATCACCTGACATTCTTATGGGAGTTCCCTTGTAAGTAACTAGCTGACTTTCTCTTGCTGCTTTTATAACTTTCTCTTTGTCTTTAACCTTTTCCATTTTAATAATGATGTGTCTTGGTGTGGGTCTGTTCGGGTTCTTGTTTGGGACTCTTGTTTGTGCTTCCTAACCTTGTTGTCTATTTCCTTTGCCACATTAGTAAAGTTTTATTTGTCATTATTTCTTCAAATAGGTTCTCAATCCCTTGCTCTCTCTCTTCTCCTTCTGGTACCCCTATGATGCGAATGTCCGATGCTTGACGTTGGTTGCAGAGGTTTCTTAAACTTTCCTCATTTTTAAAAATTCTTTTTTGCTTTTCTGATTAGGTGTTTTCTGCTACCTTGTCTTCCAAATTGCTGATTTGATCCTCTGCTTCGTCTAATCTACTGTTAATTCCTTCTAGTTTATTCTTCATTTCAGTTATTGTATTCTTCATTTCTCACTTTTTATGGTTTCTATGTCTTTTTTATGCTTACTATCTATCTCTCTGTTGAAGTCCTCACTGAAATGATCTCTTCCCCCTCTAAGTTCATTGAACATTCTTATAACCAGAGGCTTGAGGCTGCCTGCCAGCTGCCCGTAAGGCTCATCAACTGGAAAAGCCTTTGGGTGGTACTAGAGTTGGGTAGGGCGGGGTCTTAGGGAATCACAGGGTATAGCAAGCTGATCTCACGAGGGCAATGCAGATTCAGAATCAGCCATGTGGGGAGAGGGTTAAACACAGGCAAGATGGCACCTGCCTGTAGACTGTACCGGTGGAGGGCCCGACAAAGGAAAAATGGTGGCTGTCCCTCCTGCCCTCACTCTAATGCCACACAACAGCTTTCGCCGTACGTCTCTTGTGCTTCTCAAGCTTCTGACCTTCTTCCAGAGTCTAGGGTGAGTGTCTGAGTGAGTGAATCTGTGTGCAGGCCATTTAAGCGGGGTGGGGGGATGGAGGGTGGGAGGGGGAGGGTCTGGATTTTCAGGTTCCTTCCATCTCACCGGATGGTCAGAATCCCCACTGATTTTTAGTCAGATTTTGTGGGAACTCCTCTTCCTTGCACTGGAACCCCGGGTTTGGAAGCCCTGTGTGGGGCTAGGATCCCTTATTCCTTCAGGGGTACCTCTGCAGCCACTATAGCCCTCCCAATACTCAACTGCCACATGTGGGTGCTGGGCCAGCCATTTTGTGTCTCCGCCCCTCCTACTGGTCTCGATGTGGCATCTTCTTTATATCTTCAGTTATATATGATATGTTCAGCTAGACTTCAGGTGGTTCTTCAAGTTGATTGTTTTGTAATTTGGTTATAATTTTAATGCAGTCATGGGAGGGGCCAAACCTAGCCTGCCTTTTTTTACCTAGCCTGCCATCTTGCCCACCCTCTGTTTGTCAGCGCAGTTTAAGGAATTGCTTTCTGAGGGTCAGAGCTGTACAAAGTGGAATGCACTGTATGGGATATAGTGAGTATCCTGTCAGTGGGGGTATTCAATTGCAGACTGGATGATGGCATGGTGGGGATATTGTAGGATGGGTAGTTGGGCTAGAACTAGGTTGAACTTTGAGTCTCTCCAACTGAAAATCTTTTATTCATGCACGCAGATCTCAGATGTGGCATATTGCAGGCTGTAGGAAGATAGTGGGGCTCAGCAGGTTAACAGCAAGCTGGCCCAGAAACCCAAAGGCTAATATATTCTTGTTCTATTGTTGATTCAGCATTAAATTATTTCCTTTTTCTGTTTAACTTTTAATGCAAGTACAAATATTCATTTAGTACTTTAGTGCAAAGCAATTCTGTTTAAAAAATAAGAATGGAAGTGTCCACCAAGTTATGAATGGAGTTTGAAAAATAACATGTATCATGATCTCAAAGTCAGTAAATAATAAACAGCAATGTATGAAACATATTGTCCACAATTGCCTTTACTCATCATTACAGGTATTAAATGATTAAGCATTAGACAGGAAACCCAGTCTCCTTGATACCACGGACACAAATCCCTGTCCATTGGACTGACGTTATCTTTCCCATGAAAAGACATCTAAACATCTACCTGAGAATGTTCCCATGCCTGGCTCAGGAGTAATGGTTTCAAATTAAACCTCATAAAGTCTTGCCACCATGTGATACAGCAATTCCACTTCTAAGTAAATACCCAAAAAACTTATAACAGGGATTTGAACAGGTACTTGTATACCCATGTTCATAGCAGCATTATTCGCAAGGGTGAAAAGGTGGAAGCAACCCAAATGTCTACTGAAGATGAATGTATAAGCAAAATGTCACAAGTACATACAATGGGATATTATTCAGCCTTAAAAAGGAAGAAAATTCTGATATATGCTACAACATGGATGAATCTTGAGGACGTTATGCTAAGTGAAATGAGCCAGCCACAAAAGGACATGTATTATACAATTCCACTTATATGAGTTACTAAGAGTAGTCAAATTTATACAGATAGAAAGTAGAACGGTGGTTGCCAGGGGCCGGGGGAAACGGGGAGGGGAATAGAGAGTTATTATTTAATGGGTATATAGCCTCTGTCTAGGGAGATGAAAAAAAATCTGAAGCTGGATAGTGGTGATGGCTGCACAACAACATGAATGTATTTAATGCCACTGAATTGTACGCTTAAAGAGGTTACAGTGTTAAGTTTTATATTATGTTTATTTTCCTACAATAAATAAAAGTCTTGCCAAACTGATGATACCTGCATGGTTCTACCCTTCTCCTGTCTAGAAAATATTCAGATAGATTTGGATGGGTTGCTTTAGGGTAAGGAATTGATGTCAAAGGTGGTGCTTATTTGAACATTACTTACATTTTTTAAAGTGTATTATTTGTTCAGGAACATAACATTCTTATACATGCATTTTGGCTTAATCATATATTAATCATGCTTGGTATATTACATTGACTAGTCTACCCTATCTTTTAAAATAATAATTGTACACTTATTAATTGGATTAACATTCAAATATACTTTTGGTTAAAAATAGAAACTGAAATTGAAAAGAAACTGAGTATATTTTATTTTATTTCATTTTTTGCAAGTTTATGAGAAGTGGGAAATTTTTTTTTCTATCTCAACATCACAGCAGCAGCCGGGCTGGAAGCTGATGTGATGCCTCATTAATTACTAACAGGATGTCTGCCTTGATTCTGAGCTTCTACCTCCATCCAGTGTTTCTGTCCTTTTAACTGGTCCCTATTTCTCAGTTCTCGCTCCTGTCTCTGCCACAGGTCTGGAGCACTCCCAAGTGTCTTGGTTGTTACAAGTGGACTTTGCCTATTGCCTACTTTCATAGCTTTCCAAGTACTCCAGTGTCTCCTTTCTCTTGCCAGTCACCTCCCAAGGTCTGGCTCCTGGCCCTGCCCCCAAACATGGTGTGAAGGGGGCCCTTCTTTTAGGTGACACATTTCCCTGATGCTGCCTACCCGGACCCCTCTGAGTGCCCAGCAACTCTTCTCTGCCCATGCATTGGGGCATCCCACTTCTGGGTCTTGACTCAGACAGGGCCCAAGACAGTTGAACTGCTGGACTCTATGACTAGTCGGTGAGACCTCACAGCCGGACCACTCCCTCCCCTAATTATCAGCTAGACCTTCTCTCCCAGTGGCCCTGAACTACAGTATCTACTTCCAGGGTCTCCTTGCCTGCACCATCCTGGAGCTTGTAATTCTCTACTTCCCAAGAGATTCTTGAATAGGAGACATGCTGAGCCACAGTATGGGGGTGATGGTTAGCCTCTGGGAACTGGGGCTGAAAGAGAAAATCAGGTGACCCCAGCCAAGGAAGGAATTCTGTAGAGCAGCAGTCCCCAACCTTTTTGGCAACAAGGACCGGTGCTCGTATGATAATTTAATGCCTAATAATCTGAGGTGGAGCTGAGGCGGTGATGCTAACACTGGGGAGCGGCTGCAAATACAGATGAAGCTTTGCTTGCTCACCTGCTGCTCACCTCCTGCTGTGCGGCCCGGTTCCTAACAGGCCATGGGCCGGTACTGGTCCATGGCCCAGGGTTTCGGGACCCCTGCTGTAGAGGCAGGAAGGAAACTGACTAGGGTGTAGAGTTTCCTCCAGGCCTCATCCCAGGGAGGCTACAGCATCCCCACCTGTTCCAGCCCAGCTGGTCTCCTCTTTCCTTTAACTCCTGTCGTGGGTATTTTCTATATCACACTGTGAACCTTCTGTCATACAGCACTTTGTATGGTGACTGTGTGCTCTGTATGGTTTATGTCACCAACCAGCTTCCAGTGGAAGCGTGGGACGAAGTCTCGAAATTTTTTGTACTATTAAACTCAGGTATGTGGTATATGCTCAATGAATACCAACTTAAAGTCTTTGAAGCCAGTATCATCCCTTAAAAAAATTTGCTTGGCACAGGCAATTTGCTAAGTGGTTTATATGGATTAGCTCACATAGTCTTCAAGACATTATGAAGTAGGCAATATTAGCACTCTCTATTGCAGTTGAGGAAACTGAGGCATAAATAACTTGCACAAGATCACTCTGAAAAAGCAGAGGAGCTGGGATTTGAACTGAGGCCGACTGCCCCTTGGTAGCACATGGCTTTCCCTTTGACGGAAAGAACTGACTCATCAGCCCAGCAACCACAATTCCCCAGCCACTACCACACCGCAGGCTGCTGGTTTATAGTTCAGAATGGTCAGAAGAGAAAGGAGACTAGAAACAGAGCAGTCCATTCATTCATTCACTTATTCTCTCAATAAACAACCTTATGCCAGTCATGTACCAGGCATGGGTATGAGCCTGTCTGGCTCATGTCTTTGTACATCTTTCCTCCTCCTGGCTATCTGCGGCTCACCCTTCTTTGCCTGGTGACTGATGGCTTGGCCTTAAAGACTCAGCCAAGATCTCTTCTCCAGGAAGGACTTCACCTTATTCATCGCAATCAGCACATGGTTAGGGCTCCAGAAATGTATGTTTTGACTTAATGTGTCCCTTATAGTTTCATATTCCACCCCTGCCTCCAGCTCTGGTGCTTGCAAGCTGCTGACATTTTGGGATTGATGAGAGAGTTTCTGCTTCAGGAGTTTTGGGGGGTTACTTTTTAAAAAGTGGTACAGGTATATCCTGCTTTACATAATAAAACTATTTTAGAAAGATTGTGGATACATGAACTTTTTATGAATTGAAATCCTATTTTTTCATTGATGTATGTTTCAGAGATGACTTATTTTAAATTGCTATTTAACTTCACTTTTCAAAAAATCCTAGGCTCTAATACTTTAAGAACAAGCTTCTCTTAAGGGAACCTCTCTAGGAATTTAACAATCCATACACAGTCCCTTAAGCACTGTGACATACCTTTATATTTAAAGGAACACTTCTGGAATCTTTTGCAAAACTAGTGATCACCTTTAGTGGATTTTAATGGTCAGATTTTGGGAGCTCGAATTAATTCGGATTTGTGTGTACATAGCTAAAGTAAAATAGAACTACGTAGCTAAAACAAAAAATGAGCACTTCTCCACAAGCCGCCCTCCCCCACCCCGGAGCAACCTCATTCGACTCCTTTTGGCTCAGCGATTTTCCTGTACTTGTGTGGAGTCAAAGCTGCAGCCCACAAGCCACAAAGCTTCAATGAAAGCATTTCTCAAGCCCTGATGATACTGATGGGTACAGCCAGGCTGAGCCAGCATGAAGTATCATGGTCTGACTGTCAGCTTGCTCAGCAGATGCTGGAAGAACACTCCCACATGTGGTCTCCAATAAAGGATACCTTCCTCAAATGCCTTGAAGGGTGACACTGAGGTAGAGCGGGCTACAGTCTTAGGCCAAGTTAAGAAAGGCCTGGCATAGAGGAATAGAGATAGAAGATATTAGATGCCCTCGGCACATAATCCTTCTCTCTGCTTGGGAGAGTTCCGTGGCCACAGTGCCCATAGCAACAGCATCCAAAAAGAAATTTGGGGGCTGTTGTTTGTAACTTACTTGTACATGTTTTTTTATCTGGGTTAAGGGAAAATCCTTTAGGGCACCGGCAAAAGTAGGAGCCGTCAGCATTCACACACTCATGTTCGCATCCATGGTCTTCTGAGGCACAGTAGTCCACAGCTGTGAAGATTAAAACATGGAGTTTAAGTAGAAATGCAAACAGAGGTGAAGGGAATGGTAGAATAGAAGCATACTTATAACAAATATAAATAAAGATTAAATACTATTGCCCAAAAAAGAATTTGAATAAATAAATATGAACCCAAGGCCTCCTTCCCGCAGATATAAAAATCAGAAGCCTAGGTCAGGCACCTTATATCAGAAGATAAACTAAAGAACATAGAAACAATTATTTTTAAAAGTTATGCAAACCGAAACAATCACCAGGCACACTTATACCTATTAAACAGTAAAAATCAAGACAAGATAAAATCAGCGGTGGCATGGTAGCATGAAAACAGAATCTGAGTTAGTAATGGTGGGTAGCATTATAAATGGATAAAAATCCTTTTGGAAGGACATATGACAATGTTCACCCTGACCCAAAGAAATAATTTTTAGAAATGGGAAATTAACTAAGTGGAATAACCTATTTATATAGCAGCATTGCTTACAGTGACAAAAAAAATCTGTAAAATAAAGTGAACATTTAGTAAGAGTAAATGGGTTAGTAATTTATGAGAAAATACACTAGTTTATTTCTCAAATATTTACTAAGCACTGACTCTGGACCTGGCCCTGTTTTAGGTGGTAAGGATACAGCAAATAACAAATCAGAGAAAAATTCAGTCCTTGAGGAGCTCACATTTGGATGATGGTGGTGCTGGCAGACAAAAAATAAATTAATGGCATAGTTTTTTAGAAGGTAAAGAGTGTTCTGGAGAAAAATGAAATGGCAAAAAGAAATAGACTGTGGGGATGTGGGAGGAGGGTGTGATGTAACAGAAGTGGTCAAGAATGGCCTTGCCGAGAAGGTGGCAGTTGGGGCAGAGTCTGGAATGAGGTACAAGCTGTGAGGATATCTGGGAAAGGCATCCTGGTCAAAAGGAAGAGCAAGTGCAAAAGCCAGGAGGTGGGAACACGCCTGGTGTGCTGCAGGATCAGCAAGGAGGCCAGGGGGCCTGGAACAGAGAGAGCTGGGAGATGGGAGTGAGTGCAGATCAGGAGGGACTGAGGCCACTGCAAGGACCTTGGCTTTTACTCTGAGAGCAGGGAGTCATTGGAGAGTTCTGAGCAATGGAATGGAGAACAGACCATAGAGAGAGAATGTGACAGCAGAAAACCAGTTAGGAGGCTACTCAATAATCTCAGCAAGAAATGATGAAGGCTGAAACCAAGATGGTATGGGAAGGAGTGGGGGTGGGGGAGGGAAATGGTGTTCCGGGTGTTATGGGTTGAACTGTCCCCTGAAAAAGTATGTTGAAGTCCTAACTCCTCATACCTGCAAATGTGATCTTATTTGGAAATAGGATCTCTGCAGACATACTTAAGATGAGGTCTTTAGGCTGGGCTCTAATTCAGTATGACTGGTGGCCTTACAAGAAGAGGACAACGCCGTGTGAAGACACAGACGCACAGGAGAACACCATGAGAAAGCAGAGATTGGAGAGGCGCTTTCGCAAGCTGAGGAATGCCAAGGATCAACGGCCACCACCCAAAGCAAGGGAAGAGCCTCTCCTACAAGCTGCAGAAGCAGCATGGCTCTCCTGGAACCTTGACTTCTAGCCCCCAGAAGTGTCAGACAATCATTTCTGTTGTTCTAAAATGCCCAGTTTGTGGTCTTTTGTTATGGCAGCCCCAGGAGACTAATACACTGGGTGTGTGTTGGAGGTGGGCCAATAGGATTCCTGCTGGTTTAGAGGCAGGGCGAGAGAGGACTTAGGGGTGATTCCACGGGGTTTGGTGTGAGCAGCTGATGGGATGGAGCTGCTGGTAATTGAGATAGAGAAGGTGTCATGGCGCAGGTTTTGTGGGGAGAAGATCCGGAGTTCCATTTTGGGCATTAGGCAGTTATTAACATTATAATTCTAACATAATTGTAAATAGGAAGAAACACAAAATTTTGTGAAAAATTAGACCTCGAAATTGTATATTTACAGTGATTATATCCAAGTAAAATATAGCTCTGAGGCAAAGCCTGGAAATTAGAAATAAAAATGCTTGTTGTGTTAGGCGGTAGGATTATGAATGGCTTTTTTTTTTCCTTTAAAAAATGTTTCCCTCTATTATAGTTTAGGCTATTTTAACATCAAAAATTTATAGATAATAAGGAAATGGAATCTACAAAATTAATACACATATATAATTTTTAAAAATCCATGCAAGGAGAACATAACAACATAATACAGTAATCAAAAGGGAAAAGCTAAAGATATTTAAAGGGTAATAACCTGTGTTGTGTTTATTCTTTTGCTCCAGGCTTCATTAAGTTTCTGCATAAAGTATCATTTTTGTAACTTTGCTTCCCTAAAGAGTTCTAATAGTATCTAATATTTGTGGATTTAATATACAAGTCACTACAATGGGAGCAGGGCATTCAGGATCTGAATGTCACGGACATTAACCAGTTGCTGCAGTTGAGTTATGATGTAACTGTTGAGCTAGCACCAAATCCTTCTAAAGGTTAATGTCTCATCTTTCGAGAAGCAATGCATTATTAACAAATAATTGAGGACACTGAAATCAAGGACGTATTAGCAGTAGGCACTTCCACCTCCAGCCTCTTCATGCTGGGCCTTGAAAGTCTCCCAATCCCTGACGTGGGTGTCTGCTGTCAATCAGCCAGTCCTAACTCTGGTCAGCCCCTTCTTAGCACCCCCTCCAAAGAGAAGAGCTGTTAATCTGACTTCCAAGTCCCAGGATGCTGAAAGTACTACAATGATGTGTGGGCGTCGTACTCCAAAAGCAGAAACTCAGGCTCTACCTCTGGAATTTCCTATCACACACCTTGGGGGTGACCTCTGAGCCCCGCCGTCTCTACCTCTCAGAGAGACAGCTGACTGTGCTGGCCCCATATCAGAATGGGGAGAAGTTAGAGGCTTTGGTCAGGCCTAAAGTCTAAGCTCTAAACTCATCTTTTTTCAGAATGCTCTAGAATAGAGAATCTAATGTTGGCTCAGGCATTAATCAAGTTACACAAAAGAAACCCCTTTAATTGAACTCCACTTAACCAACTCCTGATCAGTCAAAGTTTTTCATTCCCTCTGAAAATATGAGACTTGATGTCCAGAGCATTCTAAATGCTCCGGGCTGTTGGAACACCTGTGCACTTCTCTACCAGCCGGGTTGTATGCTCACAAAGCAGTCTTGGAGGAACACCTGTGTACCTCTCCTGCTGACTGACTGTGTGCTTTAAACATTAGTTCTCAAAGTGTGATCTGTGAACCAGCTGCGTCAACTAGCGTTTGGGAACTTGTCAGTAATACAAAGGCTCAAGAGCCTTCCCAGACCTAATGAATCAGAAACTCTGGGTGTGGGGCCCAGGGGTATGTGTTTTCGCAAGCCCTCCAGGTGACTTTGATGCATGCTAAAATTTGAGAACCAGTATTATAAAGAGTCGAAGTTGTTTTGTTTCCAAATCTATATATGCCATTTGTACATTATTGTAATTAACTGAAATACTACGAAAATCAATAATGTAAGCACTAAAAGAAATTGAGTTTTTTAAAAGTAAAAACTAAATTGAAAGTTTTGTAAAGACTTAATTAAGGCAATTTACTAACCAAAATTGCTACAGAAACAGGCATGGATGAAACAAGCGTAAAAGATTGGGGGAAATTTCTTAAAAATTTACAAGTATTCTGCCCTTACATTGCTTTAAAGAAATCTTGAAATTGTTGCTGCAATTAAAAGAAACCAAACTGAAAATCATAGACGATACATTTTGGGTATGGTTTATGCAATAAAGAACTTTTTAAATGACTTTTTTTCAAATGAACTTAAAGTTAGTAATTTTTGAAAGTGAAATTAAAAGTAATTTTTATTGAAAGTAAATGTATGCACTGTAAATAAAAATAAAATGGTTTATATATGTACTTTTTATGATTCTGCTTTTTAAATGACATTTTCCATCAATCAGCGAACCACAGGTCTAATATCATGGGATAAGAGGGCTTCTGGACTTGGATTCTTGTGCTAGTTTTGTTTTTTGTGTGCACAGCTCTTTGGAAACCGAGGGGGAGAGGAGAAATTGGCAAGGTAGGATTCAGGCATTCCTGGGTCCTGAGAACCTAGCCTGGAAAACGCAAGGTGTCAAATACCACCTTGATGTGAGGGTGGCCATTGGTTCACTGGCGGCAGTAGATGAGACAATCAGTAGAGAAACCAAATTCTAGGCATGTGAACTTAACTTTTTAAAGCCAAGAGCGTTCTAATCCATTCAACTCTGACATCCTTTGCCGCGTGTTTTGGGTTCTTTGCATAACTTCCTTGGTTATAAAATTGTACTTGTAAAAAGAGAGAGCCAGTTTAGGGGAGGATGTATGAAGATGACCTATATGTATGGCTCAGAGATGCCTCTGTTGTTACAAGTCCTCGTCTACTTCAAAAAATCCTTTCTTAGTTATTTTGTCTGAAATTTCTATACTCTCCTTTACAAACACAGAGTACAGTATTCCCCCCTTATCCTCAGGGAATACATTCCAAGGCCCCAGTGGATATTTGAAGCCATAGATAGTACTGAACCCTGTATATACTGTTTTCTCTTATACATACATACCTGTGATAAAGTTTAATTTATAAATTAGGCATAGTAATAGATCAACACAATAACTAATAATAAAGTGGAACAATTATAACAATATACTATAATAAAAGTTATGTGAATGTGGTCTCTCTCAAAATGTCTTACTGCACTGAACTCACCCCTCTACTTGTGATATGTGAGGTGATAAAATGGCTATGTGTGAGATGAAGTGAGGTGAATGAATAATGCGACATAGCATTAGGCTACTACTGACCTTCTGGTCATACGGCTACGACGTGACTAACGGGCAGGGAGCATGTCCAGCATGGGTATGCTGGACGAAGGGATGATTCACATACCAGGCAGGACAGAGCTGGATGGCTCGAGATTTCATCATGCTACTTGGAATGGCATGAAATGTAACCGTTTTCCCATTTAGAAAAAAAAAGAGTACAGTTCACTGCCAGCGTTAATTTAACATCACATGTAGGAATGCTACATTTTCTAGGATTTGACATTTTCAGCAATTGAGAATTACTATATTTTATAAATGGAAATACCACTACTAAAAACAGAATGCTATAAACAGAATGATGTCGTTTGTTTCCAAAGACTATCGATATACTAGAGCAATGCAAAAATAATAAAGCGAGATATTTCATAGCAAACTTTGAGGGTAAGGTTAGGACTGGAATCCATGAGTTATCTCGGGGTAAACGTTGCAGATGCAAGTGCCGCTAGTGAGTATTCTAGGGGCAAACGGGAAATGGGTTAAAACTTATGAATTATTTATTTCTGTAATTTTCCGTTTAACATTTTCAGTCTGTGGTTGACCGGGGGTAACTGAGACCATGGAAAGTGAAACCGCGGACCCGGGGGACTGCTGTAATTCCAAGGCGGTAGCTCTTTGGCCCTCCGGATCACAAACTGCTAAGATCTCAGGTCAGCAGCCAGTGTACACAGGTTCAGTTTCTGCCTAATATGCGAGAAATCGCTCACCTGTCTCCAAGGATAAACAATACTTTGGTGCAAGGTAATAAAGCCTAAAATTGACAATCTCAGATTTATAATCTGGTCACATTCCAAGGTTTTCTCAGCAGGGATCGGTCTGCAAGGGGATGGTGCTGGTAGAAATGAGGTTTTTTTCAAGAAGAGCATTTGGGTTTCAAAGGTTTTTGACAGATTAAAAAAACCCCAATTCATCATTTAGAGAAATTGAAGAACCGATTTACTTGCTGAGAATATATTAGACACACGCATAGTCAGATTTGTAAAATCTCTCCTCCCCAAGGCACAACTGGATTGCTATATGCAGGATTTTAAAACTCAGAGGTTCCTTATTGCTTTTGATAACAATCAATAAATGTTCTAGGCTGAATTGTGTCTCCCCCATCTCAAATTCACATGTCAAAGTTCTAACCCCCAGCTGGTCAGAATGTGACTGTATCTGGAGATAGAATGAGGCCAATAGGCTGCATTCTAATACAATCTGACTGGTGTCCTTATAAGAATTGGAATTCAGGATACAAAAGTGGAGACCAGGGATGAACATGCACAGAGGAAAGACCGTGTGAAGAGGCAGCAAGAGAGCAGCCACCTGCCGAGTCAAAGAGAGAGACCTCAGAAGAAATCACCTTGATCCTGGACTTTTAGCCACTGTCTGTGGTGTTCTTTTAATGGCAACCCTAACAAACTAATATAGGGAGGCACCTTAGGGGTGGGAAAAATCGTGTTCCAAATATGAAGAGTTAGCTGATGAATTAAAAGTCTGCTCTTTTAACACAAAAATTGATCTTACCATTCCTTGTCCTCAACTTATATATCAACCATTCCCTCCTCGCTGAGGGTAATTAATATGGGAGAAATAGGCAAAAAGCTTTGAAGGCAGCAGTACTGCCATATTAAATTCTCATACTATTTATTATTTGAGCACAGACTTCAATCTGATTTTTAAAATGTACCAGACATTTGATATATTATTAAACACAACCATTTGTAAGACAGAAATTCATAAAGGATATACAAATTCAGATTCAACTAATGTCTGTGTATCAGACATTGTAATGATAGTAATAATATTAACAAATACATAGAGCACTGTTGTAAGCGATCTACATGTATTAACTCATTTAATCCTCACATCCACCCTTGGAGGTAGGTGTTATTGTTTTCATTATCTTCAATTTACAGATGAAGTCACTGAAACATAGAGAGGTTAAGAGACATATAAAAAATGTGAGTAATAATAGTACCTACCTCATAGGTTGTTTCGATTACACATAAAATAGTTTAAACACGTCCTAGACAGTAATATTCAATAAATGTGATCTACATTTTTTAAATCATACTGCCTAATCAGATAAGGTTGAATTTGGGGGTAAAGGGATACCTTAATGTCATTCATTTGTTCCACAACCATTTATTGAGCAATTGCTATGTGTCAGGCATGTGCTAAACCTTGAATGGTAACAACGAACAACATTCGTAAGACATCTTAGAGGATAGGCAGGAAGGAGAAGCCAAGCCCTTAGCAGTGATGAAAACTGGGGAAGAATTAAAATTAGGGAGGAATAACTTTCAGATTTTGACTTTATACATATCTGTACTCTTGTTATTTTTGTAGTAATAAGAAAGAAATGATTTTGTAATTTAAAATCCCATCAACGGGAAAAGATTTTTAAAATGCTTTAGATTGCAATCAATCACTCAACCTCAGTCAATGACTCAAGAAAAATGTATTGCATTTCCACTTTGTGAAAGGAGAAAAGTACGAGTGGCCTCTGTCTTCAAGGGTTTACAATCTGCTTAGGCAGATATGATGCAAACATTACCCCGAAAGACAAGGCTGTTGGTAAATACCAGGTGAGCACGTACAGCACAAAACTCAACCTCCAGGATATAGATAATGGTCTTTGAAAAATGTAGCTTGATAGTGACATGGTTATTAGACTTATTATGTGATCACCTTATAGGGAATATAAATGTTGAATTACTATGTTTCATACCTGAAACTAATGTAATATTATATGGCAACTATAATTAAAAATAAATTTTAAAAAATTTTAATGTACACTTTGGGATGGAAATTAACACAGCTTTAGTGGCAGCTGATGGATTATAAATACAGGGAGTCAAGTATAGCGAAAGGAGGCCCTTAGTCAATATCCACCCTTGTTCACTCGAATGTGGAAGTAGGCTCGGTTCTGTCCAGAGTGTAAGGAGCGGGCAGGGAGATGGGGACTGGCATTGAATTTAATCTTCCACTAACTCAAAAGGGTGGGAATGTTGTCTAAGGGTCCTGATCTGGCTAAGAATTGGATTTTCAGGCAGGTCACATCATAATTATGGGATGAGTCAAAGAACTAGAACCACTGCTGTGGAACCCATTGCATCCATTCGCCAGGAGCTGAACACGGTGAATTTCTACCAAACATCTTTCAATGAAGAGTTTTGATGTCCTGGCCCCACTTTCTCATAACCCACTCCCTACTCCCTGAAATCTGCCCTTTACCCTGCCCCTCTCGATCATTATCTTCTGGTCATCTTTGTGTCCCTGATGCCTAGCAGAGTATCTAGCAGAGAGTTCTGAAATGTTTGCTGAGATGAATCAATGACACAACTAGATGGCTTTTCTGAGTCCTGTTCCCTTTGGCCTCACTGGAGCATGAAATGAATATTGGCACGGCCTAGAAATCCTCTTCCCCACCAAACTCCACGACTCTTCTGATTCTCTCTTTCCCACCCCTTCAAGCCCCCTCCCCACCTTAGGCTCTTCTTTCATGGATATTTTTTTTGCCCCCACTTCTCTCTCCTGTTGCCTAAATGTGGCTACAACCCAAGGCTCAGGCCTTCACTCTCCTCTCACTCCACACTTCAAGATACCCAGGAAACGATAATAATTTCTGTTGCAGAAGCAGTAGTAGTAGTAAAATAATAATAATAATAATAATATTGCCCACTGTGTATTAGGAACTTGCTTATTATCTTATTTAATCCCACAAAATCCTCTTACTCTACATTATGGATGAGAAAACTGCAGAAACTGAACGACTTATGCAAAGACACATGACTAGCAAATAGCAGAACTGGGATTTGAGCCCAGGTCTTACTGTATTGAAGGTCCAGATGCCTTCAAAACAGCAGCAACAACAACAAAAAATACACATAAATAACATTTTAAATGAAAAACAGAAGGAGATTATAATTTAGAAAGAAATGAACTATGCTGCTTCCTTTCTGTGTCATTGGCGCTAATCTCTCCCTGTTGTGTTGGGGCTGTTCTCTGCTCCCTCTTGATTCCCCCTCACCTGATCTAAAACTACTTATTATCTTTCCTAAAGATAGGTTCTCATCACTCTTCCATCGCTGTTGCCATCACTCTCAGAGTCATGGAAGCTCAAACTCAGGGGTCAGTTGTGACTTTTCCTTCTCCCCTACTTGTAGCACCTTCTTTCGACCCTCATTCCTTCCCTCTCCATTCCTACAGTCGCTACTCAAACCCTGGCTCTTGTCACCTCATCTGGTGATTGCCACCGTCTCCCAACGGGTCTTTCCACCCCTCACCGCCTTCCTCCTTGAATCCATCCTGCAGTTTACCACAAGAGTAAGTTCCTTAAGATGAGGCTTTGCATTTGTCACTTCCAGTACAAGTCCTTCAGTAACTCCTTTTCAGAGACGAAGTCCCGACTCTTTAGCCTGCTTTTCAAAGCCCTGAACGGTCTGGTTCCTTCTGCTGTCTTAAACTTTATCGCTTTCTTTACACTTGCATAAATTATCTGTTTCAACAGAGCTGGTCTCCTCAACTGTTTAAGTCAAGCTGGCCAGCCTTATCTAGGGTGATCATGTAATTTATCCTCAAACTAGAACCCCTTTGAGAGTAAAAGGGAGTGCTAGTGAGAATTGAGACAACAGGCAAAAACTAGGATCGTCCTGGATTAATTGGGATTTGAAGTCACCATATTCTTAACTTCCCCTGCCTGTCTACATACGGGCCACCCAGATCAGCTGCTATTGGAATTTTTCCAGGGTCTCTATCAGCCTTTTGCTCTCCTTTCAATTTCATGCTGTAAATCTGATACTTGGGGTCTCCATCTTTGCCAAGCCCCTTCAGATTTACATCCTCAGGTTAGGCTGCCTGTTTAGCTTTTAATTTGGTGTTCTCTGTTATAGTCTCTTCCTAATCTATCAGCTCCCAGGAGCAAGACCTGCCCACCCCGCCAGCCCAGGTTCAGGCCCTAAGCTTTGAGAACACTGCCACCTCCACACCATCATTGCTCTTCATGTCTCCCCTTGCCTTGGACATCTGATCAATTGCTACCCTTCCTTGTTTGCCCAGATCTTCCCCACTCCAGCCATTAGGATGTCCGTCTTCTCTGACCTCCTATAGTCTCTATTACTTCTATCATTTGCTTTGCACTCAGCACAGACTCATAAAGCAGAAACTGACCTTTTGAGAATTTGTTCAGTTTCTCTAACCAAGGTAACTGGCCATAAATGTCCACCATTGCTTAATATTTCATTCTCAGCCTCTTACAGGTCAGGCTCTTGGTTGAAGATGATGATGATAGGAACACATGATGATAAGACCCGGATCACACACAGGCTCTTCCATTTGCCCACTCTCGCTTGGAAACTTCCACTTCCTTTGAGGAAAGGCAGACATTCTTACATGCTGATAACAGCAGCAAGAGAAACACCCATCTCTAATAAACGCAGCCCATAACAGCTCCCTGGCAACCACAGCATCTATTCTTATGCTTGCTGTTCTTCAATAAATGTCAAATTCCAGAAGTTAGAGCAAAACCCTTAGAGACAAAAAGGTTCTCTGCTACATAGGGACAATTAGGCAATTATTTGGCAACACTCAGAAAACTAGGTTCCTCACTGCCTGCCAGTTTTCCAAAGGCCAAGGCAGTTCCTTTGCCCCAGCCTGGCCTCCACTGCCTCTGCCCTATCTACTTACTGTCACCGACGTAAGCTCTGGACTCTCCCTGTCCCTTCCCTCACCCTCATCTACCAGACACTCAATCCTGTTTCCTAAAGCTCATCCACTAGCCTTACTCCCAACGGCCTGATTTCCTTCTGACTCTACAGTACCCAAAGTTTCTACCCATTTAACAACTGGTAAGAGAAAAAAATATATGTGAAACAAAATAAATAGTATGATCTCATTTTGTTAAACATTAACAAAATATTTTGTGGCAGATATTTATATGCGGAAAAGTCTGGCAGAAAAGATAACAAACTATTAACAGTGATTTTTCTCATCTGTTTAAGTTCATCAGAAAGAGTATATTACTTATATAACAAAAATTAATGAAGCAAAAATCATAAGAGTTGGTTGATATATACTATGCTGTCTTCTGTTTTGCCAGTGTTAGTAGATGTACCCTGCCACCTATCACAGTCACCACCAGCAGACTAAGGAAAAAAACAAAACAAAACAATTTTAATGCTCAGGAGACCAATTCTATGTGTTGACCTCGAATGAGGGCAGTTTTCATCTCCATCAGTATGTGAAAACAAACAAAGCCGTGATACTCTCACTCTTCACCTGCAAAGAGCGGGCTACCACCTACAGTTTATGTGTGTTGCTTTTTCCTTCCATGTCCTTAGCTAAACTCCAGGTGTGCTGGAAAATGTAAATTCTATGTGCAGAAAAAAAAAACAAAACCATTCACTGTTTGTGGGAAGCAAGAAATATTAGGCTCCATTGAAAACAATGGAATGTAGAACAGAAAACGCAGGATTTAGAGTCAGAAAATATAAGTTCTAGTTCTGCTGTCAGTCGAGTCCTCTTCCTTCCAGATTTTCTAGCTAAGTTTCCAGTCCAATTTACTGAACACTATTTGTTAGGCACTTTTTGTTGGTGGAAGGATGAGACTGTGCAAGTTAAAGGGTTCTGTAGACAAACTGGGAGGTGCATTAGGGATGGGCCTGCTCTGCAGGTGCTGAAGAGAACCACAGTCCATCACTGAAGATATCAGATGTCACCCCCACCTCTCCTACCTCTCACCGGGCCACGCAATGTGGAACCGCCCAAGTGGGACACTACTCAACTCATTACGAGTTGGTGCCTGCAGTTCCAAGCACTGCCCATGATGCTCCTTTAGCTGGGGCTTGTGTTTGAGGCTACTGTTTGTTTTCTCTGACCATCACGTCTTATTATATATGTCTGGGCTCTTACACCTGTCAGTCATGTGGTAAGTCCAATATTTAGGAAGACAGCTGCCCATGTCTTTGAGGTGCTAGTCATCAACCACCAAGTTAACTTCATGTGTATAACACATGAGCTATAGTTAAGTCAAGCCATCTTAAAAATACCCTCCAAATTTGACGAAAATCCACCCAGTCCTTTCAAAGATTGTGGTAACAGACAACCATATTTACACAGATTATAATAAATAGGCCTTTAGGACCCAGAATGAGAAAATGCTAACCTCAGGCATAAATGAAGGTTTTAAAGTTCCAGTTCTAACAACTAGACCAGAGGACTGAGTGCTGTGTTGACAACTCAAAGGAGAGCAATTGGACACGCGGGGTCCTCCCCCTCCTTCCTTACTGTGCTTAAGTTGTCCCTTTCCTTAAGCAAGGCTGGAAGGCATACTCACCCACACACCTTTTCCCGTCCTCAGCCAGAGTGTAGCCACTGTAGCACTGGCAGACGAAGGAGCCCAGCACATTCACACAGAGCTGCTCACAGCCATGGTCCTCTGCTGCACACAGATCCTGGACTGGGGCGAAGTCATGCCATTAGAACACAATTCTGAATGACCCTCAGCATGGGGCCATGCAACAAGCAACAATACAGCACTTGCTAAAATAACTTTTAAAAACATTATAAGCATTGATATATGATCATAGTAGAAAATTTGAAAAGCATGGAAAAATCTATAAAAGAAAATCCACCTGTAAGCTCCCACCTGCAATTCTACTACCCAGAGGCAACTTCTGTTAACATTTTGTTGAGTTCCTATTTATATATAAAAACATATTTTTCAAAGTTAAAATTATTCACCTCTATTAAATGCATTAAATAATTTTAAATTCGTATCAGTTTGTATTTTCCCATGTCACTGAAAGTACTGTGAAAACATTTTGAGGAAACTGAGTTATCATGAGCAGGCATCTGCTCTTGTCTGTGTCAAGTATCATTCCTACCCTTTGAGAACCAAAAAGCTTTGTAGTCAGGCTCAGCAATTTGTCCTGAGGTAATCTGGCACCGTCTGACATTTTGCAGATGGGGAAGCTGAGAGAGGACACAGTGGAAAGAGCTGCAACTCCACCAAAAACATGGAAGGCCTAAGAATACTCTCTAATTCCCAAGTCTTCTATTAGCCCCTTTGGACATACTTTTTCTCATTCCATGTGTCTATAGATCTTTGAAAATCCTCTTTGCACTCTATTCAGTCAGCTAGTAACAAATGAGGAAAATGGGAAGCCAGAGGAGTTTAGGTAGAAGTAACAAAGATGACTAGGGAGAAATAGATGTATGGCTATTAGCAGGTTGGTCCTATTTTTTTTCTTTTTTAATTTATTTATTTTAATATTTCAAGTATACAGTACATTGGTTAGACATCTATATAGTTCATAAAATGATCCCCCCAATTGTTCCCTCTCTCCCCTGGCCCTCCACCTAGCCATCATATTAACGCTAACTGCATTCCCTCTGCCGTGCTCCCCCTCCCTGTGACCAACTATCAACTACTAATTTGTACTTCTTTAACCCTTCATCCATTCTCTCAGTCCCCCAACCCCTCTCCCCTCTGTCCATTACCAAATTGTCCACTATATTTGCGAGTCTGTTTTTGATTAGTTTGTTCTTTTTGTTCCTTAGATTCCTCAAAAAAGTGAAATCATATAGTACTTATCTTTCTCTGTCTGAGTTATTTCACTCAGCATAATAACCTCTAGGTCCATCCATGTCGTTGCAAATGGTAGAATTCCATTTTTTTTAATGGCTGAGTAATATTCCATTGTATATATGAACCATAATTTCTTTATCCAGTCTCTGTTGATGGGCATTTAGGTTGCTTCCATAACTTGGCTATTGTAAATTGTGCTGCCATGAATATTGGGGTGCATAAATCTTTATGAATTATTGTTTTGGTTTTCTTTAGATAAATACCCAGAAGTGCAATTCCTGGGTCAAAAGGTATGTCTATTTTTAATTTTTTGAGAAACCTCCATACTGTTTTCCATAGTGGCTGTACCAATTTGCAATCCCATGGGCTGGTCCTATTTTGGTCAAATATTTATTATATGTCCACAAGGGCTGAGCCCTGGATATTTATTCAAATGCAATGTAAGAATGCACTCACAGGAATGCACTTGATGCAGTGGAACTAAGAATATATCAGAGGATGAAAAGGTTAAAGGCATTTTTAATCTATCACTGATTTGGTGTCTCCTTTTCAGAAACATGCTGACATGATGACATTAGTTCTCAGCAAGGAAAATAGCTTAGTTTCATAACTAGTTCTTCCAGTAACTTTACCATTAAAGTTAAAGAAAACTAGAGAGCATTAAAGAGATTAAATATATTAAAAATAATTTTTTATCAGGTTAATTTTTTTTATTATAGTTAATAATATTGAGCTATGGTAAAACTCAATTAACTAGAAAGCTTGATTAATCACTGAATCCAACAGCTACACTTTAATGTGATCTCCTAGGTCTTTGAGTTTTATAGTTTATTATGCTTTCAGATAAATATAAAACATTGAAGTGATAAAAATATAAACACTGATTTATTCATCATCTCTATAAAATGCATTAAATAATTAAAAAATAAAATTATAACATAACATTTAAAAATGCTTAAGTCTAAGCATCCACGAATAAGAATTCTGGTTTTAAAATGCTAAAAGACGTATTTTCATTCCCAAATCTATAAAGTAGATGAAAAAAAATTATAGATGTAAATTTCTTTACCTTTTACCAGAATATTTGTATCTTAGATTTCCAGTTGGGAAAATCAATTGCGATTTCCAGTGAATTTAGATATAAGGAAAACACTAATAATCAGAAAAAACTTCAGCTCATGCAAAAATTATAGAGACTAATTAAAGAATGACAAAACCTGCAGTTAGTTAACAAGCCTAGGCCAGAGATGTAAGAAAAGTTAAATCATACGATACTCTTCATTTATTTAATAAACGAAGCACTACTTTGTCCCAGGCACTAGGCATGCAGGGATGACAGATCAGACACAGGATTCCTGCGGTGCTGCGGTCCTGCAGCTTGTGTTGGAAGGTTGGTAACCTGAAGCTCTGGGAGGGGCGTTTCTGACTGAAGGACCAGTGAGTGCAGCGGTTCCGAGATGGAACAAATTAGCCCCATCTGAAGACTGGAAAGGCCAGAGTGGCTATCAGGTGCACCCTAAATAACTAAAACACTAGGCAGAACATGCTAGAAACCCATAAGAGAGATGATGACAATACAATAGGAGCTCAGAAAGGGAATGAATGACTGCCAGTCAAGAGAGGACTGGAAAAGGCTGGCAGGTAAGTGTGAGAGAATGAGGAAGGGAAACGGCACTGTGGGCCGAGGGACCAGTGCGAAGAAGCGTGCAGAAATGGAGGAACGCAAGACAGGCCCGGAAGCGGAATTTCACCCCGAGAATTCCCAGGGAAGTAGCAGGAGGGAGGACTGGAAGGACAACTGACACCAGATGGCAGAGGGCCTGACCACAGGCTTCACACTCTGAACTTAATGCAGCAGGCAGTGGGGCCCCTCAAGGTAAAATCCTTCAAAAGGTAGACAGGTGATTTCACCTGAGTCGTGCTTTAGAAGGATAAACCTCAAAGTATCACAGTTTCTCTCAGCTCTGGAAAACAAAGGACTTCTCGCACGGTTAAACGAAGATCGCCGCTTTGTTTGGGAATAGCTGTAGTTTTCTAAGTTGCAGGCTGAAGCAGCCTGCACGTTAATGGGAAAATTAACCTCTTGAAATGAGGGCCATAACCAGTTATTCAGAGCCTTCGGCCCCTCCCATCCACCGTCAATGCCCCTGCTCTTCTCTTTCTTGGCCTGTGCCACAACGCGGACTACACAGGCCTTTCTGTAGTGATGTCAACAATGTGTCTCTCTTGCTAGACCCTAAGCTTCCTAATCGGGAGGGCAGCATCCCTGTCTGCACAGAGGCTCGATGGCTGGAAAATGATAGCCCGGCACACTGCAACAACCTACCCCCCAAATCCCAAGCCCATTCTGGAGGCGGGGGACAGGAGCTGGGGACTCCTTACTCTGTTCCAGCCGCTGCCAGTTTGCCACCTCTCCATTTCCAGCAAGAACCTTGCCTAACGGTGGTTAGGAAGGAGGGATGGGAGTTAGTGACTTTTATTCTCTTATTTATAACTATCTGATTACAAATTTTCTCACAAGAGTTTATAAAAGAAACTTTCATAACAATGAAAAAAATCAAGGCCTTACAAAAGAACCCCTTTGAAATTAGCATTTTGAAAGCAATGAACCAGGACCTTGAAGCAAAGATCTTTTCTCCAAAAGACTTCCTCCCACAGGGTAGGTAGAGAGAGACAATGAATGCTTATTCCATCCAGGACAGGGCTGGATACCCACAAGACAGCCTGGAAACAACTGCAAAGTCCCATCTACAGAGGCAGCGGTGCCCAATCTCGGCTGCTCATTAGAACCATCTGGGGACCTTTTGAAACCCTGATGCCCAGCCTCCACCCTCTCCTTAAATCAGACTGGCCGGGGCTAGGAGGCTGGCAGCCCCCAGATAACTTCAGTGTGCAGCCAGGTTGAGAGCCATCGAACCTACTGGATAAAAAGTCTTCACAATCCTTCACGGAGAAGGTGCCCAGAACCACAGTCAGCCTCCCCACCCCTCTCCCCATTTACTAACTGAGCCCGCCAGACTTAGTTTCCTCCTTTTAACAAATCTCACGTTTATTGCCATCCTCGGTCCCTTCTCAGACACTACGTGAGGGTGCAAAGTGTGGTAGGAACAGGATTATGGCCGCATTCCAGAACAGTCCCACAAACAGCAGGCTTGCCAGTTGGCCTCACGCATGTTGTCCGTTCATACTGTTTTTAGAATGTAGGGGATTTATGGCTACTAGTGGTCTGTACTGTCCCAGAAGAAACCATTGAGGGATAAATTTAATTAAACAAAGACAAAGGAATAAATACAGACTAGGTTCTGACAAAACAACTGCTGTTTTTTTGGCAGTGGTCACTTCCATTTGAAACAAATACAGATGTGTTTGGATGATTCTGTACGCTTTTGAAAAACAGCACTTCTTTTTCTCACAGCCTGGGAGGATTTCACTGAAGGATGATAGAACTGTGGGGGATGGGAGAAGCACTGGATTCAGAGTTCCCATTACCCTTCCAAGCCTTCTTTACCTGGTGACCCCCACTCATGGCTCACCACTTCAGTCAAATGTCACCTCCTCCAGGAAGCCTTCTCCAGATTGGCTGAGCTTAGAGGCTCCTTCCTCTGACTCCCTAGCACCATACACATGGCTCCACTGTCACACTTATTATGCATTTGTCCCACGGTATTGGAAAGATCTGATCACATATCTGTATGCTCCACAGTGGCACATGAGCTGGTCCGCTTCAGTCTGGATTCCCTAGAACCTAGCATCGTGTCCTAGCGCATATAGTCGGTGATCCGTAAGTGTTCACCTGCTGAATGGATGGTTTGCAGAGGCCATACACCCTGCCTCCCAACGGGGTGTTCCTAGAGTCTTAAAAATACTCTCTTCCATCAGAAATGGGGTCATGGGAAGATGAGTGAGATGGGAACGAAACTCCTCCCTCCTCTCATCCCCGGCGAGAGGTATTCCCACACCAGAAAGAAGGTGCGGAGCACAATGACATCTGGGAGCCAGCCTCCAGCTGCAGACACCAGAAGAATCATCACGACAGCTAAGGAACCACAGCCTTGCTGTCTGCTGCATCCCTGATGCCTAGCACAGTGCCTGGCATGTCGCAGGTGCTCCATAAGTACTTATGAACAGACAGAGGAACCCATGTCCACGTTACACAAACACAGGGTTGTCAGGTGTTCCTCTCTCACTAACCTTACCTAGGCCGTAAACTCTGAGAGGAACAAGGTAAGTCTCGACATCCCTCAGGGTGCCTGGGTGATACTATGCATTTCACATGGGGGCTGCTCAGTGGACATTTGTTGATTTAACTTGAGAGCCACAAGCCTGGAGGATTCGGGGGCTTCTATCTGACCACTCCTCATAATTTCCCTTATCACAATTATACTTTAACACTTAATTTGCAATTAATTATTTAATGTCTTGTTCCTCTGTCATATGAGGGCAATGCTTGTTTTGTTTAGCCTATTACCTCAGATATCTAGCATGGTATCTGGCATGTGGTCAGTTTTTAAAAATATATTTGAATAACTGTTTGAATTAATTTATTTGTCAAATTGTTCAAAGCGCTGGAAAAACAACAGTGAAAAAAATAGATTAAAAATCAATCGGTTGATCCCTGTCACCATGGAGATGATATTTGAGTGCGGAGCCAGCTCCTACTGACTCACGACAGACTGGGCACACCTCTTCCCAACTCCGCATTCAGCAAGGCCAAGTGGGTAGCTTGAAATCGGCCCCGGTGGCAGTATTTACACCACAGGAATTGGTGTACATTACAAATCAGAGCTTTCTCTCCCTGGGGATCTGATTGTTAAACATTTACCAGCATTCCACTGACAGGGGCCAGGCATAAACAAAATAAACAGGTAAAACCATACGTTATGTTAGATGTTATATGTGCTGTGGAACAAAATTAAGCAGGAAAAGAGCTGGGAGCGTGGGAGGAAGGGAGCTTCTGTTAAATGGTGTGGTCTGAAGGCAGTCTCACTGAAAAGATGATTTCATACAAGGGCCTGAGGGAGGTAGCGTGAGAAAATAACGATCGAGAGACTTGAACCTTGGAGGACAAGATAAAGGGCAGCTTTGTTTGTTTAGACAGGGTGGGAGTGAGGCAATCGGGCAGACTGAAAGAACGCCGCCTCTGGAGCCAGACCTGGCCGCCGCTGGGTGCCTCGTGTGACTTCACAGAACTGATTTCTATGAGACTCGATTTTCATAGAAGCTAAATAATTAACATCTCATTGGGGGGCTAAATGAGATAATATAGATGAGTAAAGCACCTGACAGATGGCAGGTACTCAACAAACGTGAGCCTCCTTTCTTCTTAGACTGGGGCAAAGAAAGATCTTGGGGGTGTGGGCCTAGTTAAGCATGGAGGAGAGGTGGACCCCAAACGAATTTTGCCTACATCATAATTCTAATTGGTGTCAGTTTATTGGGTGCCTATGAAAACCCCACACATGGACCTTAGGTTCAAACTTCTTTAAATAATGTCATGTATCTTTTGACTCAGTTTGGTCTGTGAGTTCTGTGATGAATTGATCTAATACAGCAAAGTAGGCAATTTTATAACAAAAGATCTCACCGAACTCCAGCAATGCCTTGCCAGAGGGCGAGCCTTAGCACATAGCAAAATTTGCTTGTTTTTCTTAGTTCATAGAGGATTTTAGGAGGACGTTGATTGTGTCTGCTCAGTCTTTCCAGGTTAAATAAATCAGTGAGAATTTGATATCTAAGAGCCCCCAAACTGTGCTCAAATCTGCCCTTTGTTTCCCCCAAGGTTCTCACATATACTCTAAAGTACCTTCCTTCCTTTGTGATCTTAAAACCCTTGGCCCAGAGAACTTGGAAAACTTTTATCTGGTTACATCAGACAAGGAGCACAGGACAGAGATGTGGCCGCCGTGGCTAACATCATCCTGGGTGAAATCAAAGGGTTTTTACTGACTTTTCAGAATTTTAGACAAGCCACATTGCATGGTGTTGACACCCGTGACAGTTTAATCTCTCCTTTGGAGTCATAGCAAAATGAACACCTTTAAAGATACGCTTGGCTTTTTTATAGCTCCTGCTGTTCATTAGCCTGAGACGTAAAAATCAAAAATTATCTATCACAGCAAGAGAGAAGTATATTACTAGGGCTGCTATTTCATTCAAGTGGGAAACCACGGGATTTCTACCTGCTCCAACCCAAAAGCTCCTTCAAGATTAGGACTCCACAGACCCAGGCAAAACCCGAGCCCACATTTTTGGGACCATTCCCCTTCTTTTATCATGTCTGAAAGCACTAATCTTATTTTCGACAGCTGCAGTTGGATTTAAAGACTTTCAGCAGTCAATGTGAGTCATCGGCCTTGAGCTTCCACGCTGGAACACTGAAGAACAAACAAACCCACGGTCAGCAGGAAGAACAAACCTGTCCTTTCAGGCAAACTCCAGCTGTGCCTGCGTCCTTCCTTCCCCACACGCCTTACTTTTTTTCATTCAATTCTCCTAAGCACTAACATTTTCGTTTTCTTTAGAGAAGGGAAAAGAAAGGGGACCTCAAAACAAAGCTTTAAAACGTAAGTAAATTTGACGAAATTAGGTTGATCAAAATAATAAACATGAACGAATAATACCCTACTCTTGCCAAACGCTTTGCAACTTCCAAAGGGCTGTCATGCCATCTTGTCCTTCACATGAACTCGTCCTTCACTCGGGAGAGTGTGATCTCCCAAGAAGAGATCCAGTTCACAACGTCTAGGTCAGTGGTTTTCAAACTTGAGCTTACATCAGAACTTTTTGGAGGGCTTGTTAAAACACACATTCCTAACTCCCACCCCGAATCCTTGGGTCAGCAGGTCTAGGGTAGGGCCTGGGAATTTTTACTTCTACAAAGGTTTCCACCCCCACCGCCCACCCTCTGTGAAGCTAAAGCTGCTGTCTGAGGGACCCCAGTTTGAGAACTACTTGTCGAGGTAGGTGCTCATGAAAACAGGAAAGCAGAGAAGAAGCTGTTCAAGGTTCAAACTCATTTTCCCCTGCTGTATAATAATTCTTTCACAACTGACAATTCTCCACTCAGATTTAGTCAGCTGAGTTCTCCCATGGGGCTCTACTCATCCAGATTCCTTTTCCTTTTCCGTTTTTTCTTTCTAACCCTGTGCCCTGGACAGCCAGAGGGTAAGCACATTGCACACTGCACGTAACAACCTCCAAGTTCCCCGGCCCAGGAGGCAGGGTTCCGAGAAGCCCCATGACTGAACCTACTCGGCTCAGCAGGAATCTGCTTCTGCTCAGGGCAGCCTTAGCTCTTTATTCTGACACCGTATGCATAGCCGCCTTACTCCGCCCTCTGATTGTGGGCTGCCCCAAAGCTCAGACCTGACCCTCCCTTTCCACACTCCTTTCCTCTCTCCAAGATTTCATCCATGTGCAGGGTCAATAACCATCACCATGCACATCCCGGCCAGGCATTTTCCTTGAACTCTAATCTTGCATTTCCAGCTGCACCCAACTACTTGTGTGGGCTCTTTCCGACACTCACTAGTTTTCCCTCAAAACCTGGTATCTTCTCTGAAGTTATCAGTCTAAACTCCACCAGCATTCCCCACCCCCCAACCCCATCTTCTGTCATAAACTCCTCCCTGGGGCAGGGATTAATGCTGTCATCTCCTGATTAATTCTGTGGGTACAAGAAACACTTGGATTGAACTGACTGAACCAATTAGAACTGTAAACTGATTCCACTTTTCTATTCTGTTCCTCATGCGCAGAGCACAAGATTAAGCCAAGGTCTGAGTCTTGGGTCTCAAACATGTAAGAGAAACACTCACTTTCCTCAGACACAAGGGAATCAATAAGTATTGAACGAATAAATGAATGATTGGATGGATGGTATTTCTGGCCCCATTCTTTACCTAATTCTAATCCCATATGTTTATGACCGCCAGACTCAGTTTACTAAAATGTGGTTTTACCTTTGACACCCTGTGTTCATCCCTCCTTCTCATCAAAGACTGCTGTTGGAACTTAGTGTGAGAATCAGATCACTCCAAAGTTTGTTTCAGCTTACATTCCTTCCCTCATCCCCTACCAATGCCCCAAACAAACTATTCCAGGCGGTCAGTCTGGTCTAGTCAGCATCCTCCAAAGACAACGAACTCTGCGATTCTCTTCTCTGACTGGCTAGAAAAACTCCTCCCTCCACAAAGCCTTCCCCGATTGTTCCATCACTCTTTCTTCGATCCTTTGTAGCCTTTTGTCTCAGCACCACTTACCTTCCCAAGCACCTTGTTCTGAATACATATTATATATATTAGCATGTGCGTTAGCTTTGAGTTATAAATGACATACAATAAACTGCACACATTTAAAGTATACAATTTGATAAATGTGACATATCAACATATCACCATAATCAAGATAATGAACATCACCCCAAACCCCCAAAGTTTCCTTGTGCTCCTTTGTAATCCCTCTTCCTGTCCCTCCTCTGCTCTGACATGTAATTACTTTCCATTTTCTAAAATTTAATATAAATGGAATCTTTTTATTTCATTACAATATCAGTTGGAGCCTCCGGTACAATGTTGAATGGAAGTGACGAGAGCGGACATACTGCCTCGTTCCTCATCTTCGGAGGAAAGCATTTAGGTCTTTCACTCTTGAGTATGTTTTTTATTAGATGCCTTTTATTTGGTTGAGCAGTTTCCCTTTTATTCATAGTTTGCTGAGAGTTTTTTATCATGAGTGAATGTTGGGTATTGCCCATTGCTTTTTCTGCATATATTGAAATGATCATATGATTTTTCATTTTTTAGTCTGTTAATATGGTGAGTTATATTAATTGATTTTTTAAATGTTAAACCAACCTTGCATTCTTGGGATGAACCCCATTTGATCTTGATTATATTATACATATGGATTCTATTTTGCTAAATTTTTAAGAATTTTTACATCTAAATTCATGAGGAATGTTGGTTGTAGTTTTCTCTGTTTGATAATGTGACTGTTTTTCTGGATCATGCTCCTTGATTAAACTCTTGGGTCTCAAACATGTAAGCTATTAAATCACTTATGTAACTTGGGAAAAATAATGTCAGGAACATATCTGAAGAATGAAAGCTGTAAAATGTATTTGATGTGGTTCTTGGGACAGAAAAAAAATGAGAAAGCTGGACAAGAAAGTTTACATTTTTTTGTGAAGTGAGGTTTTCTAAATGTTGTATTTTCATTATTCTTCCAGACAGATTAAATATTTCAGAGGGAGGGAATGGAAAGGGAAATTTCTTATTTAAAAAAATAGAGAAAGAAAAGGAAGCAAGATAAAGGTCTTTCTTGTTAGTGGGAATTCAAGGGGAGGAGAATGAGAGGGGTAAATAGAAGTGTGAAGACAGGTATACTTCATCAGGATTTTTTTTTTTTTAATGGAGAAAGGGAAGGACATAAACTTCTACTGAGTACTACAAGCTATGCACTATGCTAACGCTTTTGCATATATCTCATATAATGGTACTGGGTGGGGAAGACTTTTTGGAGGACAGAAGAATCCACAGTATTGACCTCTAGCATATTCCACATTGCTCATACAGACAGAACTTTGAAGGTAAGATTATTTCATGCGCTTGGCCTAGTCTTTAAATGGAAGAGCACATTTGAGACCATGACCAATTGGTGTGCATAAGAAGGTTATCTGGACAGTGAAGAGACCCAACACCAGGTCACCTAAAGATGAGTTTATACTTCTCCCAAAGAAGAGAAAATTAATGGGTAGTGGCGGTGGTGTAGATAATACTTTTCAATGACCAAAGGGCTTTCTCTTTTTATTTGTAAAAGGAAATACACTTTTTGGTATATGGCTTCAGATGGCAGAGATAGGATCAAAGGTGGGAATTATAGAGAATGGGATTTCAGCTCAACCGTTGATCCAGGTTGCCTGGAGGTGGGATGCAGGTGCTTTGCAATGATCTGATGTCTCAGATGGGTGATGGTGGTGGACATGCACCACTGCCCATCTGGGACACCAGGAATGAATTCAGTTCCTGGGTTATGTGGTAAATGGAGCTAAAATTCTGACAGCCAAGGTCCGTTTCCACCGAAGAACCTATGAATTAGCTATGCGTGCTTCCTTTCTCCACAAATAAAAAATGGGGTGTGTGTGTGTGTGTGTGTGTATGTGTGTGTGTGTTTGAACACAATCGCCTTGGAGGTCCTCTCACAATCATTCTGTATAGTGACATATCACAGCAGTTGGTAGTGGACTTAAGGAGATGACAATCATTTGAATGTTAGTCCTGATGAATTAGTTCTGAGTCTCCCCTAGAATCAGAGAACCTTTGAACCTACCTGTCCTCCTGCACTTGCAAGAGTTTCTCTGGTTGCAGAGTTGCCCTGCTGCCATCTGGGGGCCCTCAAGGACCATGGGACAGCATCAAGTGATGGTTAAGAGCTGGGAACATGGAGTCACACATAACAGCATTTGGATTTTGGTTTGGTCACATTACTAGCCATATGACCTTGAGTAAATTGTCTAACCATTTTTTTTTTTTTTGGTACCTTATTTTCCTTATCTGTAAAATGACAATAATAAAACCTACTTTAAGAGTTGTCGTAAGAATTAAATGAGATAACAGATATAAAGCACTCAGGAGAGCTCCTGCCCATGGCAAACACTTAATAAGTTGCTATAGTTAGGCCTGACCTTGTGTGCAGCACTCTGGGCTGGGCATGGACTGCAATCACTTTTGGCAGCAAATGCCTCGATCATTTATTTGATTTATTCCTATGCAAGAATGTGAGCTCCAAGAGAGCAGGAGCATTGCTGCTTTATTCACTATTTTATTTCCAGGAATTTGCATGCTGCCGGCATATCTTACATGCTCAAAAATGGAAATAGCTCTCTGTCTCATTCCTCACCAGGCCCACTGAGTCTCTCTCGGTGTTGACAGAGACAGGTCCCTACATGCGACTAATAAACAGAGGCCAGGGGATGGCCCAGGCTTCCTTTGGCACGTTTTAAAATGTCCACCAGACCAAAACCATGGCTAACATGGATTTATCAATGACATAGGTCTTAATTTGTCACCATCCTTCCCATTTTATAGGGGAGGGAGTTGAGTTAAGTGGTTTAATAACAGCTCAGGGCGAGGCAGCCACAGCCCATAAGTGGTAATGTCAGGATTCAAAGCCAGGTTTGCGGACCATAAAGGCCCTGTTCTCTCTGCAAGGCCATGGTGGTACAAATCTCAGGCAGGCAAGCAAAAGAGTTATCTTTCTCTGAGAGGGAACTGTTCTTTACCACTGTGCATATAGAGCTAAGGCTGATGCTGACAGTAAAGGTAGTTGAACTGCTTCAGAGTGACTGGCGGGCTGGGTCAGATGGGACGGCAGAGCCCTGGCCCCAGCTCCATCCCTTCTCCCTTAGCTAGAACCCTCCCTTCCCCCAGTCCCTTCACTGCCTGATGCCAGCGAACCTCAAAATTGTGGCAGCAATCTATGTCAGAAGTTCATTGAAAATGCAGACTTCTGGGCTCCACTCTAGACCTGTTGACTCTGAATCTCTGATGTGAGGCCCAGGGATCAGCTGCTATGTGACTCTGAGTTTCTGAGGCTTGAGAATGGTCACCCTGGCTCACATTCCTTGTCCTCCGAGCCTCCTGTGCCTCTGCCTGGTCTGTCTGTCCAAAGCCCAGGCAGCGTCTACTTCACGCTCTCTGCACCCACAGCCCTAGACAGGAGGGAGGGAGCCCAAGCCAGACCAGTGCTGTGGGAGAGCCTGGGGGCCTCAGGGCTTGAGGTAAGAAAACCCTGATGTGTGAGGAAGGCCTTGCTCATGACATCAGGGGAGAACTTTTTATTTTTTATTTTCTGGTCTCAAAATTCCTCTGGCTTGACTAAGCCAGCCCATTGAAAAGGGACACTGGCAGATGCCCAGATCCCAGTGGATCACTGGGACATGAGACAAGGAGGGGAATTTCCTGTGCTCCTAAGAAGGGATGGGCAGGAAGGGCCTTAGCAAAGTGGTGGGCCTGAGCGCTCTGTGGAGAAGCCCCTTGGGGAGGGAGAGCTCCAGATGAGGCTTGGGGGGCAGGGGTAGCACCTGAAGAGCCTAGAGGGCATCTAAAAAGATGTTTAGGTCGTTTGCTGAGCAGTGTGTGAATGACGCTTCCTGGGTTCTCCCAGGTCTGCAGTAAATTCTACTACACCCAGGAGTATTTGGTGCGATTTTTGTTGTGGAAACCTAAGAAAGGTCAGAGGTTCAAGCAGATCAGGATGATTCCAGCTGCACTCACCAACTTGGGATCCTAGGGCCTGAGAGAGGCCCAGAACAGGAGCTCCTGGGGTTCACAGATTGTGAGGGCGAGGCTTCTATGGGCCCCAGAACTGGAGGAGTCAACCAGATGTTCCCTAACCTGGGGGGTAGCAGGGGGGCCTCTAGCCAACCAATCTCAACCCCGAAACCGAAAAGTGAGACGATAAAAGAGAAATATGGTTTGGCTCTATAAATGCGATGCTAAGTACAGCCATTCGCGCAAACTGCTTCCCATTAATGCTTAATGCTTACTCTGCGGTATAACAACACTTATACATTGCAAGAACTATGCGTCACATTAGCTGAGTTTTATCTGCCTCCATGTGAGCCAGTCCTCCTCAATTCTTTCTTGCTTTGGTAGCTTTGGTTGTCTACGGCTAACACACTGGCTCTATTTACAACTTGAAAAATAAAAAGTATGGGCAAAACACTTAGCCTTTGGGTAATTCTCTCCTCTAAGAGGTGGATTACCTCGTGTTGGCTCAGATGTCAGTATGTTGTCTAGTTTTGGGGCTTGGCCAAAAATGAGTTCTATTAACACTTTATATCTGTTGGCTCTTTTTTCTTTAGGAGACCTATAAGGTGTCTGTTACCAAAGCAACCAGATCCTCGCACAGCTCTAAAACAGAAGTTAAATAATCATTCCCAGCCAACGTAACCGACTCATCCTAAGTCCATGCTTCAGAGAAGAGACTAAAATACAGAAACAGCTCCTCAGGGCACAGTTGCCGGAGACAGGGGGCAAAAGGCTCTCAGAGGTTCTACCCAGAGAACAGCTTGGAAGTAAAGGACACCAGCTCATGAATTCAAGGAGGCTATTTCTGAGAAGGTGACTCCAATCATTTTCCAAACTCTTCCTGATGGCTTTCTGTGTGCCAACGCTGGCTTAGGCACTGTGATGACATAGTTGGGGTGGATGTGGGATCATCAATTATATACATCAATTATAGAACCTTGTTTCTATCCTTAGGGAGAAGTTGACTTGGTTGGGTGAGGGGCCACAGATGAATTAAATGGGCCCAGATAAAGGAAGAGGGAACGCGAGAGAAGAGGACAGTTCAGATACATCAGCAAAGCAACCTTACTTCTGCAAGTCATCTGATCCGAGTCGAGGATGTATCCTTGTTTGCACCTGCAGATGTATGAGCCAGGGGTATTGATGCAGAAGTGAGCACAGTTATGCTCCAGGAGGCTGCACATGTGGACCACTGAAAGGGAAGATACAGTGAGTTAAGGCAATGACGATGGCTTCTCTAACTTCATCCACCCCACAAATTTATTCAGACCTACTCTGGTCAGACAAGACAGCTCTATATCTAGACAAAGGGCCACAAAGGGTTTAAGGGAAATAATGTTAGGTTGAGCCATATGAAATTACCAATATCTAACTAAAAATAGATAAAAAATGACCTAGAAAAAGATAAACTTTATGGTTCAATTAATAATACACAACTAGGGGGATCAGAAAGTTTGCTGATACCAGAGGGGGCTTTGGCTAAAGTGTGAATTTTCAGTATGCAGCTATGGAATTGGAGGAAAAGCTATTAGCTAAATGAGGATGTGGTTAAGAATCAATAGTTTCTCAGGATCATAAATCCCAAGAGCAGTGTAATATTTTTAATATGCAAAAGTGTTATGCAAACATTTTTAAAACATAAAAATTCATTCATGGCTTCCATGTTTCCATAAGGTTTATGTCTCATTTAAAAATATTTTTGCATTTAGTTTCTGAAGTATCTCAGCTTTCAGATACATCGATTCTTGCATAAGTCTGTCTGGAGCTCATAAAAATTCTTATTAGTTTTTAAATTTTAATTTTTGACTTTACTCAAAATAATCCAACTTAAACATATTTAAAATTTACAAACATCAGTATAAACAAGTTCAAATTATGCAAATGTTCTCAAAAACAAAAAAGATGACCATATGTAGGAATATATTTATAGAAGCTAAAAATAAAAGAGGCTTTTGAAAGCTAAGAATAATCCCATCAATCCAGTGCTTAGGAAAACTCCACTACTGATGAAATCAATGGCATATGTTAAGAATATGTCTCTTTACTTCTAAGTAAGAAATATGGTGATCAATATGTGAACTAGGGAAGTAAAACTTTTTTATTTCATAATTATACAATTTAGGATGATTGTTCTGAGTTTATGGTTGTATTTTAGTTCCTAAGATACAAATAATACAAGAAAATTTCATAAATTAAATGCAATCAGTCATTTTCACTTTGACGTAAAATAAATCTCTGTTTTTGTGACTTGGGCAACTTTTTTAACCTCTTTATAGAAAACAGAGATAAAAATATAGCACCTACCTTATAAGGGCCTCGAAAGGGTTTAAATAATCAAAATGGTAATGTGCTTAGAACAGTGCCCAGTACCTGGGGAGTGAATGCTCATACGTGTTAACTGTTATGCAGCAAAGGACAAGCATGGCGGCCTTTCGTTTTGTTCTGCATACATGGGTTCTTCCTGTGCATACTGACCTTCCCCTTGGTTTTTCACTCAACATTAACAGATTCTATCTTTACTGACATGTATCATCTTTCACAGAATCTAAGATTCGCCCCAATTTCAGAGATGTTAAAATGTGAAGACATGTACAGTTGATCCTCATTATTTGCAGATTCTGTATTTGCTAAAATTTATTCGTTACCGTAAAATCAGTACTCACAGTGCTTTCATAGTCATTCATGGACATGCTCAGAGCGATGAAAAATCTAAGTCACCTGATGCACAAGCTGCCAGCTGAGGCCGAACAAGGTGATGCTCTGCCTTCTTGTTTCAGCTCTCAAACTGTAAACAAGTGTCCCTTTCCAGGTCTATTTAGTGCCACATTTTTTTTTTTTTTTTGCATTTTTATGCTTTTTGCTGGTGATTTTACTGTTTAAAATGGCCCCAAGCACAGTGCTGAAGTGCTGGTGTCTGCTGAAGTGAAGTGCCAGTGCAGTGTGTCTCGGGTTCCCAAGTCTAAGAGGGAGGTGATGTGCCTTTCAGCTCTGGCATGAGCAATAGTGCTGCCGGCTCTGAGTTCAATGTTAATGAAGCAACAACATGTACGACATACGATATAAGGCGTCTTTAACCCATTTCCCATTTGCCCCCCATACTCGCCTGCGACACTTGCAGCTGCAGCGTTTCCCCCAAGATTACTCATAGATTACAGTCCTCACCTTACCCCCAAAGTTTGCCATAAAATATCTTGTTTTGATTATTATTTTTGCATCGCTCTAGTATATCGATAGTCTTTGGAAACAAATGACATCATTCTATTTATAGCATTCTGTTTTGAGCACTGGTCTTTCCATTTCCAATCGCTGAAAATGTCAAATCCTAGAAAACATTGCATTCCTACGCGTGATGTTAAATTAGCGCTGGAAGCGAGCTGCACTTTTTTTCTAAATGGGAAAAAGGTTAAACAGAAACACACGTAAAACAGATTACATATTGATCAGTTGATAAAAATGAGCCGGAGGCTCACAGGAAGCTATTTTTCTCATAGTAGCAATGGTACAGTATTGGCTAATTCAGTGTTCACCATAACTTTATGGAACATAATTACTGAGAATTATGAAAATCAACTGTACATCTTAGATTTGATCAGATACATTAGATCTAGTTTATTCCCTCCAATTGCTTTATCTATTGGTTATATGATTATTCCTCATTTTATTTGGCCACTTTCCCATCAGTTAACATTTGAGCAATTCCCAAATTTTCACTATCACAAAAATGCAGTGATGAATATTCTCAAACATATCTCCTTGAACACATGTGTAATTGTTCCTCCAGGACTGGGTCCTAGTTAAAATAGATATGACCTAATTGCTTGCAAGGTGGCTCACACCAGTAATGCATGAGAGTAATGAATCCCACTCCTTCAAAACTTCAGTGCTCGGGATTATCAAACGTTAAGTTTTTGACAGTCTTATGAGGAAAAACTCGTTATCCTGTTTTTAATTTGCATTTGCTTTGCACCCTGGGAAGCTCTCTTCTTTTACTGTCACGTTGGCATGTCACTATTTTTCTCCATAATAAAGTCTAAAGTCTAGGCAACCAGCCTCACAGCAGTTAGGAAGTGGTGCAGGGCCCAAGTGATGAGCCCGGTGCCCATCTTCCCACTGGGATCCTGGCAGATAAAATAAGAAGACAGGAGATGTGAGCAGAGAAAATATCTGTTGGGCAGCAGACAGCACAGCGGTGAGGAAGGCAGCTTCTGGAAATAGACTAAAGCTCACCTTCGCCACTTACTAGGTATGATGTGGTATGAATTAATTTCTCTAAACTCCACTTTCTTCACCTGTCAAATGGGTTCTTTAATTAAAGAACTCTTGCTTAGGGTTTTAGAGTGACAGCTTGTTGCTAAGAATTTTTTGGCCGTGTACCATTAAAGAAACTGGAACCAAGAGACTGTAACTTGGTGTAATGGGAAAAGAGCTGGATTAGAAGCCAGAAGGCTTGTGTTCCAGTTCCCTTCTGCCTCGAACAAGCAAGGGAAGTTCAGGTAGGTCGGGTAGCTCTTTATGGCTTATTTCTTTACCTGTAGAATAAAGGCATGAACTGTGTCTAGGGATCCTAAGTACAGACGCTTATTATTTCGTCCACATAGCACCCCCTTTTCCTAGAAACTGCCCTTCCTTCTCACCCTGAATGCATGGCAACCGTGGTGAGAGGCAGCCCCACTCCTGGCTGCTGTTGGGGGTACAGGTTTTGACGATCAGAGTCTTTTCTTGGCATTTAGAATGTAGAACTGAAAAAAAGGGGGCTTAAAACAAGGGCAAGTATATCTGGGGGGCTGATATGTTCTCTGCCCACGGACCAGAGAAGTCCGTGCGGAAGCAGAGGGAGGAGGTGAAGAGAAAGCAGGACTGTCATTCATTACTCTTCTCCTTATTTCCATGAGTCATATAACAATCTCCCCTTCCTAAAGCTAGTTCAAATTGACTTTCTATTACTTTTAACCAAAAGAATCCCCCAAATGTTTACTATAAAATAGAATAAAAATTTTTACTGTAAAACAATAAAAATTTTTCATCTATAAAATTCTTTGGATGAGTATTCGGTGAGTCTAAGAGCATCTGGACCCTATGCCTTGTTCTCCCGCGGGGCAGGCTTTTGTGATGTGACTGATGGGGAGATGATAAATCTGCCTCCTCCATTGGCCTTCAAGTGATCTCTTTTCTCAGAAGGCCTTCTGGGTTGGAATTGGGTCAAGGCTTTGCTTTCAGGAGAAGGAATCACTAATCGGCAGGCTGCCTTTGGCAGGGCTGAATTTTTTAACTAGGAAATATGAAGGTTCATGAATGTTTATTAATGGATGTATGGGTGACTAAAGGAATGAGCTAAAGAGTGGTGGGGCTGACTGGGGGTCCTGAAAGGAACAATTACTGCGTGTGTAAAGTCAATGTCTGTTGCGGTCAATCTGCCCTCCTACTTAACAACAGGGCCTTGAAGGGCTGCAATAAGGGTAGACTTTGCCCAAGTTGGTTAATGAAATGTATGTCTTAGGAACACTGTTAGGGACTTACACTGTGCCGGGCCTGGTAATAATGGTGGTGGGGGGTGTGGTGGGGTGGGGGATGCAGGGCTATTAGGGTTGGAACAGCCAGCCTCTCGGCTCCAGGTACCAGGCTAGGCTGCTAAAACAAGTACTAAGAGGTTAATTAAAAGCAGTCCTACCCAGGTTACAATGACTTCAGAAGGCTCAGGATAGACATGCATTTTTCAGACTCTAAATTCTCTGTCCTCTCTCACTGGGTGGCAAAAATGGTAGACTGTACGGTGTGTATGTTTTGATCATCTTGTAGACAGGGCCTCAATTCATAGGACACCTGGTCTCCAAGATTCTCTAGTGGTCTCAGGGGTGGCTTGAGAATGTAACCTCAGGAGTCCCACTCCCTGCCCCTGCTGTGGCTGGTGGGGGAATTCACTGCCCATGGGTATAAAGCCACCACTGTGTCCAAGTTCACATCCACACAGCCAGTGAGAGCCAGAACCAGCACTCCCACTCAAGGGCAGTCTGGCTCCAGGCCTAATCCCCTCCTAACTGTATGATAGAGAATCCTGCCTCGATCACACTGGGAGGCTGCAGATCCATCTGCACTTTTCAGCTCTGCCCAAAGCACATGGGCTTCAGCCCTTCCTCCCTCTTCAGTCCTGCTCCTGGGTGTACCATGGCCTCCACTTCCCTGCCCGGCCCTTCATCAGCAGTTTTCAAACTCTAGGTCATGTGTCCTTAGCAGGTCGCAAAAATTAACAGTGAAAAAAACATTTGAAAATATCATTCCTTTCCTGGCTGACTAAAGTCACTCTCCCTACATAAGCAGTAAACTCCTACTCATCTTTCAAGTCTGTGTAAATGCATAGTGGTTAGGATGTAGGTTCTGAGCCAGAATGCCTGGGTTCACATCTCAACTCTACCACTTAGTGCTATGCGACCTTGGACGAGTTATTGAACCTCTCTGGTTCTCGATTTTTCTTTTCTATAAAATGGGAATTATGAGAGCACCTACTTCACAGATTTGTTATATTAATGAGTTAACATGTTAGTAGCTCAAAACAACACATGCACATATTAAAATCTATAAATGTTGGTGATTATTATTATTAAATCCTCTTTAAAGCTCTCCTGGAGCCCCTGGGCAGACCTAGGCATTTTTTTTATCAGAGGTCTCACAGTGCTAGGTGACTTTCCAAGGCCTCCAAAGTGTACAATTTGTGTAGCTAACAGCCCATTTCTCTGTGATGAGAGCGTTTTCCCCCAGCCTGGAACCCTCAGCCTGGCGTGTGGAGGGTGACAGCTCTGGAGCCAGAGAGACTGCAGTCTGAATCTCCAACTCTGCTACTTGAAGTTGCTCATTCTTTCTGAGCTTCGGTTTCCACGTCTGTGAAATGGGGATAATAACAGTGCCTGCCTCACAGTCTGTTACAAGTATTAAATGAAATAATGCATGGAAAGTACCTTGCCCAGCACAAAATCAGCTGTTAGTCTCAGACTGTAGCTCAATAAATGTTTAAGATGCTCATTGCTGTTGCCTGATGATGCCCAGCCTGCTGGTCCTCCATGTCTCTGACCATAA
>NW_011888996.1:2675185-2685784 GCF_000151845.1 Pteropus vampyrus | reverse complement strand
GGTCAATCTGCCCTCCTACTTAACAACAGGGCCTTGAAGGGCTGCAATAAGGGTAGACTTTGCCCAAGTTGGTTAATGAAATGTATGTCTTAGGAACACTGTTAGGGACTTACACTGTGCCGGGCCTGGTAATAATGGTGGTGGGGGGTGTGGTGGGGTGGGGGATGCAGGGCTATTAGGGTTGGAACAGCCAGCCTCTCGGCTCCAGGTACCAGGCTAGGCTGCTAAAACAAGTACTAAGAGGTTAATTAAAAGCAGTCCTACCCAGGTTACAATGACTTCAGAAGGCTCAGGATAGACATACATTTTTCAGACTCTAAATTCTCTGTCCTCTCTCACTGGGTGGCAAAAATGGTAGACTGTACGGTGTGTATGTTTTGATCATCTTGTAGACAGGGCCTCAATTCATAGGACACCTGGTCTCCAAGATTCTCTAGTGGTCTCAGGGGTGGCTTGAGAATGTAACCTCAGGAGTCCCACTCCCTGCCCCTGCTGTGGCTGGTGGGGGAATTCACTGCCCATGGGTATAAAGCCACCACTGTGTCCAAGTTCACATCCACACAGCCAGTGAGAGCCAGAACCAGCACTCCCACTCAAGGGCAGTCTGGCTCCAGGCCTAATCCCCTCCTAACTGTATGATAGAGAATCCTGCCTCGATCACACTGGGAGGCTGCAGATCCATCTGCACTTTTCAGCTCTGCCCAAAGCACATGGGCTTCAGCCCTTCCTCCCTCTTCAGTCCTGCTCCTGGGTGTACCATGGCCTCCACTTCCCTGCCCGGCCCTTCATCAGCAGTTTTCAAACTCTAGGTCATGTGTCCTTAGCAGGTCGCAAAAATTAACAGTGAAAAAAACATTTGAAAATATCATTCCTTTCCTGGCTGACTAAAGTCACTCTCCCTACATAAGCAGTAAACTCCTACTCATCTTTCAAGTCTGTGTAAATGCATAGTGGTTAGGATGTAGGTTCTGAGCCAGAATGCCTGGGTTCACATCTCAACTCTACCACTTAGTGCTATGCGACCTTGGACGAGTTATTGAACCTCTCTGGTTCTCGATTTTTCTTTTCTATAAAATGGGAATTATGAGAGCACCTACTTCACAGATTTGTTATATTAATGAGTTAACATGTTAGTAGCTCAAAACAACACATGCACATATTAAAATCTATAAATGTTGGTGATTATTATTATTAAATCCTCTTTAAAGCTCTCCTGGAGCCCCTGGGCAGACCTAGGCATTTTTTTTATCAGAGGTCTCACAGTGCTAGGTGACTTTCCAAGGCCTCCAAAGTGTACAATTTGTGTAGCTAACAGCCCATTTCTCTGTGATGAGAGCGTTTTCCCCCAGCCTGGAACCCTCAGCCTGGCGTGTGGAGGGTGACAGCTCTGGAGCCAGAGAGACTGCAGTCTGAATCTCCAACTCTGCTACTTGAAGTTGCTCATTCTTTCTGAGCTTCGGTTTCCACGTCTGTGAAATGGGGATAATAACAGTGCCTGCCTCACAGTCTGTTACAAGTATTAAATGAAATAATGCATGGAAAGTACCTTGCCCAGCACAAAATCAGCTGTTAGTCTCAGACTGTAGCTCAATAAATGTTTAAGATGCTCATTGCTGTTGCCTGATGATGCCCAGCCTGCTGGTCCTCCATGTCTCTGACCATAATAAGCACACACGATACGGGGCATAGTGGATAGGACTCTACAGTTTATAATGCCTGCTCACACATCTGTCTTTGCAGGTAAAAACTCCCATTTTACAGATTTGTTCAGCATTGTACAGCTGGCAGGGGACTCGAGCCTGCTCCTCCTCGCCCTACAAAGGCTTCCTCTCAAATTCTAATGGGAATGTCAACCTCAAAGCTGGTCTACCTAGCATGGCTGGATGGAATGGTTTACCTTAAAAGAGGAATTTATAACTCCCGGCCTGCTTAAAACGAGTAAAATGAGCAACAGCTTTGAAAGCAGAACCCACCATCTGCTGGCTATTTGTTCTTGGGGAATTCACTTAACATGTTTACTAACCTATAGAGAGGGAGGGATAGTATTGTGTTGCCTCCCCAGGCTTTCATGAGGATCAAATGCAAAAACAGGAGGGAAAGTGCTTTATAAATGTCAGTTACTGTGGTCTTAACTGCACAGTTGATAGAGGCCCTGGGGCCTCCCCAGCCTTTGAAGACAGTTGACAAGTGTGTTCAGCAGAGCCCTGCAATGTGGCGAGAGAGGAGTTGGTCCCCTGCAGAGGGTGGGGGAGGACAGGGGTGGGATTCAGTCCTCAGGCCACACAAATGAACGAACCAATGGCATAATAATGATGTTTTCTTAGAGCTTCCAGATTACAATGAAGCGGGTGGGGGGAATTCAAACTGCCTTTTCATTTTGCTGCCTGGACATAAAGGATACAGAGAAGGTTCTTCTACAGACAAGTCCATATCTTCAGCCTCATCATATTACCTTTCCATCTGCTGATAAATTCAGAGCACTTATAAAAGAACTCCTCCATTAATATTTTCCAAGACAAATGAATAAACCCATCAAAACTGTTATGGAACCAATTTCTTTTAAAATATTTCCAGGAAGAGGGGAACATAAATTCTGCAGAAGTCATTTAAAGTCATAAACCTTAAAAACGTTTGCAGGGCATTCTACTGGGTGAAGTTTTCCAGGTGACTTAGGCCACAGCACACCACAATAACACAAGCCTGCTGTGCCAGGGAAAATGGCACTTCTGAACACTTTCCAAGTGGCACTGCAGAGAAAAAGTTCTTTTTCCTTCATGGCAATGATTTTTTTTAAGTAAATATTTTGATTTTGTAGCCATGAAATAATGGGTCTCTGACTTCTGAGGTTATTCCTCAGCAGGAGGTTTTCAAAAAAGACACATCAGGAACAGCCCTGTTCTTTCTCCCTGAGGCTGTGATGGGGGCCACGTGGGGATCTAGGTTTTGTCATATTCTAAGAATTGGTCCTCAGAGCCCCCAGAGGGACAAGTTCCTGCTACTGGGGAGTTGGAGGTAAGCCTGGTCTTTAAGCTCAACCGGGAGGGAAATACTAGTCATTTCAAAATAGATACTTTCTTCTGTTTTCCCATCAAAGCAGCATGGAAGTTGGAGGAGACAGGGACGAATGGGGGCGGAAGAGGCAGGATTACACCCTGTTTACCAAATCGAGAGGCGCGTTTCCAGTTTCTGGGGACTAGAGTGGAGCCTGGGTTGGCACCCAGGACCCTGCCCTCAGGAGGTGGAAGGGATGAGAAGGCAGCTGCGGAAGCAGGAAACTGGAGAGACAGCAAGTTGACCCACTGGAAAAAGCTGAGGCAGGAGCTCGGGTCGGAGGGAACTGGGAGGAGTCTGGCAAAGAAGGGAGAAGAAGCCTTGAGGAGAGTGGGCTTAGAAAGCAAGAGAGCGAGGAAGAACCTTAAAGTAGAAGAAAGCAGCTCAGGGCTTGGTGAGGCCTCCCTTGCAAAGAAGTGAGCGGGGGGGCTGCCATCTTAACAGGTGTGGGGCACAAGGACCACAACCTGGCCCTCCACATACACTGGGCCTCTTTGTCAGTGGAGAAAACACCCACGGCTAGCACCATGGGGCAAAAACGCTTGGTCTTCTACACCAGCCAAGAAGAAATTATGCTATTATTTTTGTCCTCCCATTCTCATCCCTATGCTAACTCAAGAATTCCAACTTAGGGAATACCGGGGCCGTTCACTGTGCTGAGAAAAACTTCACTGCTTTCTTCTTACTCATTCTGCAGTTTGGATTTAAATGTCCCTTCCCCAGGAAGTCTCCCTGAGCACCCTGGACTAGGTTGGGTCCTGCCCTGAATTCTTCCTCCATTACACTGTTACAACTGCCGGTACTTACTTACTTGTATAATTACATGCTTAATATCTGTCTCCTTGGCCAGGCGTAAGCCCCAAGAGAATGTGTGTCTGTCTCGGCCTTTGCTGAACACCCCTTGCCAGCACAGTACCTGGGACGAGGCAGCACAGAATGAACACTGAAAGATGGCTACATGCACCCTAATGATGCCCCTGGAAGAGCCACGGGGGCAGGACTTACTGCACAGCTTGTTCTGGAACACCGAGATCAGCGACTCCATCTGGCTGAAGTTGGCCACCAGGAAGACATGGTCCTCATGTGGCTCACTCCCAATGGCCTTCAGTGTGTTGAGGTCTACCTGGCCCACGCCAATGGCAAAGATCAGGATGCCTGTGTCTCGTGCCTTTGCGGCCACCTCAGCCACCGAGTCCTGTGGCCTCCCATCCGTCACGATCATTATGACCCGCAGCACATTCTCCCTCAGGGGCCGGGCCCCTTCTGCTTCTGAGAAAGCGATGTTCAGGGCATACTGGATGGCCAGCCCCGTCATGGTGCCCGTGGACAGGTGCCTCATCCTCTTGACGGCACGCTCCACCTCAGACTTCCTCTTGAAGGTCTTGAGGGAGAACTCATTCTTGACAGTGCTGCCATATTGGAGCAGCCCCACTCGGGTGATGTCGGGGCCTATGTCCAAGAACTGCAAGATGTCCACGATGAACTCCTTGACTTTGGCGTAGTCGTGGGTGTTGACGCTGCGAGAGCTGTCGATGATGAAGACCAGGTCTGCCCGCTTATTCTCACAGGAGCTCTCTGGGGAAAGAGGACAGGTCAAATGCATTAGAAGAGTGTTAAGGGCCCAGGGCAGGTTGGCTGTTGTTGGAAATCCTAGGGCTGGGGATCATCTTTCAAACCTCCAGTCTTCATCGGGTTTTTTTTGCTTCTTAGGAAAGTTCTAAGGGTATGTAAGGGTAAGATAAATGAACACTTTAGTTATTAGACAGTTGTCAATACAGTTTTTAGGTGAGCAAACCTTTTTGACACCTGGTCAGGGTCAAAATGATTTTATTATTTACTGTATGCCACGTAAGTTTGCCTGGACACTGCAGGAAATGTGGAAGAAACTTAGGCTAGGGACCGATGTCAAGGAGCTTATAATCTACGTAGGAAAACTCAAGTAGTGTAACGAATGAAAGAACAGCTAGTATGAAACTGTGGTGCGGACATGGATGTACAGAGGACAGGGGTATTAGTGGGTTGGTATCAAGGAGATAGGACATGAGCTAGCTCTATGGATGCACAGTGTTCGAATTGAGCGAAGGCGCACAGGGAGAGGGACACGTGAACGAGAGCCCAAGGTGGCATGAAGTTGGTGGATAATAGAATAAGTGATGGGGGAACTGCTAGGTATTGCAGGCAGGAATTAAGTTGGAGGGGTAGCCTGGAGCCAGTTATAAAAGGCCTTTAAATTCAGACTGAGAAATTTGTGCATGATGCCACAGTGATGGGCATAATATGATTAGCATCATATTATTTAACTTATCTCTCCTGTAGGAAAGTTATGTAAAAAGAAAAAAAAAATCAATTGAGAGTGATAGTGAAGTGCAAGGTGGGTGATCCAGACAATTGTTGCATTAATCTGGTTGACAGGGCGACTTAATATCAAGCAGGGCAGTGGTGGACATGGAGAAGGAACCCAGCCAAGAAACACTTCAATAAAAGGACACAGTTAGACTGGAAAAAGACAAATGTTAAGTTTCTCCCTTACCACCATAACTGCCATATGTATTCCCTGAGCACCCAAGCAAGAAGGCTAATAAGGGCTTTGGGTCCGTGGATGAAATTCACTGCATTCTGGGAAAAGGATGCTATTGAATAAGATGAGAGACCTCCTTCCTCAGAGAGTAGAAGCTGGGCATTCCCATTGGAATTTCTCAGATGTTCTGAACTCCAGCCTCCAGCCAGAGGGAGTCTCTCCTCCCCTTCCCAGACTTGGCAGCTAAATCCTCAGTTGATAGGGATTAGAAAAGTGATCCCAAATGCTTGCCCTAAATCCTAATCACCACAGCTGCAAGAAAGAGAGAGAAAGCCAAAAATGAAACAGTGAACCCAGTCATTAAAATGAGAAGAAAGACCCATGAGGTCATCCTGTCCAGGCCAGCTTGCCAGGCCATGACTCGCCTGAGCGCCTGCACACACACCTCGTCCATTGCAGCCTCACAAGTTTTACGATTTTAAGGAAGGACGCATCTCCCAATACCAGTATCCTGGCAGGAAACCAACCTCTGCCACACCCACATATAACACTGGGGGCTGTGTGAATTTAATATGTGGCATACAGTAAATAATAATGTTTTGAAATCTTTTTTTCCAGTGGGCTTTCATCACTATGATCTCATTTGATTTTCAGAGCAAACTCTTGAGATAAGAGCTAGGTGTAACATACCCATTGGATAGATGAGAAAATGGAGGTGCTGAAAATCTCGTAATTTAGAAAAAGAAAAATTATATAGAGACAAGACTAATACCGGTCTCACTGGATAATTGTTAGAATTTAAGAAAATGACCCGGCTCAGCCCTGAGCCCCAGGGGCTGTGTAACTCTGAGGGGCACCTGGAGGGCGTAACTTTTTCTAATTTTCATGAAGGTGCCTCTGGTCTAGCACGTGGCCCTGGGTTGGGGCAGTGGATGACAGACCCACACGTCCCAGCAAAGAAGACAAGGGCCAAGAACAAAGATGCCCCTCTCCAAGAGCCGCACCCGCTGTCTGAACTCCCTGCAGGGAGAACGTGGCCCAATGATCTCCGCCTGCTGAGGAGAACTGGAACGGGATTCGGACCCTGCAGCGGAGGAGGATGTTCACGAAGGCTCCTGGGAAGCGAGGGGAGAGGGAGACAGCGGACTCCCCGGCCCCAGAACTCTTCCTCGGAGATCTTTGGAACCTCCCGGACCAGGGTTCTTGCTGTGGGTCTTAGTCACTGCATTAACATCCACCAAGCATCACAATCAATTTACAGGGAAGCCTGGAAGTTTTGTGGAGAATTATGTACTAAACTGGATTAGTCCCTGTCAAAACAAATGGGCAGTTTTCACAATGCCTGGACATCTACAAAAATACCACGAAGGTTTGAAATGTTGTTGGACGTTCCAGGGGAGCTGTGATTGTGAGTCGAAAACGGACCCTGGCAGCCCGAGTGACCGAGTCTTCTTCAAGATGTCTCCTCAGGTCCTTTGATAGTTCACAGTCACAGTCTCGCAGCTTGTCCTGAAAGGGCCAGTTCAGCGGTTCTCAAACTTGAGGTGCCTCCCAGTTCCCTGGAGGACTTGTTAAAACCTAAGATCAGTGGGCCACACCCCCAAAGTTTCTGACCCTGTAGGTCTAGGGTGGCACCTGAAATTTTGTATTTCTAGCAAATTCCCAGGTAAAGCTGATGCTGCTGGTCCAGAGATGACACTCAGAACCACCGCTTTAGGAACTAGAGAGCTCTCTGGAGAAAAGAAATTCTGGCAAGTCAGGGTCTTACTGTCTCACTGTGAATTCTCCAAAGTGGGAAGCAAGTCTCGTTCACCTGTGCAGAGATGCGGTTGGGGAACACAGTGAGTCTTCAGTCAACGTTTGTGGAACTAAATGCAGTTTGGGTGGAGCAGGCTTCGGATGGAAGGGACTGGGTCAGGGCAGTCAGTTCAAGGAGGTGGGCGAAAACCACCAGGTCAAAAGTTCCAGAGCAGGTCTCGGCCCTGCTAATAGAGTCACAGATCCTAGCATCTAAATCTTTGTCATTTTATGGGGGAGCGTAACCACTTTTGAACTTCTGGTTCACGGACTCATATATTAATAAAAATCTTTAGAGCTAGAGGGGCCAATTAGAGTCCAAGTCACTCACTTTACAGAAGGGGAAACTGAGGCTCAGAGAAGTGACGCTATGTCCCCGAGGCCTCAGGGCTCATTAAGGTCAAGCTTGGTGCCTTTTCTACCATTTTATGGTGGGCACCTTGAAAAATTCCTACTACGGCTGGCATCACAATAGGAGCTTTGTAAATGCTTGGGGCACTCTGAAATACCTGCTGTGCAGAGCCTCACAGCTTCTCCACATGTGGACTGCTGAGAGAAGTTTCCAGAAAACAGACTCTTCTGTGTGTGTTCCTTTCACACACTGGTTCTGATAAACAGCCTCCCTGTCTCCTTAGCTTGGGAGAAGAACACACAGCGATTTTCCTTCTGGACCCTCATGACAGACTTTCAAAAGCACCTGAAAGAGGGTTTGTGGGCACGTTGTAAAATGTCATCCCTTGAACCATAATGCGATGGTCTGGACCTTGTCAACAGCCCTTCCAGCACTGTGAGCTTGACCCCAAAGCCCGCACGTTGGGCAGATGAGTGTCTCCTGTCCTCACAGAGAAGGTGGACCTGAGCCAGAATGATTTTAAGCAACATTCCCACCCCAGCAGGGTTCAGCCTGGGAACTACTTCCTCCTCTCAGGGTTGCAGATTTGTCACGCTAATCAGCCTCCCTCCCTCCAGCTAAATTCAATCATGGCCGTGTAACTGTATGCGTAACTGTACTTGGTGCCATCTGCCTGGGACGGTCTGGGCATGTTTGGAGAAGGAAGTGATGTGAATCTCTATGAGAAGATTGGAAGGGACTCCGAGATGCTCATCAAAACAGCAGTAGAGTCCTACGATCTTGGTGTAAGTCTAGCCTCTGCCACTTTCTGTCCACGTGGTCTTGAGCCTCTCTTTAACGTCTTTGACCCTCAGTCTCTTCTTCTGTGAAATGGGATAATAACACTTCACAAGGCAGTTGTAAGACTCAAAAAGAGAATGTAATAATTTGTACCTGCTGCTTATTGAGCACTTAATAAGTGTCAGGGCTTGTTTCCTGAGTAAGTTCCATGTATTGGCTTATTTATTCTTCACACCTGTCTTCGGGAGTGGGTACTGCTACTGTTCCCCTGTTACAGTGAGTCTAGAAAGGTTAAATAACTAGCTCAGGCTTTCAAACTTAGGCAGTAGAGGAGCCAGGATCTGAACCCACCGTGTCTGGCTCTGAAGCTCATGCTCTTTACCGCCAAGCAATGCTCAGAAAGAATTTCGTTCTTTCAGACCTCAGGATGCACCAGGACTGCATCAGCTCTCTGGGGTCAGTTCTTTCCGTCCCTGGAATCACAAGGCCCAAACTTGCCTGTCTCCTGCCAAGTGCTTCTCCTCTGCTAAATGCCTATTTGGACTTTTTTTTTAATCTAATAAATGATGAAAACAGATGCTTGCCTCCTCGAATAGCAGCCGCCCAGTAAATCAGGCTGCTAGTCATTCCCATTCTCATTCCCTTGACAAGTGCTTATTGAGAGATCAGTAAGAGCGAGGCCTATGGGATACTGAGGATGCGACAGGTGTGACGGAGAGCTGAGGCCACGGATCTTTGGGGGACTGTGGGGAACAGGATGGTTATGGCCTAGACAATTGGCGAATGCCCAGCGTGGGGTGGGAGAGGGAAATGGATTTCAGAAAATGTGATATTTCATACCAATTCCCAGCAAACTTCTCATAAGCAGATGGCTTGTGGGCACTTAAAAAAAAAGAACTGTAGAAAATTTAATGATACAGTGAAAAAATGGAACAATCTCTAGGACAGTGTAAGAGTAAGCAGACCAGGGAACTAGGGCATGATTTCCAGGCGGCATCAATGGCTGACCCGAGGGTGGTGATTATGAAACTGGAGTGAGACCAATAACATGGCTGTGTGTTTTGCTCCAGCTACACTTGGCTGCACAGGTATAGGGAGAAGCAGACAAAATTTGGTTTAACCAGGTTGTCATGTAGCCAAGTGAGAGTGACGCATCAGGAGAGTGGCAAAGGTAGACAACAGGGTGACGCTAATGATTTCTTATGGAATTAAACTGGAGGAGCAGCGGGCACAGGAAGCGACGGGGGGAAGGACAGAGAAGGAGCAGGATCCATGGATTTGAAAAGTCCAGGTTAGAGGTTTAAATCGAGATTACGAAGGTCCTGCAGTTACTATAATCGCAGAGTCAAGGGTATGATGAGAGGGCCAAATGGCTGAGATATGGTGCAGGACAAGAATATTGGAGGAAAGGAAGTCAAAGCTACTGAGGGATCATTCATATGCACATTGAAATCACCAACAACATGATGCGAGTCACGTTGGAGAAAGTGGCAGTGAGCCAAGGGCTGAAATCGGTCTTGTGATAGGAATAATCACAGGGTTTCTTAAATTCCCTAAGACCAGAAATTCTGTGAAACATGATAATAACGTCATAAAGGGTCAAAGAAAAAACTAGCTCACCAAAAGTTTCAAAGGGACACTGGGGAGAAAAAATTAAGCTGTTTTATGATGGGAGGGGGGCGGCGGGGGGGAGAGGGACAAAGGTCATTATGAGCCAGCAGGAGTTTAAGGAGGGGAAAAACAAACACAATTTATTTTTTTTTAAATCCTAGATGGGATAGGTCAAGAGAATCAGTTTGGATCTCAAGAAGTCAAATGATTGACTCTAGTGAGAAAAAAAAAACACTGATTCCACATACATAGACAGGTAGAGTATCTAATTCAATAAATATTTGGTGAGTACTTATTGTGTGCCAGTCTCTGGGAATACAATGAAGGAAAGACTCCCAATTGTGAAAGACAGGCATACAGATAAATAAGACAATACAGATAATAGGACACAATACAACAGGTAGACTGAAGAGGGAGAGTGCTCAGGAAGGGGGTGGGAGGATGGCTATCTCTTGATATGGGAACCCAGGCTCTTAGGGCAGCCTCAGCA
>NW_011888996.1:2663476-2673818 GCF_000151845.1 Pteropus vampyrus | reverse complement strand
GAAGGCTTTGTTACCAGCCACACTTCTCTTGCTCAGGCCCACTTCCATGTCTGGAAGTGTACTTTCCCTTCTAATTAAACTTTTCTTTTCTCCTGTATTTCGACGTCTTGCTCAATTCTTTGTTTGAGACATCAAGAACCTGGACAACGCGCTGGGAGAGGAGCCCGACTCTCCGGTAACAGGTCCACTTATATGAGAATTTTTTCAGTAAATACTGTAAATATATTTTCTCTTTCTTATGATTTTCTTAATAATATTTTTTTCCTCTAGCTTACTTTATTGTCAGAATAATACATATAATACATGTAACATACAAAGTATGTTCTAATCGACTATGTTATCAGTGAGGCTTACAGCCAACAGTCGGCTATTAGCAGTTAAGTTTTGGGAGGAATCAAAAGTTACACATAGATTTCCTACTGCAAGGGGTTGGCGCCCCAACCCTGCGCTGTTGAAAGGTCAACTATATTTATGCGACATCGTCTAATTATTAGTGCTAACACAGCGTTTCAATGAGAAATAAGAAGGGTGGGCAGACGAGATTGGCCACATCAACAGTCTGCACGTAAACTTCCAGATAAAGCCACATCTATGACAGAGGGCTGTTAGGTGAGCATGGGGTCTGAACAAGAGAAAAAGATCATAAGAATTATTCTCCTCAAACTATAAAAGTGGTTCCTATCTGCCATTATAAGACCATAAAATAGCTCAGGGAAATTGCAACCCGTAAGCATTTGGTTTATGTGAATTGAACCATATGGGCTGATCAAAAAAAGACAGAGGGACAGATAGATGGGGAAAAAAAGACTGCCACATGACACAGCACCGCAATCCTAGCTACTGTTGTGCTCAATTAGCACGTGCCCACAGATGCCCGAGATGCGGCCCCTGCCACCCCCTCATGTGGCTCTGCCCCCGTGTGCTTCCAGACTGTGACTAGCTCTTGGGGATGACAGTGATTGCATGGATATTTAAGAGGCAATTTGGACTATATTTGATTTTTGCCCTCAGTGAAACTTAACTTGCAACTCCCCTGTATTCAGGGCACTTGATTGAGGCACCGTGGTCCTCAGCCAGGGCTGGAAAGACCACAGTCGATCTTCCCTCCCCAATTTCCTCATTAGTCAGTCACCAGCTGCTGCATTAACTCATGCCAGATATTTTACAATGCACTTGATGAGCTATGGCTTTCTTTGAATCAGTCATGTTCTACTCACATCTTCCTAAAAAACCACTGGGGAATACTCTGAAGACTCGATTGTATTATATTAGGGAGACACCTGGATTTTTTAATAGGATTTCAGACTTATAATGAACTCATTAGCAAATCATTCCCCACTTAGTGACATTTTCCAAACATTGTCTCGAATTCTGGGGGTACTTGAGGTTCTCTCTATACCACTGCATACGATGTTGGGAGGAATTGCTAATAAGCTGAATAACAGAGTCAGGACTGGAAAGGATTTCTGAGGGTTGAACTAATAAGTCAGAACTAACAAGATAAAATCTAATTGGTATAACTGTTAAGCTCTGCACGTTAGGCTCAAAAAACCAGAGGAAAGGAGACATCTGGATCAACAGCCAGTCACATGACAAAAATCTCAAACCAGGATGGCAAATCCCAAGCCTTGCACACTGCTCCCCAGGCCTCCAGCCCTGGCACCTGTGAGACCCCTCTCATCAATCGCAGCCTCTGAATCAAAGTTCCACTACAGGATTTCTCTCAACACAGCACCCCAAATTCCCACCTTCCAGTGCCTGGAGGGAGCTTGGGGAATGAAACCGATTCGCTGACCAGACGCTTTCCGATCACGTCCATCAGATCCCTCTCCGCCTCAGTGCCCCAATCATCTCATCAATGGTTTTTCTGGCCTGGGAGAGTAGAGAGGCTCTCCCCAAAACTGGACCTTACCTTTCCTCTCTTTATAGCAGAACTTTCCTATAAGTGAATATTTTGTTGAGTTTTATCAATCAAAGTCACAATAGCTGGATTTGGCAGCTGTAAGTTCTCAATATAAATGAGCCTCAGGATGCTGTTTCATCAGACCAATTTCTTCAACAACCACCATCCTAAGGGGCACTGATGTTCATGGGAGAATGAATTAATGAACTCGTCTTCTTGGACCAGCCCACCCCTCCCTGCCCTATACCTTATACCCCAGCAATATCAAATGGTTCATAGTTCCCTGTACACCATCCCTCTTGGCTATTTCCTCAGCTTAAGACTTAGTCCTGTAGTCACTTATTTTTGAAAACCTTTCCTTGATGAGTCTCCTCCACTGGCCTCAGAAGCCTTCCCTTGAGGCCCCGGTATCTCTCATTTATGTCTGTCTGTGCATATTCCCACCAGCATCTCACGCATGGAGCTACCCAGCCCCATGTAGTGTCTTACATGAATCCCTACTACTCAGCATAGTGTCAGACACAGAGAAGCTCCATCCAGGTCTTTCTTCTTCCCTTTGATGTGCATCTGAGCAGGGAGGGGTGGGAGGGCAGAAAAAAGAATTTGCAGATACCCCTCTGTGAGCTGCAGTGAGCGGGGAGGTACATAAAGAACAGCTCAAGCAGGGACCTTCAATTTCTTGATGACATCGGAAATGCCTGGTGTACCTATTTAAAATGCTGAATCGTAGGCAGCACTCTAGACCCAGTGAATCAGAATCTCTGGGGTCAGGGCCCAGAAATCTGCACTTGTAATTGTTCCTAGTGATTCTTGGGCACGACAACTCTGAGAACCCTATCCCCAGGGGCATGCGAGCCTAAGAGCCACAGAACCGAGAGTCCAGAGGAGAAGATGATGTCAAGGGACTTCCCCGAGCCTCGCCAAGATCACTCACCAAGATCAGGAGAGACCTTCTAAATATGGCACCATACATCCTAGATTCTCTCATGTGTTCTAATCCATATTTTGTTTCAATGTGTATGTCAAATACATCCTGGCTTTCAATTAAGTTCAGAAAATAAACAAGGTAGGTGCCATTATTAGCCCCAATTTATAGATGAGGGCATGGAGGCTTAGAGAGGTTAAATAACAAGTCCACCGGTACAGGGCAAATGAGTGTGGTGGAACAGGCGTTTCGGACCCAAGCCAGTCTCATTCCAGTACTTGCATTTTTAGCTCTGTTTCCCAGTAGATGACATAGAGTGAAGAGTCTCCTCTGAACAGAAAAATGTCCCAGAGGAGAGCCTTAGCTGTTACTCTACCAGTTACCAGTTAACACATTAATCCCCGGATAAAATGTGGTGAAGACCAACAACAGAGCCTGGAATGCGACCCAGAAGTTAAAGTTCAACTCGAGACACACTCTCCTAAGTTTAAAAGGTCTCTTCAACCTCTGCCTTGGGCCAGTGCCCCAGGAGGCACTGTGCCTTAGGTCCCAGAGAGTCACCTGCTGCACCTACTTGAGCCCAAAAGTACCTTTTGCTTCACCAGGTAGTGATGACAGTAAGCACAATTAGTAACTTAATATGCAGTGATGTCACCCCCCACATACTACGTTTACTGGCCTGCAAGCCCCAGCAAACCATAATGCACATGGAAGGCAGTGAACTGAAGGCATTGCGGACAGAATACAACCTGGGAGCTGTGGGGATGTTGACATGTGGAAGACACAGTCCCTGGCCTCAGGGGGTTTACAGCCCAGGGGGTCGGCAAGACAAGCATACAGATGACTGCAGAATGAGCCAGGGTGAGATGAATTATTACTTAATAATCCCAATCATAACGTATGCTAAGCCAGAACAGCCTAACCCTCAATCACAAGGAACAGTCACTAGAGATTACAATTCCAATGAGGAGGCATGAACCCAGCAAAGACACAGAGCAGATACAGAACTCCCTGCTTATCTGCGGTTTGTTTCACTTTCTGCAGTTTCAGTTACCCGCAGTCCAGTGTGACCGAAAATTCTGAAAATAAACAATCCGTGAGTTTTAAATTGTATGCCATGCTGAGCAGTTGTGTGATGAGACCTCACCACGTCCCACCCGGGACGCGAATCGCCCCTTTCTCCAGCGGATCCACATTGTGGACGCTCCACACCTGTTAGTCACTGAGCAGCCAGGCGTCTGGGTTATCAGAGTGAGAGCAGGGGCGAGAGAGAGGAGAGAGGCCGCATTCGTTATTGTTGTTAATCTCTTGCTGTGCCTAAGTCATTTAGGTCAAACTTTATCATAGGTATATGTGTATAGGAAAAAACATAGTATATAAAGGGTTCAGTAATATCTGTGGTTTCAGGGTCCCATTGGGGGTCCTGGAATAGAGCCCCACAGATAGGGGTGCTTATTGCAAATTCCTCTTGGCCAACTGCTTGGAATAAAGGTAACAGTGTACATGCAGACAGAGGTGTGCATGTACACTGGCCTTCCCCCCCGTACGCCCTACTCGGAACGCCTGGCTGAAGAAGAGAGCTCGTGGGAGAAGGCTAGGCGCAAAGAACCCTGTGGCTAGCGGGCTCCCCGTTCTGCCAGAGCCACTCCAGTTTTCTTCTCTTGGCTGTGTGTGTGTGTGTGTGTGTGTGTGTGTGTGTGTGTGTGTGTGTGTGTGTGTGTGTGTGTGTGATAGACCCACTTGTCCCAATGAGCTATGTGAAAAGTCATCGATACCGTTCAAGGTGCCATGTACCATGTGCTTCTCTCAACACAGGCGATAGGGTCTGAATGTCAACCTTTATTCTATTAAGTTCTTTCCAAACCTACAAGCAGAACTAAAGTTCACAGGCAAATGCTGACATCTCAGAATTGTCAGGTTTGCTGTGCGTACACTTTACCCGGCTATTACCAAGGAGAGCATTTGCAGAGCAGAGAGAGGTAGGTGTGCCGGCTCTGAAGATACACACGGCAAAGTTTTTATACAAAATGTACTTGCCAATATCATGATGAGGTTTTTTTGTATGTTTCTTTATTTTTGTTTTTAAAGAAGGTTCTGGTGAATGAGCTTGAATCTTTGAGTAGCAGGGATGGAACACACCAGAGACACGGGCCAGTGGGGCCCTGCGGGATTCTGGGTTGACACTAGCTCAAATGTCAGTTGTCCCTGCTGACTATCATAAATTCCTTTAGGAGCACAGCTCTCTAAGGCCCTCAGGGAGTGTGCACCAATGAGCCAACAAAATGGAAAAGGAAAAAAAGGAAGAAAGAAAAAACATGCCACATCACACCAGTCTCGTCTAGTAAGTGCTACATGAGCTGAAGGAAAAGAGACATTGTACGAGGCTGAGCGACTGTGGTTTCCAGAACCCTGGACAATTTTCTTTGTGAGGGAGCCAGAGAGGAAGCTGCCCAGGTTAACGCCGCAGAAAACAGTTTCCAGTGAATTTCCCTGCAAGGTAAAGCAGTTTGCTAAAATTTTGCTAAAAAAAATTTTTTTTAAAGTCTCTCAGAGCTTCTTACAAACAGGCTTTCTCTTCATTTATAAAGAGAAGTATAAAGAAGCCCTGAAACCGTTGATGGTTTTAAAACTCATTGGCTGACAAAATAAGATTGGTATTCTCTATCAAAACCCCTTTTACCATCTTTCTTCCTTTCTCAAATTGAGAAATGACTCATATCTTAAAACTGTAACACACACACACACACAGGGTCTGTCCCCTAGTATGAGACCTTACAGAAAGTAGTGGGAAACAGTTGAGTAATTTCTTTTCTCTGCAAAGTGAATAACAGCATAGGTGACTTTTAAAAAGCAAACTGGCATTTGACCCATAGGAGCATTTTTACTTAATAGGTTGAGAAATTGCCTCATCTGCTTTCTGTGAGTTCAGCAGAGCCAGAAGATCTGTGAATAGCAATACAGGGTTGGGCGGGAGAGATGAGAGCCAGGAGGGAGCGGCCCTGACACGTCACACCCCGCTCCATGAAGGCTTGCAGTCGTTCCCCGGCCCGGGGAGGGGTGCAGGCACACGCAGAGGCGAGGGGCAGAGGTCCCCACAGCCCTCTACCAGCAAAGGCAACACATGTCTTTGAGACACTTCGCTCAACCTGTCGGTTTGGCTGAGTTATGTGAACATTACAAAACCCCCTCTTTGTGCTGGCTGCTGGGGATATAGTACGAGAACCATTCTCAGCCTGGGAGGAGCTTACAACTTTATAGAGAAAAGAGATTCTTCATAAAAAACACGAACAACTAGATCCTGGAAGAAAGCACTGATCTCAAGGTAGTGGGTGGGGCGATACCTGGAGAAGCTGTTGGGTACGATATTTTATTAACATTATATTATCTTATAGTATTATTCTATTATTATAGGATGAGCAGGTACTGGCCAAGCAGAGTTGAGGTGAGCCTTTTGGGCAAAAGGTCAGCGTGAGCAAAGGCCTGGAAGCCAAACAGAGAGGGGTGCGCGAGTGCGTGGGTAACTGCAGGTGGTGTGGCGTGGTTGGATCTTAAAGGACAGGACGGCGATGACGGGGCCGTGTAGACAGGGCTGCGTGCGCCTCCCACTAAGAAGTCTGGACTTCATTAAGGAGCCACTGGGGAGCCACTGAAGGTCTTCAATGGGCCCGTTCTCCCTTAGGGAACATCTAAGGACTTCTGACTCAGCCCAGACTCCACTCTCTCCATTTTTGGACCCACCCAAAGCCAGTCTGTCCACGCCTGCCTATCGAGGTCCCAGCCTGGACTCAGGTGTAAATTATCATCCCTGTGTATATACTAAAGAGAAGAGAGAATTTTAAGCCATTTGCTTTGTCTTTAGGAGTCGAGTGTCTGCCCCTTTGTTATCTGCACCTGAAGGACTTTCAGCTGGTGGAGCGGATGATGTGGGTCAGTGATTGGGCCTTTCCAATTCATTCCTCTTATGTGTCCAACTAATCAACTTCGATTGCTCTCCTGAGCTAATTCACATTTCAAATGAAGTAACTATTGATTGAATGTCAACTGGCACTCAGCATGAACTCCCGCCTCTGTGAGTCTTCTTGTACAGCAGAAGCTAAAAAGACAAGAACCACATTTCCCAGACTCCCTTACAGGCAGGGTTCTGGGTAAGAATTAGCTAACACCAAATTAGATACACTCACAAAGTAGAAAGGGAGGTGGAGGTTGTTTCTGCGGACAAGCAAGGTTGTAGAAAGACGGACTTGGAGTTCTAGCGTCTGCCCACGAGCTTCAGAGATGTAGTTATGCTAGTGATGGGTTCTCGTGGATGGTCCCGACTCCCACTCCTCCAATCTTTCCAACATTACGTAAGCATCTAATTCCCTGTATGAAATCTCTTTCTGCTTAAAATACCTAGAGAGCTTTGTTGCCTGTACCAACTCTTGTGTTCCCGTCAACTCCTCAACATATCTGCCTTCTTGATACCCCACTCAATGATAGTGGGTTCCTGCCGATAACTCCAAATGCACTACAACAAAGAAGTATGACTGGGCGTGCGCAATCCTCTTCACAAAGCTCCCCTGAAGGGCTCCCTCATCCGAGCCTTGTGAAAGTGGGGCCAACTCCCCTCCCCGCCCCCCAAACCTCTGCCTGCCCACCCATCCTTCTCTCTACAGTGAGTCCCCCAGGTATCTATATTGCTCTCGCTCTCCAACTCATTTGGAAACTTGTCCTCTCTCCCCACTTTGATATAATACTTAATTTCCTCCATTCTTACTTAACTTGGCTTAAGTTTCCACTCCCTAAAATACACTGAGACAATATATTACACAAAAGGAAAATTATTAAGCCAGCAATTTGTTTCCTCATCACTCACAGTGCTTGAGCAAATGCTCGGCTCCAGCTGCTGTAGTTAACTCCATTAAGCTTAATGCCAAATGAAAGAGTTGCTATGGAAGCCAGAAAAAACATTTTAGGAATCCCTCACACCCTTGGTGACTTTGGTTTCTAGGCTATTCTACAAATAGTATTTCTTGCAGCTGATCATTAAGATGAAAATCAGTTAATAAGACAGCAGGTTTAATGAACTGAAACGTTATCACTTACAGACCTGATCGTTGCGAAGCACGTAGAACATGCAAATTTTAAAGGTAAAAAAAGACCTTAAAGACTGCATTCAATTTTCATATTCTACACATGGAGAAGGAAGGTCATGTGGTGCAACGGTGGGGAGTCTTCTGACTCCCAGGACACCCGTGTTCCCCCACACCACACACATTCTCCACCCTAGGCAAGTCACTCGCTCTCTCTAATCTTCAATTTCTTCTTCTGCAATATGGAGACAATGACTGTACCTGCCTCATAGGCTGTAATGAGGATTAAGTAAGCGAACATGTCAAAAGTACTTAGAATGATGCCTGGCACAGAGTAAGAGTTAAATAATCATTTATAGTTCTTATTATTTTTATCATTTTCACCTGGTATTGTGTTGCGGTGTCTATGGTAGCAACACAACGTGGCAGAAAAAGCACTGGACTGGGAGTTCAGAGACCCATGTTCTGGTCCACACCCTGCCACCAGTTAGTGACACTGGTCACATAAACTTCTTTTTCTTTTTTGACTATGGTACTTTGAACTCTAAGGTTGGACTAAATGATGTCCCTCAGCTCCTTTCCAGTTCTAGTCTGCCGTGGTTCTACATAAAGTAAGTTAAATAGAAGTGTTCCTTGACTTTTACAAATGGTTATATCCATATCTATAATGATAGCTGATGTTTATTGAGTAGTGGGTATATATCAATATAATGCTAAATGTTGTGCATGTACTAACTCATTACTTTTCACACTTTACAGGTAGCAAAACTGAGGCTCAGAGAGTTTAATTTGCCCAAGGTCACACTGTTAATAAGCGGTGGTGCCAGGATCTGAATCCAGGAATCTGAGTCTAGAACTTATACTCTTCAAGATTAATCTATAGGAAAAAACAGACTTATACACAACCATACAAGGGTGCAACATGCATGACTTTATATTGCATCGATGTTCCATAGTTGAAACTGTAGGGTATTTTGTGGGCTGTATCCATAAATTTCCAGCAACTGGTACTGCTCAAGAAGGCTTTGGGAAACTTACCACAAAATACGATAGTTCTTAGTTTTTCATTGCACTCTAGAGTTGGTCCTCTCCACCAACATACCCTAACCGGTGTTTGCCTTTGCCCCTGTACAGATGTTCTCAATCTAGCAGCCAGAGTGATCCTTTGCTAAAACCTTCCAATGGCCCTCATCTCTTTCAGAGAAAAGCCGAAGTCCTAACAGCATCCCCAAAGGCCTCCGAGTTACTTCTCTGAGCCACACAACACTGGCATGCAGTTCTAAACAGTTCAGGCACCCTTCCACCTGCTGTTCCCTCTGCCTGGAACATCCTTCTCCTGAATTCAGCAACCTGTCCCCTCACCACCTTCGGGTGTGTGTAGGAAGCTCACCTTCTCGAGGAGGCCTCCCCTCTCACGATTTTCGATTCCCCACCCCACCGCCACTGCCAGCACGCCCATCCCTCCTTCCTGCTTTGTTTTTCTCCATAGCACTTACCAACTTCTCTCCTATTACATAGTTTACTTATTTTTTATTATTTGTTTCTCCTATTATATGATCCATGAAATAGAAATTTCGCCTATTTTGTTCTCTGCGGTGTTCTCAACACTCCACAAGCAGGTGCTCAATAAGTATTTCTAAGATGAATGTATGAAAGGATGAAAGAATAGGCACATATGTATTTGCTGTCCTGTTACACAGATGACAGCATCTAACTGTGACTTGAAAATTTCTTACAACTTTCCTTTCACCTCTCAAATGTTAGTCCTGGAAAAAAGACTTAAAGCAAGGTGTTTATATTTTTCAAATTATATAGAAACAAGATTAATCTACTCTTGCATGAGGGAATCTCTAAAACTCAAAACCATTTTAAAAGGGGCAAAAATGAGTATTTTTACTTTGATAAATAGTTCATAAACATTTTTACTCTCATATAAGATGGATGTTCACTCCCCTTAGCTCTGGAGGCAAAACCAGTCCCAAAGGATGGAAGTTATAGGACAGATCTCAGCATACTATAGAGAAAGGACATTATGTATGAATTTCAGCAAGATGCCTGCTGTTCTTCATGATTCCTAGAACAATTTATAGAACATTACTATACATTTTAAGTTGGATTAAAGACATTTAAATTGTGTTTAATACATTTTTATTTATCATACAAGTTTTAAATTGCTAAAGAATATTGTAATAAAGTTTGAACCTTTGACATTCTTTGTTTGGTTTTATTAATGTGCATCAACCATTTGGGTAATTTTTTTTCTTGTCCACCGAAATCTTTCACCTTAATTAATACTGACTTCTTTCCATTTTGTCTACTTTCAAGAAAATGGCTTAATGCAGTAGAGTGGATGACACTGGTAGTTGCCTACTTAAAATTAATTTCTCTTCCCAATCCTTTCCTGCTCCCTTGCTGAGACTCAAAGCAGCAACCATGAGCTCT
>NW_011888996.1:2656990-2663426 GCF_000151845.1 Pteropus vampyrus | reverse complement strand
CTCTTCAAGATTAATCTATAGGAAAAAACAGACTTATACACAACCATACAAGGGTGCAACATGCATGACTTTATATTGCATCGATGTTCCATAGTTGAAACTGTAGGGTATTTTGTGGGCTGTATCCATAAATTTCCAGCAACTGGTACTGCTCAAGAAGGCTTTGGGAAACTTACCACAAAATACGATAGTTCTTAGTTTTTCATTGCACTCTAGAGTTGGTCCTCTCCACCAACATACCCTAACCGGTGTTTGCCTTTGCCCCTGTACAGATGTTCTCAATCTAGCAGCCAGAGTGATCCTTTGCTAAAACCTTCCAATGGCCCTCATCTCTTTCAGAGAAAAGCCGAAGTCCTAACAGCATCCCCAAAGGCCTCCGAGTTACTTCTCTGAGCCACACAACACTGGCATGCAGTTCTAAACAGTTCAGGCACCCTTCCACCTGCTGTTCCCTCTGCCTGGAACATCCTTCTCCTGAATTCAGCAACCTGTCCCCTCACCACCTTCGGGTGTGTGTAGGAAGCTCACCTTCTCGAGGAGGCCTCCCCTCTCACGATTTTCGATTCCCCACCCCACCGCCACTGCCAGCACGCCCATCCCTCCTTCCTGCTTTGTTTTTCTCCATAGCACTTACCAACTTCTCTCCTATTACATAGTTTACTTATTTTTTATTATTTGTTTCTCCTATTATATGATCCATGAAATAGAAATTTCGCCTATTTTGTTCTCTGCGGTGTTCTCAACACTCCACAAGCAGGTGCTCAATAAGTATTTCTAAGATGAATGTATGAAAGGATGAAAGAATAGGCACATATGTATTTGCTGTCCTGTTACACAGATGACAGCATCTAACTGTGACTTGAAAATTTCTTACAACTTTCCTTTCACCTCTCAAATGTTAGTCCTGGAAAAAAGACTTAAAGCAAGGTGTTTATATTTTTCAAATTATATAGAAACAAGATTAATCTACTCTTGCATGAGGGAATCTCTAAAACTCAAAACCATTTTAAAAGGGGCAAAAATGAGTATTTTTACTTTGATAAATAGTTCATAAACATTTTTACTCTCATATAAGATGGATGTTCACTCCCCTTAGCTCTGGAGGCAAAACCAGTCCCAAAGGATGGAAGTTATAGGACAGATCTCAGCATACTATAGAGAAAGGACATTATGTATGAATTTCAGCAAGAAGCCTGCTGTTCTTCATGATTCCTAGAACAATTTATAGAACATTACTATACATTTTAAGTTGGATTAAAGACATTTAAATTGTGTTTAATACATTTTTATTTATCATACAAGTTTTAAATTGCTAAAGAATATTGTAATAAAGTTTGAACCTTTGACATTCTTTGTTTGGTTTTATTAATGTGCATCAACCATTTGGGTAATTTTTTTTCTTGTCCACCGAAATCTTTCACCTTAATTAATACTGACTTCTTTCCATTTTGTCTACTTTCAAGAAAATGGCTTAATGCAGTAGAGTGGATGACACTGGTAGTTGCCTACTTAAAATTAATTTCTCTTCCCAATCCTTTCCTGCTCCCTTGCTGAGACTCAAAGCAGCAACCATGAGCTCTTCTAGGGCAGGCCCCAGCCCCCACCAGAAATAACTCCTTACTGAATGAAGTGAGTCATGGTTACCCTACTTCTCACACTAGGTAGTTGGGGTGGACACGCCACCCAGTTTTGGCCAGTGGGGAGTAAGGGAAAGTCTACTGAAGTTTCAAGAAAGATTTTGGTCTCTGATAAAAGGAGTGAACCAAGGATGCAAGTTTACCCATACTCTCTTCTTGCCTTGACCATGACCATGGAAGGAGGTGATGTGTGGAGTTCCACAGCCATCTTGTGAGCATAAGGCAGAAGTTTAAGGTGAGACAGCCTACCTCCTAGGATGACACAGTAAAAGCTGTGTCTTGATTACAAAGCTGAGCTCCTGCCACAAAGTAGGAATCACTGATCTCCAGACTTCTTGTGAAATATTTAAATCTCTCTTAATAAAAGCCCTGTTAGCTAAAGCCAATTGCACTCTGCCTAATACCAGGGGATTTCAGTACTGGTACCAAGCCTACCGCAGAGTAGCTGCTCAACAAAAATGTGTTGCATGTATGAATGAATCTGATGGTACAACTTCTGACATTTAAAAATAAGATTTAGACTTTTGCTAATTGCACATATTTTCTAAAATGCTTATGTAATCAATTCATAGAGGTTCTTCTCTAACACCAATAACTGATTTAAGTTTGGAAGAGAAAAAATTGCTATTTTTATATTTAAATCAGTAGATGCTCAAATAGATAAATAAATAAAATTAATACTAATAATATTAATATATGTCATCTCTCATTCATTCTAAATACACATTACTGAGAGGCTACTGTGCTGGATGCTTCAGATTAGGGATGAAAAGACCGAACTGCTAGTTTTAAAGACCTTGCAGTAGAGCAGGATCTGTTAACAGTACTTTGTAGTGTACAGAGTGTTTTTTAATAATAAAATTTTAAATCAACGATAACAGCAACAAGCATTTGTTGAATGCTTAGTCTGTGCCAGGCTCTGTGTCAAGCCCTTTTTCTGCATGATCTCATTCCATCCTCATCCCCACAATGGTCAGGGTGGTACCATTATTAATTATCCCCATTCTGCAGGTGGGACAACTGGGGCTTAGGGTGGTTACATCACTTATTTATGGTCACACAATGGAAAGCCAGAGTTCATACTAGTTAGAAGTTAGCTACTGTTATTTTTAAAACCAAGCTGACAAGTGTGGAAAGGCTCAGGGGCCACAGTCGATTGGAAGCTCAGTAAGGAAATGGGAAGATGAAACTGTCAGGAAAAAGGAAGACACTTTCGGCTGCGCCTCTACAGAACTAGAAGCTCCTGATTAAGAAACGACAGTCCAGGACACCAGTCCTCATTTAAAGAAAACATACGCAGGGTTATTTCTTCCTCCTGAACTTCAGCGTGTAAACCAAACTGCCAGTCGAACATCTTGAAGGAATGTTCCTTGGATGTCTCCCGGACACTCCAAATGAACATGGAGTTTGTTCTCACACACGGCGCTAGGTGTGTTTGTCGAGTGAATAAATGTTTAGCTGCTCTTGTTATGTGGTAGTTTTATGTTGCAGAGGTTTGCAGACAGGGATTACGTCTGTCTCATCCGTTTCTGGGGCTGGCCTCAGCTTCAGTGGCTGGTTGGTTGTTGACTTTGTTCCAGCCCTGACTCAGTCTGACTTCTGGCTGTGGGAAGCGGCTACATGAGAACAGACTGTGTGGGAAGAGGGGGAAAGTGTTCTGTGGAGGACCGAGAGGCTTGGTTCTGAGTCCTGAGCTGCTGCTAGTCCATCACTTCATCTTAGATAAATAACAGTACCTTTGGGCTCTGGCGCCCTCATCCCAGCTTCTTAACCTTTATTTGTACCAGGGACTTCCGTGGCAGTCTAGCAAAGCTCATGACCTTGTCTCAGAATAAAATTTTTAAATGCCTAAAATAAAACGCAACACCCACTAGGATGGCTGTTATTTAAAAAATAGAAAATAACAAGTGTTGGTAAAGATATGGAGAAATTGGAACCCTCACACACTGCTGATGGGAATGTAAAATGGTGTGGCTGCTGTGGAATTGTTTGGCAGTTTCTCAAAAAGTTAGACATAGAATCACCATGTCTCCCAACAATGCTTGTTACTTATCCAAAAGAATTAAAGGTAGGGACTCAGATACTTGCCAATGTTCATAGCAGCATTATGCACAATAGCCAAAAGGTGAAAAACCCAGGTGTCCAGCAAACAAACAAACAAACAACAACAACAACACACACACACACACACACACGTCTCATATTTCATTATTTGGCCATAAAAAGAATGTATACATGCTACAACATGGATGAACCTTGAAAATATTAAGTGAGAAAAAGCCAAACACAAAAGAACAAATATTATATCATAATGAGATATCTAGAATAGGCAAATTCATAGAGACAGAAAGTAGAAAAGAGGTTACTGGGGGGTGGAGGAAGGGGAATGGGGAGTCATTTCTTAACATGTAGAGCGCTTCTATTTAGGATGATGAAAAAGTTCTGGAAATAGTGATGATGGTTGCACAACTTTGTAAATGTACTTAATGCCACTGAATTGTAAACTTTAACATGGTTAGAGTGGTTAATTTTATTTCATGTATATATTACCACAATAAACAAACAAATGAATTCAAGAAATTAGAAAAGAAGCCAGTTACCTGAACTACAGTTATCAAGATATTAAAAAGAAAAACATTGGAGATATAGTAATATAAGGACTTCTAAAACCAACATTAAATAACAAGATCTAGGGGTATGTGTACTAACTAGTGTAATTCTGAAGTAGTGGTGAGTGTGAACACTATTGTGCTTTATCTCTGACAATTATAACATTCCATGAAAATTCCTGTGGTCTCTGTTGGTACCACTACTACTCCTGTGGTCTGTGGTTTGTAATCACAACAGAAGGCTAAATGCTAAATTGCAGTTAGAGGTTAGTGGAAAAGGATGTAATTTTTTTTCCCATCCAAATTATGGACCCATTGAAGGCTCATTTGGGGCCCATGTCTCATTGAAAAACCTCTCAACTAGACATCTCTAAACTCTCTTCTAATTAAAATGGTATGATCTGGAGTGACTCCTGGCTTCATCTATATGTCATGAATAAATTAACATCTCTGATCAGATTTTTCTTACCTGTAATTGGGGATTATTATAAAATCTACCTTTCAAGGGCTTTGTGAGGAATAGGGAGATAAGACAAGCAATAGGTGTTTTATTAAACTGTAAAACTACAGTATTTTATAAATGCCAAGTATTAACAGAGAAACCTAAGTCACTAGAGACATCTTTCCCCGTCCCCCTAGTACTCATCCCCCAGGTCTTAATGTTCCCTCAGTATTTTCTATTTGTGAACTATAGGAACAAAACATTGGGTATTTTTTGTTAAAAAAAATATATAGGGGCTGGGGGCGGAGGGGACATGAAAAAAAATACCATGCCCCCAAGGAGTGGGCAAAATGGGTGAAGGTGGTCAAAGGTACACACTTTCAGTTATAAGATAAGTAAGTCCTGGGGTATAATGTACAACATGGTGACTATATACACTACAGTTAATAATACTGCATTGTATATTTGAGAGTTGCTAAGAGTGGATTTTAAAAGTTTTCACGAAAAGAAAAAATTGTAACTATGTGTGGTGATGGATGTTAACTAAACTTATTGTGGCAATCAATTTTTCAACATAAACCTGTATCAAATCACTACATTGTACACCTAAAACCAGTATGATGTTATATGTCATTTATATCAATTTAAAAAAAGAATACCTTGCCCCCTGATAAGACATAGTGCTATGAACTATAATGCATGCCAACAGATTTGAAAATACAGACAAAACAGGCAATTTTTAAGGAAAATATCAATTATCAAAACAGATTCAAGAAAAAATAGAAGACCCCAATAGATTAATGATTCTTAAAGAAAATGAATTAGTTGTCAAACATACTCTCTTCACAAAAGGCATCATGCCCAGATGGTTTTATGAGTGAGTTTCACTAGCTCTTGAGGACTTCTCTGACTGATCCTATATAGATTTCCCCCCGAAAACTCATGCCACTTGAGGTTGCATAATTTGTACAAAAGCCTAAATCGAGACAGGTAGTGACCCTGAGCCAAATGTGACCCTGACATAACCCTGAGTATCATCGGCACCCAGAATGATGGCTTGCACATCACAGATATTAAATGAGTATTTGTTGAATGAATGAATGAGTGAATGATGAAGCGGAGGAAAATTATAAAACAAAAAATAGAGTATTAGAATTAATATTTCTTATTTGTCTTCATTTTGTTGAAAATTCAAGTTTGATTAGAAAAGAGGAGAGGAGCAGCCTGCTTCCTTCAGTGGATGGACAGTCAGTGGATGGACAGTCAGTGGATGGACAGTCACAGGGACACGGGCATCTGGGCACATAAGAATAAATGGGACCTCAAAGAGGAGGGGTTGTGTTCCTGGGTACTTCACCCCTGAGTCCCAAATATTGAAGAGTTCTTTGTCTTTCACAGCCTAGCACGGTGCTGGGAATGTGGGGATTCTCAGCACACATTTACTCAATGAATGGACCAGTAGACTGGAACAAGCCCGGCGTCATGGCTGGGAATGAGAGCTGGTGAAGGAAAGCAGCTTCCCACAGCCTCTGCCAGACCTGCGCCCTTTGGACGGGATTCCTCTGCAGTTGACTGCGTGGCCAGCATGACTTTAAAGGCCTGTGGGGCTTGTCCTTCCAGGGCTTCTCCTGGCAGAATGCCCCACACTGCACATACTCCATCGTGCCTTCTTTCTGAAGGCCCCTCCTGGCTCTGAGCCCGAGTCGTCAGATGCTCGTGCTCATCTTGTTTCTCCCCAGGCCTCTTCC
>NW_011888996.1:2635283-2655780 GCF_000151845.1 Pteropus vampyrus | reverse complement strand
ACTTGGAGAAAGAGAAACCATTTTATCAAATTTGCAAAAGATTCTAACTTGATAAGGAGGGAAAAGATATTAATCAAACATGACTAACCTTGATAAAGACGGTAAAATTTAACAAAAAATTAAAGTATTCCACTTAAGTTTTTTAAAAATCTGCTATATGATAGCTATTAAGCCATGCATAATAAAGGTTTAGTCATTTTCCTTGACTGCAAGCTCTACACGAATTAACCAAAAAAGTTAATGCAATTTACCTATAATCATTCTTTCATTCAATTAACATTGCCAGAAGTGAAACTCAAGGATTCAACAAATTATATATTGCCAGTCGCTAAAAATTTCTCTGTTCCTCCCTTGTTTAAAAAATGGTATTTCAAAAGCTCCTAAGGCAAATTTTTCTTGAAAGGAAATATTTAGTTTTTAAAAAAAAAAAAACAAGGAAGAAAGTCCTTATCTTCTGGTTCATTTCCTAATTCTGCAGGCACCTCCATAGACTCCTGGAAGGTGAGGGTTTGCAGATTACAGGTTTATTTAACCTTCCACTACGCCCAAGGCCTTCAACATCCCTGATACCTGAGGAGGCAAGTAGTTTTACTCCCGGGCTAATCAGGCGGCTGCGAAGTTCCATATTGAAAAAAATGTGTTTTCTTGAAAGCATAGGTGTTTGGTTCTGCATTGCCTCTTTAAAGTCTTAAAAACAAACCTAAACTTCTCCGTAACAAAGCCTTCAGATTTTTTTTCAAGCTAAATATTCTCAGGTCTTTCACCTACCCTGGCTTTGAAATCTTCACGAGCGTGGTGGCTCCTCACGAGAGACTTTCCCCTTTGCTCATTTGTTAGTTCCTTTACTCCTTCTCTAGGTATTTGTTGAGTGCCTATTGTGTACTTGGCACATTACTAAGCACTACCTATACAATACAGACAATTAAGCAATCAATGTTCAGGCTTAGTGCTACACTGGGACATACCACCTGTTGTGAGAATGAATTATTGGGGTGTTAAATCCCTACCTTGAAGATCAGGAATGCTTCCATAGAGACCTGAAGATGAGTTCAATTTGGTTGGATGAAACAGAGGAAGTAGGGCTTGAGCAGAGGAAATGGCAGGTTGGCTTCTGGAATACCACCTGTGCCTCTCAGTAGCTGTATGACCTTGAGCAAGACATTTAATCTCTTAGCCTCAGTTTCTTGGTGTGTAAAATGGGAATAAGACCATACAGTGTGAAGTGTGAACTGCCTAGCACAGTGCTTGGCACATAGTAGAGCCTTGAAAAAAAAAAAGGCTGCCATCATTGCCACTGTCGTCACTGTCATCATCAGTTAGGGAAAACACGGACGTGATTGTCTCTGGAGGGGTAAGAGTATATGCCTCACCCTCCATGAGCACCAGTCATCAAAGAGAACAGTGGCTATGTCACCCACTGGGGGATGTCCCCTGCCACCATCCCCACACACACATACGCTGCAGTTGCCATACCCGTGGGCAAGCTGAGGAAAGAACATCCTGGAACTTAAGAAGGAAATGAGGGAGGGAGGAGATTTGAGAGTGTTAAAAGATAAACTGAAGCATATTAAAATTTTTAAGTTTATTTGAGCAAAAATTTTTAAGTTTATTTGAGCAAAAATCGAATCGGGCAGCATTCCATCTAGCAGATTGGAGGGAGCGCCGAGGAGCTGTGTAAAATGAAAGACTTTTACAGGCAGAAGGAAACAGTAATGAGGGAGTTAGTTACACTAGACAAAAAAGCAGGTTGGTTATTGCAAGGTCATTTTCCTTTAGGGATGGCAGGGGTCTATCAGGCAGATTACCTAACTAGTGATGATCGGGTGATTCCCGATTGACTGGTTTAAGAGTCCATTTCTCAGAAAGCCAAGACTGTAAATCAGTCTCGATTTGGTGATGTGGGACTTAAATTAACATAAGCAACTCCATTTTGGGCCTGTTGAGTTGTTTTTAACAAGAGGAAGAGATAAAGGAGAGTTACAGAAAAGGAAGGGGATAAACAGTTTAATAGAGAAGAGAAAGGGAGGAAGAAAGGGAGAAAGACTGTAGGAGAAAAAATCAAGTTATTTATTCAATGGCTGGGAGAGCTTTTAACTTTGTGGCTGTTGGAAGTCAGATACTATGCTTTTTTGGATTTCCCTGTATTAATCAATCACAAAATAGGAATGAGGAACTCACTTCATAGAGTTTATGAAAAATGAATGAAAAGAGACATTGGTTTATACATAAAACAGCATAGGCATGAAGAGGTGCATTTTATGGGGAACAGCAGCCTGGGCCAAGCAGCAGCCATGAGAGTCATCACTTCTGATGGTAAAGACACACTCCAGATACTCAGTTTTTAAATGTGGGTTTTAAGCCCTGTGCTATAGGAGGCTGACCTCTGTAGAGGCTGGAGGCCCACCTGTGCCAAGTCCATCTAGGTAGAAAAATACTAGCAGCTATTTTCAAAGCTTCAAAAGGGGCAGACACAAGCTACAGTTAGTTTATACTCTCCAGCTGCAATTTTCCCTGCAGATGTTACTCATCCTGCATTGTCTTTCTGGCTCGTGCCCCATAGCATCTCTCCTAAAATCTCTTCCTCCTGCCCATGCACATCCCACCTAATTTATCTCCTGCAATGGTTCTCAAACTGAAGTCTCTAGAAAGGCAACCTTCTCATGCCCCAAAGTAGACCTGCTGAATCAAAGACTCTGGGCCCAAGGACAGTAGTCTGTGTTCTAACAAGCCTTCCAGGAGCTTCAGATGCACAATGAGGTTTGAGAACCACTGCTCTACTGCCTGACCTACAGCCTCACCTTACACCCTGACTGACCCTACTGACCCACCCCCAACCCCAGCCTAACCCTACATCTACCCCTCTCCCTTCCTGATCATACAGCCCATCCTGCTCCCTTTCCTGATCCCACTAACCCCACCCCCCTCCAGTGCCTAATCCTGTTGCCCCCTCCAATTCTGCTTGATCCCACTGCCCCACCCATCCCCTTGCCTCATCCTACTGCCCCACACCCCCCCCACTCTCCTTCCAGATCCTACTGCCCCACCCCACTCCCCTGCCTAATAATGCTATTAGCTCACCCCCACGCCCCTGCCCCATCTACTGCCTCACCTCCTCTCCAGGCCTGATCCTACCGCCCCACCCCTTCTCTCTCAAAACTACTCCCCCCTTGGCTTTCAGAGTATAGTTGGACTCCCACCTGGAGAGAGTGAAAGAAAGCCATCCCAGCACAGGAACCAGAGAAGGGGCATCTGGAAGGCGGAGGAATTGGTGATGGCATCACATTCTAGATAAGAGGGATCACTGACTCCAACACTTAATAGATGAATAGACTGCGGCGTGGAGAAGAAAGGTGACTTGCAAGCAGGGTCACTTGCTAATTAGAAGTCAAATCAAGACTGGAGCCATTCAAATGAGTCTTCCAAATGAGTCCTTCACTCAGTCATTCAACACAAACTGAGTTTTTGCTGTGGGCAGGACCAAAGCCAGAGCCTGAAGTCTGGAGACCCCAGGTGTAACCAGCAGCAGGGGCAGCACCTCCAAATACAGATGGGCATTTCACGGTCTGCTCAAGGAGTAAGTAGAGGCTGAAATCAGCAGGCCTGAGTATGAGGCGCCTTATTCTTTGCTCAAAGGCGCACCTGCCCCTAACACCTGCATTCTTTCTCCTTTCCCTAGCTGGGCGGGGTTGGGGGATGGGGGATGGGGGATGGAACCTTTTCTTTTTAGGTTTGCAGAAGCCTTGACAACTTTGCCAAATGGCTTAACCTCTTAGTCTCAGCTTCCTTGAGGATAAACCGATAACCTCTTTGCAGTGTTTGTCTTTTTTTCATGGATTATAATTGAGCTGGCATGTGCCTGCTCAGAGCAGGGCTCAGGAACTAGAGTACCCTCCACAGGTGCTATGAGAAATGTTATACATCCCTATTTTCAAGGGTTTACAGTCGTGGCGAAAACGAGGCGAGTAAAAAATAACTAGAATAGGAATCCCTCTTGGGTACTTGTCACTATTACTCCTCGAATCATAAGGCAGACAGGGTTGACACTTTACCAAAGGACCCACGGTGTGTGGGGCCGGTCCAGGGACGGTCCTGCCTGGCTGGGAGAGGAAGTGTTATTATCAGGCTATTATCATCAGGCTATTATCCAAAAGACCCTAACGGTTCCCATACCTAAACTATATCAGGGGCTATGCTTGCCTACAGGAACTGAAAAGGATTCCTCACCACGAAATGAAGAAGGCCCAGCACAAAGACCTAAACCGCGAAAGGGTACCGTGGGTGAAAGGGCAGAGCGCAAGCGAAGAACGGCCACGCATGCGTAGAAGAGCCCCACCGCTCCCCGCCACAGCACATGCGTACGGAGGCTCCTTCCCAGTAGGGGAGGTCCGCTTATAGCATGGGTTAACCTTTTTTCTGTTGCTTGATCAAAGAACCGAGTTTCTGTTCTGCTTCACTGACCCCTTTCTTCTATTGATGCAAACGGCACTAGGCAGAAGGACCTTGGTTTGGGTCCCCGACCCAGAAGGGTGGGTAACAGAAGGAGGTTGCCTTTGATTTGGCCCTGACTGATAACAGGCCTTGGCCAAGGAAAGATACTCCAGGTGGAAGAAAGAGGGTGCTGGGAACGCTTTATCAGGAGGCAAAATTTCTAACCAGGATAAAGTGGCTTCCAGGCATGTAAAACTGGTGGCCTCAATGGGTCATCTCTCCAGGAGCCAGAAGCTCTGATGGCTTCTAGCATCTGCTTTTCCTCCCTCCCTGATAGTGCAAACAAATGTCAATTAGGGGGGTTGTTTTAGGAAGTGAAAATTCATTTTCTAGCAGCCAGCACTTGAAATTTTTAGAAATTATCAACCTAAGGGAAAAGCTCCATTGGCAATACAAAGCAGAGCATTCTTAACTTAACTCTCTAGGCCTGCGGACTCTTTCAATCACATTACTGATTTAGGTGGTTTCACCTCTTTAATGAAACACGTTGCATTTTTACTCATATTTTGATGTCAGGTTCAATGAGCAACGTGTGCAAAAGTGGAAATAAGTATCTCATCATGTACTGTGATTTCCTAGGAATATAACTTGGGGCTGTAGACAGTGAGTTCTTAGATTGTTTTCATTATCTTTATTTTTAAATAGTAAATTAACTGTTATAAAGAAATTTCACTAAATTCTGTGGCCTCCACCCTCTGCCCTAACACCTCTGGATTTTTCCTAGCAGTGTGTGTGGGAGGAGGGGGTGGGGAAGAGGGGTTTCAGCTTCCACCATCTCCTGACCACACTACTGGACCAGCTTCCTTTGAAATCTCCACTGCTGAGGTAGGCCTTGGGACCTCCCCTCCCTTCCAGGATGAGGCTCCATTATTTCTCCTTTGTCCTTTGTTCAGCCCTGACTCTATTTTAGCTCCAGCAAGGGAAGGTAAGCCAAAACCAGTCCCTTCCAACTTAGACACCATCTTTGGCCATCTCACTGTAATCTCATCTGCACTGCAAATACGTCTCCCATTACGCACCTGATGCCTGACAGTTCCAGAAATACCAAATAAGAAAGAACGGGAAACTGAGCTCCCCACCTACTGGGAGGACACAAGCAGGCCACCTCAGTACTACATCTCGGGGTCCTGCCCCCAAGGAAAACAAAAGCCCATAACCCAGACATCCTAGGAGACTGGCTCTCTGAGTTTGCCTACACTTCTCTCAAGTGTGTACTTTCGTTTTAATAAACCTTGCATTTTCCTGCTTGATGTTTGTCTTGCCCTTAAATTCTTTCCCTCAGCATTAGACAAGAACCTGGTCACCGGAGCTCCGAGTCGAGTCCTCTCTTGGACTTCTGTCCCCAGTCGAGCTCTCCAGTGTTAGAACCACTGGCATATTACCACAAACAGCTCTCTTACAACACAAACATGAATTCTGCATGTGTGCTATTGACTCAAAGGGTAATTTACTATAGAGAAAGGAAAAAGTTTCAAGGTTAGTAGAAATCAAATGAACTAGATTGGTAAATTTAGAAAAGAACATACACATTAACAAGACCTCCTAAAAGACAAAACAGGGAGAGCCGGCCGGTGGAAGTGTAGACAGATGGTTTGTGTACATTCCAGAACTGAGGGGAGTCAAGAATACAGTGGGAGTTCGGGCAAAGAGGGTTAAGATTTTAAAAAGCTGATATGCCTTCACGGTTGCCCTGGTGACAGTTTCACTCCCCCATATGACAGCGATATAATAGACAAATATGCACAAGCAAAGCAGGCAGTAATTAAGGGTGCGGGACAGCATGACCTACAGTCAGTGTCACGTGGAAAGGGGCTGAGGGAGGAGTTTTGGAGGGCTGTGATGGGGGATGGGTGCAGAGGGGAAAAATCTGAAAGCTTCCATGAGCTTATGCTCTGGGTACAGCACACCCTACTGCTCCAACTCTATCTGCCAGCATGGTTGCCTAGAAGGGACTTTGGGCTGGAGAATGTGCTTGTTCATTCTCCTGGTTGCCTGGGAGTATAGGCTCTTCCTGGCCTTTGCCACAGCCCAGGAAGGCTGAGGCTGTCCAGAAGGCACAGTGGGTGGAGAGCGAGTCAGCAGTGATCCAAAGTGTTGCCTGCTCAGATTCTGCCAGAGGCTCTCACCCCTGCAGACTGAAGCCCAACTCTTCATCAGAACCCAGAAGTCATAAACGATATGGTTCCTGCCTCCTCTGGCTCAGCTACAGCGCAGACCACCCACCTTGCAGACATGGCGGTTCCAATGGCGTGACCACATCCCACCTCTGCACTCCATGCTCACTCCTCTCCTGCTCCCTCACCCTTTACAGCTCCACCTGGTCACAGCCTTCACCAGGAACTTTCCTAAACCAGCTGTTTCCAAGTGTGCTTTGGAGACCTGTAGGGGTTCCTGCGACCCCTTCAGAGTGTCCATGAGGTCAGAACTATTTTCATAATGACATTAATGTTTGCTTTTTATATTCTCATTCTCTCATAAGTTTATAAAGTATGAACTCTGGGTTTTAGATTGCAACTAACCTTTAAGAAACTACCATTTGTCAAGTTTTGATGTTGTATCAAATAAGAATATCCACAATTACATGAAAAATACTAAAATGCTCCTCCTTTTTCTGACTACAATCTGTATGAGGCCATATTTTCTTTTTTCATGTAGTCCAACCAAAACACTTCATGACAGATGAATGGATGAGAAATGAGAATCCAGCTGTCTTTGATTAAGCCAGACATTAAACAGATTTGCAAAAGTATAAAACGGTGCCATTCCTCTAATATTTTAAATTTAGAAGATATTGTTTTTCTATGTAAATATTTTATTTGTTATAGGTTATGAGTTTATTCTTGTTATTTTAATTAATTAATGAATTAATATTTTTTAAAGTTCTATTTCTCATCCAGTAAACTTTGATAAATCTAACTCTAACCCACATAAACAAAAGCTTTTTGGTATCCTCAATAATTTTTTAATGCAATAGAGTCCTGAGACCAAAAAGTTTGAGAGCCGCTGCCTTATACTGACCCTCAGCAGGCAGAGTGGGCTGTAATTTAGCTATGCCTCTACTACTGTGTACAAAGACCACCAAAATCATGATTTCTTTATGTGTCTGTTTCCTCTACTACATATTTGCCTCTTGATGGTGGTTGTTCTTAAACCTCTTTGTTTAACCCAGAGCAGCAACTCCAGATGAATGAAGTAAGAGATAAGCCCCCATGGACACACATCACAGGCTGCTGCCTGAGCAGCCTGCAATCACTCACAGGAGGGGTGGATAAAAACATGCACGATTTTTTTAATTGGCTCAAGTTTTTACTGAGACGTGGCGGTTTAGATATAAATATTAAAATTTAGACATAAAATGGAAACTTTTTTAAATCAGAAAATTCAAACAAAAATAAACTAAGAAACAATTATGCTTCTACTCTGTTAAATTTTAAGAGAAGTAACTAGTGAAGTACATCATGCTATTAGACGGACAAAATGGTTTGCCTCAAAATGGTTTGCCTCAAAAAAGCGCAACATGGCCTGGGCAATGTTCTGAACACAGAAAACAAAAGGCTGAGAAAAACAATCACCCATAAAACACAAGACCTCATATTCTAAGAATAACGAGAAAGTTGTCCAAACTCAGGGTGATGACTACAATAAGCACGGCTTCTCCATCTTTGTTCCTGTTAAAGTAAGACCAAAAGCAGACTGTTCTTGAGAGTCCAGGCCAAGGTCGTGGTGTCTGCCTTCTGATTTCGTGATTCTCACTCACTCACCCATGTGCACAAGTCAAGCAGCCCTCCAGCACGTCTGGGAGTGGCTACTTGCCACATTCTGGGATGCGAGGGAGGGGGCTGCCATGCTCCATCCTGCTCTTCGCCCCTGAAATGTTCTCTGGCATAATGAGAAGCAGGATGTAACACTGGATGTGGAGTGCATGCCTTAGGCAAAACTGGCTTCCACCTCTTACCTCAGAAGACAAGGGCTTCAGAGCCTCATCTTAGGGCCAAGGAGGAGTTGAATGCTGCCAACTAGGAAAGGCCCAGGTTGTTTGTGTGAGCGCGTGTGTGTGTGTGCACGTGTGTGCAAGTGTATATGAAAGAGAGAAAGAGAGGGGAAGGAGAGACAGACAGAGACAGAGACAGAGAGACAGACACAGACAGAGAGAGTCAGAAAGAGAGATTGATTTTGAGCCAAGAGAAGAAATATGCTTTTCTGGCTAAGTCTGTGTTGGCTTGTTCAGAAAGCAGCCCCATCAAAAACCCAACTATGCAATCATTGCTGGTGATCTAGGAATCAGGCATTTCCAGTTCTCTCTCTATATATATATTTATACACGTTTATCATCTTGAAATTTGTTTTTAAAAGCCCTTTAATCAGCATACTAAACATTCTCCAGTCTTTTTCACATTTGCAGAAACCTTATGTTTACATCACTATGGAAACAGGGATTCTCAGGGGACTAAAGACATGGAAGGCCCAGTATCACGAGGTCATCATTTAGATTAACATCAGTGAAAATTCTGACTCTTAAAACAGGGCTCTCTGGGTCCCTTTGGTCTCTGATTGTAATTTTGGATGCTGAGACCACCAGGCCACTGGCCATTTCTCTCAGTGGCCTTCATAGGGGGTCAGGTTCTAGTGGCTGGTCAATAACATATACATGTAAAATGGTTCCAGAGAATGACTTCATGGAATGATAGTCATGGTAAAGCTATCATTCATTGCATATCTACAATTTACATGTATTACCTCATTGTCTCCTCTCAAGAATATTCCAAGGTCATTCCAACCTTGTAGATGAGGAAATTGAACTTCAGAGAGATCATGCTACTTCAGTGTACACATTTAGTAAGTACTGGAGCCAGGACTTGAACCCAGGTGTATGCCAAAACCCATTCTCTTCCATTGACCCTATATCCCAGACTTACCAGAGCCCATATGTGCAACTAGGACAATTTATCTACATTCTGTGTTTTTCATGACCTTTGCTTTCTCTCGGAGAAAGAAAAAAAATTCCCTTGAAAAAAACATGTTCACTGTGTCAGAATAACAATCCCCTGACATCTTCTATTCCTAATACCTTAATTCAGCTCATGACGTTCCCACCTGTCTTCTGTGCCCACTCCTACTTCCCACAAGCTCTCCTGCTCATTTCCCATGCTGCCATGCAGGGGAGCATTATTAACACAGATTAGGTGGACAAATCCCATAAAAAATTTTCATGACACCCTCGTCCAGAGAAGTCCAACAGGACCTTTTCAGATGAAAAATCTTGCCCTTGCACATTGGAAAACACTCATGAGCCTCTATTAAAAAGAAGGCTTTGAAATAAGAGAGATTTCATTTTATCCTCCACATCCTCGACTCGGGGTGCACTCGTTACCAGTGAGATTCCCCTCCGCCTTGGCACACCCAACAGGGCACCCAGGGACAGGGAAGTTTCTCCTACTGATGCCCATCCTCTGGCCTGGAGGTCCACCCATAACCACCCCTTCTGGCCTGCTTCTGTAGGTGGCACCCCCATCACTCACCCAGGAGGGCCGTCTGAGGGTGGGTCCGAGCGTGTCTCCCTCTGGAGATGGACCGGGAGGGCGGCCGCTCCCTGGCCTCCGTGGGGAGGAGCAGGATCTGTCCGAGAATCAGCAGAAAGCAGCCCACCTGCATCTTTTCCATCTTCAAGAAGGGGAAGCAGAGCAAAGCTATGACAAACAGAACAGGAGGAGGGGGCAGAGTGAGATGTCTGACTGCCGCCCTGCCTTCTCACGTTTCACACATACCCCTTGTACTTAAAATGCCATTTGTGTGTGTGGTCCTTAAGAAATCCGGTAACTCCTATTGGTAGGTTCTTGGATACTCTGAGTAGGGCATGCATAGCTGGAATTTTTTATTGCTTTGGCTGCTATAAGACTGAATGGAAAACTTTAGGGGGAAAAAGTCTATCCTGAAATTTCTTTTCAATTAAGTTTATTATCAATTATTCATAGTCACATTCTATATCTTGGATTTGAAAAAGGAAAAACTACATTTGAAGATTCCAAGTAACAATAGTCTTTCAGTCTAATAATAATGAATGGCACAAATTAATATGTATAAATTTCCCAAGGAATTCATGCAAAGCTGACATAAGGTAGTATCACATAGCCAGCCTCCCAACCTCCCACATACATCTATTAAGAAGGAGCATAGTGCAGTGGCTAAGGGCTTAGACTCTGGCACCAGACTTCTCGGCTTTGAAACCTGGCTCTGCCACTTGCTACCTGTGTGTGACCTTGGGCAAGCTACTTAACCTCCCAAGCCTTATGGGAACATGGGTAATATCAGTTAATTGAGTGAGTTAATACATGTAACCAAAGCATTCAGAATAGTGCCTGGTACACATGGGGAGGCGGGGACAAGCAAGCAAGCAAAGGAGCTAGAGGACCAGAGAAGAATAAGATCAAACCGGATGTTGAGTAAAAAGCTCTGAGATACATAAAGAATTCTAACCCTGAGTTGAGTTTCAGGTCTACAGAGGTAAGGGGAGTTTCAAACAGAGTAGCATTGTCTTTTCTAAAATAGAGCTGCCTTTACCTATTCTCTGTATGGGTTCTGAAGAGTAGCTGGTATGAAGGTTTGGAGGAAGGATTCTAAGCACAAAGTGCCATGGTCAGATCCACGTTTTCCTAGGATGGCCTATCTCAGTGCTTCGCATGGGATGAGATAGACACTTGGCCACATGATGGATGATGTCAAGACTACTCTATCTGGCAAAACCTCACAGAGAAGGCAATATCCTGGGTCAAAGTTTAAGTTTATTCTTCCATTATCTATGAACATAATGGGTATCACAGTGATTTATCATTTATACACATTAGGTGTAAAGGAAGGAATATTTAAAGAGGAACAACATTAAAGCAACATTGTTGCATATAAAATCTTTACTAAGTTCTTATCCTGTTCTTGGCAATTTCACCCAACTGATTTCATTTAATCCTCACACATATCTTGCAGAAATCAGAATTATTACTTCTGCTTTTTTAGAGATGAGGAAATTGAGGCTCAGGGAAGTTCACTAACTTAACCAAGTTCACACAGCTAAGGTAAGCAAAGTAGGGATTCCAACCCAGGGTAAGCAGGCCAACTAGCCAATTCGTTTATTAACAGAAAACTCAATTCACTGCAAGTCAAATCCCCAGAAGTCAATTCATGAAAAGCCACAGTGGTGTCACTGTCAGAGGCGGGAAGAGGACAAGGCCAGGGCAGGAACCATTTCCCAAAACTTAAATAAAATACTCAATAACTGAGTGAATTATTTGTTCAGCAAATCGCTTTCAGGAATTGACCCGATGATGAACCCAGGCCTGTCAACCTTCAAAGTCCACAGTTTTTCACACTTGCTGTATTGAGGTAGCTCACTTTTCACTATGCATTAAAGTTATATCAAAAAAAGCAAATGTTTATTCAGGGCTTACTATGTGCCAGGCACTGGGCCAAGTGCTTTAAATGTATTAAGTCATTTAATTCTTACAGTAACTTGGAGAAGTTAAGTAACTTACCCAGGGTTATGTAGCCAGTAAAGAGGAAGCTCCAGGGCACACTGGCTCATTATAGATAACTACTGCCCCCGCCTTTTTAAACAAATTTGAACTGGTCCCTGTTCATAGCTTTAACTGTGAGATTCCTTCTGAGAAAAGGAAGAAAACTTAAAAAATTTTGCCTCTTTCTCTGCTCTTAAACCTACTTTAAAGCTTCCTTGATATTTATCACATTTTATATGATATTATAAGTGTGTTACATCATTTATACGTTGTTTATTATTTAATGCTGTTCTCCTTCCTCCAAACTGAGCAAATACAGATGCTCCCCCTCACCCCCCACACACATCCCATCAGCAGTTTCCATTTCTGCAGTTTCAGTTACCTACAGTCAATGATGGTCCAAAAATATTAAGTAGAAAATTCCAGAAACAAACAATTTATAAATTTTAAATTGCGGGCTGTTCTAAGTAATGTGATGATATGTTAGGCCTTCCTGCTCTGTCTTGCCCTGGATGTGAATCATCCTTTTGTCCAATGTCTACACAACTTGCCCGTTAGTCACTTAGTAGCCATCTTGGTCATCATATCGACTGTCATGGTATCACAATACTGGTGTTCTAGTTACTTTTATTTTATTTAATAATGGCCCAAAGAACAAGAGTAGTGATGCTGATAATTTGGATATGCCAAAGAGAGGTCAGAAAGTGCTCCCTTAACATGTAGAAAAAAAATATATAGTAATATAGGGTTCAGTACTATCCAAGTTTCAGTCATCCAATGGGGGTATTAGAACGTATCCACCACAGCTAAGGGGGGGGGGGACTACCATACGAAGTCCATGTTTATTTATTTAAAAACAAATACAACATGCTCTCAAAGCCTACTTCCATCCTGATACATTTGCACTTAAATTCAAACATTTGGAACATAATGTGGTGGATAATTATCATTTTTCAGACAAACCAAATACCATATCATGTGGTTTGGGTTTACTGTGGATTTCAAGAAGTGGTTGCATTTTCAAGTCACCATTGCTAACTGAAAGGCACTGAGGATAGGTGAAGGCTAGAAAGTTAAAAATAAACAGAACTATGTACACCTGAAACTAATATGATATTATATGTTAACTACATCTGAAAAATAAAATTTTAAAAATAATCTAAAAAAGTTTTAAAAAATAAAATAAACAGAACTAAAACTTCTAGCTGTCTAACCCTGAGCAGGTTATTTAGCCTCTCTCTGCCTCAGTTTCCTCATCTATAAACTGGAGATAATAAACGGACCTGGTTGTTGTCTGGATTAAATCAGTCCATATATAAAGCACACAGATCACTGCCTGGCACATAGTAAGTGCTCAATAAGCATTAGCTACTTGTTGTTTTTGTTATTATTATATTATTGTCATCATTATGCAATCAAGCAAATTAATATAAAGTATACATTGTTAATATTGGCATACTAAGCCATTTAATGTACCTTAACTTGTTTTTAGAGATGAGGAAATTGATAGTTACTATGACATGCAAATCCATAATCTAAAAATATATTTAGTATCTGAAAATATTTAAAACTTCTTTTTCGTACTGCAATGGCACAGCAAGTCACAGGCTGGTAGAAAATCTTTGTAAAACGTATATCTGATATATTATTTCTATCCAGACAATATAAACTCTTATGACTCAATACGAAAAAGACAAACCACCCATTTGAAAATGTGAGAAAGATTTGAATGGTCATATCACCAAAGAAGATATTCAGCTGACAAATAAATATATGAAAAGGCATTCAACATTCTTAGTCATTAAAAAAATGCAAATTAAAACCACAATGAGATTCCATGACAAATCCACTAGAATAGCTACAATTAAAAAGGCTGATATGACCAAGAATTGGCAAAGAATTGTGAATAACCTAGAACCCTAAAACATTGCTGGTAAGAATGCAAAATGGTGCAGCCACTTTGGAAAATAATTTGGCAGTTTCTCATAAAGTTAAACGCACACTTACCAAATTACACAGCACAGGGTGACCAACTGCCCTGGTCTGCCCAGAACTGCTTATGTTTTAACACCGAAAGTCCTACATCCCGAGTAATTCCTCAGTTTCAGGCAGACTGGGATGTTTCGTTCCCCCATCAGCAACCCCAATCCTAGGTATTTACCCAAAAGGTATAAAAACACGTCCACACGAAGAGCTATACTCAATGCCCCTAGAAGCTTTATTTGGAAAAGCTAAAAACTGCAAACAGTGCAAATGTCATATATTCGTGAATGGATAAATAAATTGTGGTACATCCATGCAATGGAACACTACTCGGGAATTAAAGGAATGATATACTGGATAAATTTCAAAATACTTATGCAAAGTGAAGGCAGCCAGAAGCAAAAAAATTACATACTGAATGATTCTAATTATTTCAACGACATTCAATAAAGGGCAACATTATATGACAGAAAGCAGATCAGTGGTTCTGGGGGTTGGAGGTGGGAAAAGAGGATTGGCTACAAATGGGCATGAGGGAAATTTAGGGGCTTATAGAAATGTTTACATCATGATTACATGGCTCTATACATTTGTCTGAATACATCAAATTATACACTTAAAAGTGATAAATTCTATTGTATGTAAGTTATACTATAAAAAAGCTGTTTAAAAGAAATTAAAAGAATGGGCACAAGGATAGTGTATACATGCTCATATAAAGCCAGTATGGCAATATTAATATCAGACAAGATAGATTTTTATAAAAAATGCAATGGCAGTGAAACAAGAAAAAAATAAGTCAGTGCATGTAGCCCATATTAATAATCGCTTCTCAGTTCAGTATTTACAGCTGATAGCATTCGAAGAACAGGAGCCAATTCTAACCGGAAAATGGAATGATGTGTGAGAAACAGTTTCTTTCATCTGTGGGTATATGAGAAGAATTGTGCTGAGAAATAGAGGTTAATTCAATCTGAACAGATTCTCTGAAGCATTTGAGAGCATTTGGAAAGAATATTTGAAAAATTACAACAGCTTTGACTTTTGTTTTAGCAATTTTTCTCCTCTCCCTGGGACAATGAGTCTTTTCATTCAGTTTTACCAAGGGAGTGGGAAGAGAGAGAGGAGACTGTTCTGACCCTCTTAGCTATGGGCTCTTCTAAGCATCACTGTTCCAAGTAAATTGACATGCGAGGAAACTCCCACCAGAGTCAACACTACATGCTGGGGTCCCCGAGAGGAGAGGCCTGGCTCCGCCATGCACACTGTGTGACCTCAGTTAGGTGACTTAATTCTCTGGGCTTTAGTTAGATAGCCATATGATGAGGGGTGCGGCCTGGAAGCAGTATTCCTCAACCTAAAGCAGACCACCGACCACGGCCACGCTGCCTGCTACCCTGGAGAAAGTTGGGCATGCAGCACTCCCAGGCCGTTAGTCCTGCCTCCGAACAGGGAGAGAAACAGGGGAGGGCACTAACACTTCTTAGGTGCCTATTTTTCGGCCAGGCCGTGAACTAGGTATTTTGTATATTTTCTTCTTATTTGATCCACACGATCATTCTGTGAGGTGAACACGTTCCCAAATTTATGGGTGGAACACTGAGATTCACAAATGAAAACTGTCTCCAAGGCCTCAGAGCATCCCTTGGGTAGTCAGCTTACTTGTTTAAAAAAAGGTTCTGAACCATCTCCCCAAGTCTGAAAGTTCTCAGACATCAGATTCCGTAGCTTTGTCCCTCAAAGGCCACTCCATCAGCACACTGAGCAGGCATACTAACTACTCTCTGCATCCACAGTGTCACAGTACCGGAGCTGCAGCAATCTCGGAGGCCGAACCTTCCTGTCTCCCATCTAATGCCAGAATCCCCATCTCGTGCAAGGCGGGCATGTGGGAACCCAGCCTCCGCTAGGACTCAAGGCCATGGTTTTCAGGTAGCTCTAAATTTTAGGCTGCATTCTCCTTGATGTCTACCTGACATTGCCTGTCTGTGATTGTCACCCAATAGTAAAGGCCTGCTTGCCAGCCCACCCTTTCCAGATATAGAGTCACCTTCTTCCACTAAAGTACTTTCACTGTTAAGGTGACCCCGCCTGTGCAGCCACCCGGACTGGGAATTTACAGGCAGCTTCCACATCTTCCTCACACCACCATCACATTCACGAGGGAACAAACCCTGGATTATGGCTGCCCTGTCCAGCACTCCTGATTGTCCCCACCACTGACCGCTGCAGTGGTGCTCCATTCTTTCCATTTTTCCCCCAGACGCAAGCAGGAGATTTAGAACTGCTCTTCCTGCCGAGGGTCCTTCATCTACTGGTCCCATCCTTCTCTGTTCAGAACCAACATGTTAATATTCAAGGTACTCCATGATGGCCCACTGCCCACCCCTCCAACTATGGCAGACCCCCCAGCCGTGCCTGAAGAACTCAGGTTCCTGTCATAGCTGAGTACATTCACACATGCTGGTCCCATAGCCTGGAAGGTCTACATTCTATATTGATCAAAATTGTCTTCACTCCTCAAGCCTCAGCTCACGTCACCCACTCTCTAAAATGTTCTCCGATTTTCCCAATGAGGATTGACTTTTCTACACACCCTTGACAGTGGGTTTCTTACCTGCTCTATCTAGCACTTGGTCCCTTTTTCTTGCTACCGTATGTCTCCCTGCCTAGACTGCGAGCGAACTTTGGGACCACACCTTGTCATTTCTGTATCCCCCACGTGCTCGGTGCTGAATTTTGTAAGTAAATTTTTAGAAAATAGATAAATGTTGAATGAACACATTTATTGATCAACGAAAGATCAATAAATGTTAACTCAAAGTGGCCCTATTTCTGCACCAGACAACTGCCAAGGCTGAGCCAAGATCTTCCTCTATATACTATATTCGCCTGAATGTAGGAGACCCCAACGGTGTCTCCTATGATGGGAGGATCCTTGCCTTTTCCCTCCTGCTGGCTGGAATGAGGGCATGCAGGCTGGAGCCCCAGAAGCCATTCTACACCATGAGGCACCATGGAAGTGGAAGCCATGCTGCATGGGAAGAACAATGAGACAGAAGTGTGGGTCCTGGCCACTCTCACTTTGGATTCACTGCCTCCAACTGCTAGAATACCAAACAGAAATAAACTTCTTTTGTGAAGCCACTATCATTTCAGTTTTTTCTGTAACTTGGAATTGAACACAATCCTAATTAATAGACTGTTTCTAAGCCCCTTCTATTGAATCCATCTGGCACTAGCACTGAATTCAGTCTTCCAAACACAATATCATGTTTCTCATGCTCTTGCTCAAAAACTGTCAGTGACTTCCACATACCATTAGGATAAAATCTAGATTCCTTAGCTTAGCAGTCAAAGCCCCATAATCTGGCCCTGTGTTACAATGCTAACCTCAGCAACTCCCCCCAGCCGCCCCAACAATACCTCACCCCCAACACACACACACACACACACACACACACACACACACTCATTAACCCTCCATTCTAGCCCAGTGGCTCCATACAGTACCTCTTACTCTCTGCTGGTTGGATTGAGTTAGAACAACTGAGATATGGGTAGGCGACTATGTTAACTTATGTGGCAAAAGGGACTTTGTCGGTATGAGTAAATTAAGAATCTTGAGATGGAGATATCAGCTTAAATTATCTAAGTGGGCCCAATATAATCACAAGGGTCTTTATAAGAGGGAGAAGAAGGGGCAGGGGAGAAGAGGGAGCAGGGAGGAAGGGAAGGAGGGAAGGGGGAGGAAGAGGGGAAAGGGAAGATAGGGAGGGGGAGACTGAAAGACAGAAGAAGAGATTAGGAGCCAAAAAACATAGGAAGCTTTTGGAAGCCAGAAAAGGCAAGGGAACAGATTTCTCCCTAGAGCCTCCAGAAGTAATGCAGCCTTGCCAACACCTTGATTTTAGCCCAATGAGACTTATTTAAGACTTCTGACCTCCAGAACTTTAAGATAATAAATTTTTGCTGTTTTTAAGCACTAAGTTTGTGGTAATTTGTTACAGCAGCCATAGGAAACTAATATAATAACCTAAAATAGCAATGGGGGATTCCAATGAGGGGTGAGCCACACTCCCCAATGGTAGATAACAATTCCTGTAACAAAAGCCTTAGAACTTTCCCAAATGCTAGCTGGTCCACTTGCTCAGCCACTGACTACGTGCAGATACTTCGGTAAAAATTTCAGTTTCAACAAACTTTGAACATTACTATATCCTACACACTGGTGGATTCATACACATTAATTATCTCATTTAACCTTTACAACAACCCTACAGCATAGATAGTATCATGCTCATTTGATGGACGATACAGCTGGGGCTCAGATAATATTGAGCACTTATATTGAGCTGGGCACTTCATGTGTATTAACTAATTTAATTCTTCCAACAATCCTGTTCCCCATTTATAAATGAGGAAACTGAGGCACAGAGAGTTTAAGTAACTCTTCAAAATCTTTCCAGGTGGTGAGTGGCAGGACTGAGACTGGAATCCAGGTTCTTCAGGTTCCAAAGTCACTGAGTGTGCTCTGGGTTGTATCCCCAGCGCTCATCACTGCCGTCCTTACGATCACCTATTACTGACAACAGCTGAAGCCTCTGGAATCAAGCCCAGCACTGCCTTTCTCTCTGAGTCCCCGTCATGGTCTTGCTGGGTAAGGCAGTGGTGGCTGTCTGCCGAGGCACATGGCATGGTTCAAAGATGATCTCACGGGCTGGAGCTCCAAGTGGCAACTGGTCTCTTGGAAGTGGTTCCCTGGCACTGTTTACTAGCAACAGTGATGACATGCTCTACTCTCGACTTGGCACTTCAGCCCTCCTCTTCCCCTGACCCCCCTCAGTTATTCCCAGATGCACGTTAAATAAGGGGAGCCCTTCTGAGCTTCCCTAACTATGAGGAGTTGCAGGAAAGTGCTCTCTCCACCATGCACATGCCACAGATCAGAGGCAGCAAGTCCCAGGGAAAGCAATGGAGACTCTCTCGCCTACTTGACTGGTCTCAAACTCAACTGCTCACCCCCCTCAGATGTCCTCTCTCACTGCCCACCCAGCTTCATGCCCACCACCTTACCCAGGCCAGCATTTACACCCGCCACACGCTCTTCTGCCTGCTTGTCCTGAGACCTGAGCCTGTCTCTACCCCTTTCTCCATCCCCACCCCCTCCTCACCTCATGCTTTCTCTTAGACACCAGTCAGAGCTGTTTCTTGGCAAACCATGGGATTTCCTCCTAGAACCTCCAATGACTGTCTTATTCTTCTCTGTCATTCAAGGAACAATCATTTATTTCCTTTTCTTTAAATCTTGGGTCTCATTTCAACTACCTTTTCCTGACAGATATATGGTATTGGCTGATAAAAGCTTCAGGTATGACAACCACCTGAGGGTGTCTCAGAAGTGGACTCTCCTATAGCATCTCCAGTGATTGAGCTCAGGCCTCAGTGACTCTAGTTTGCCTGGGCCTGGATTCTAGAAGCAAGGAAACTTATAGCCCTGATTTGTAGAAAAGAGAGGCCTAGCAAACTGGGAAAGAGCGGGGAGGGGTTGAGACTGAATTTTACTGGCAGGAATAAAAGTATAAACAGATAGGGAAGTAGAAGGTGAAGAGCCACAGGTCTCTGCTTCCTCAGTGGAGGATTCTAAGGAACCAAGTTCCAGGGGCTGAAAGGAAACTTTGCAGATCATAAACCCATCTTGCTATCTCGACATGGTTTTATGAGGCTGTCTCTTTGAAAGCAGGCAGGGAGAACTGTGGAAAATTCCATTTAAATATACGCAGATTATCTGCCACCTTCATGTATCCACTGAGAGGTTATCTTCATGAGTTGGGGAGGAGGTGACTACTCATAAGAATGCCTTGCTTTTTCTGGAAAGACAGGTGATGGAACTCACTATCTAACCTTAGGGTGCACCTGGAACTGTTCTAAGGACTTTAACAATCCTCACAGCCCTGTAGGAATTATCATACCATTAGACAGATAAGGAAGCTGAGGGGATAGAGTAGTTTACTAACCTAGGTAAGCTAGGCGGGCCAACCCCAGAGTTCCTGCTCTTGGCCTCAGCCCCCTGCAGCCTCTTGATTGTGTCCTGATTGTCCCACTCCTGGAAGGCCGATTAAACGCACGTGGTGCAGATGCACCCTCCCCGATTTATGACAACTGGAAATTTGGTCATCTGGGTTTCTGCAGGGTAAGAGTTCGTGATCCTGAGAAGCTTCCTCCCTGAGCTTCCAGTCCTAGAGACCTTAACCAGAAAGGGTCTCCATTTTTCTGTCCTGTCCCCAAAATGTCCTTGGGCTTTCTAGCAACTACTATAAAATGTCCTCCCCTTTCTCTCCTTTCTCCATAGGTAGGGAGGCTGGAGCTTAAGCTGCCACAGAGAACCAACAACAAAATCCAGACGACACGGGCATTCAAACACCAGCTGACCAAGGCCTGAGGGGTGAGAACTGGCATCCATCTGGCTTGTGAGCTGAATAGGGATCCACTGGATACCTGCTCAACAAGTCTCCCTGTCC
>NW_011888996.1:2622950-2634193 GCF_000151845.1 Pteropus vampyrus | reverse complement strand
AAAGGGAGGCACGGCAGGGGTCCTATACCGTGAACTTGGGGTCACCGATGACGACAACGAAGAAAAGTGGTGAGAATTGGTGGCGAGTGCCAGGAGCTGTCTTGGCAGTACCCAGAACACCTTACCAGTACGAATTCGTATTAACAGAGCGTCCACTGACCAGGGACCAGGCCCCAGGATGAGGAGGGCCGTAGAATGTCAGCACGAAAAGGAAACAAGAATCTACCATAAAGGTGCTGAGAAAGTCTAGTTCAGACGAGACTCGAAATTATGGGCGAAGACTGCCGTTTTGTGAAGTGGGAGAAAGTGACCTTAGGTCCCCAGGGAACTTTGGAGGGATGCGGAAGATAGGATTGGTCAGTGGCAGGGAAAGGGCCTGGCATCATCACTCTGCCAGCTCTCCCTGCTCCTGGCCAACTGGAGTGACTGGGTTCTGCACAACAGGCCAGGACATCTCCTAATGATGGCTCCAAAATTCTATCCCCGAACCACTAACCCCACGCACCCAGTTCAGGTTTTAACAAGCTATGGGGGAGAGGCAGCAGAACTGAGTTAATGAGTTTCAAAACCTCTGAATGTGCCAGAGTCTAATCATTTAGTGCTCTTGGCTGCCTTTATTGCTAACCATCCCTTCTTTTGATGATAGTTAATTTCTGGAATATGAAAAAACACCATGTACAAAATCAATTCAGAAAAGCTCCAGGAGTGGGTAATTAAAATTCCAGCCTGAAAGCAAGGGGTTAACATACTCAAGCCATTGGGCAACTCAGTGGTACCATGATGCCAAGAAAGAATCTTGGATTCCTGTTCCCTTTCTAGCACCTTAGGCCCACTGGGCACTCTTGGCTTCCTGCACTGATTAGAAATAGGTTCTTTGTATACTTTGGGGAGGAGGAAGGTGGAGGTCAGAAAGCAGAGGAAAGTCTTCAGGAAATGTTTGGTCTCTGAAGACTTGGATCCCACAGATGAAAATTCTTCCTGAGTCGGGGCCAGTGAAAATCCCCTAGGAGCTGGGGAAGTTGAGTTACACTTTTATGGAAACTTACATTTAAAACGTGCTGCTTTGTTCCAACTCACCAATATGACCCAGTAATTTACCAGGAAGACAATAGTAATTCCAAAATCCTTCCAAATTTTAAAGAATTGTAATGTGCTAACTGATTCCCAGTGACTCTAGTGTATGCTAACTAAAATGGGTGTTTTTCCCCAGGGAGTTCCATTGCAGTTCTTCAGAATAGGAAGTCTTTGTTTGAAGCATGCCTTGGGGCAAGTCAAGTAGGTCAATGAGTTGTTCTACCTTGTTAAATGGTCTTCAGATCTGCCAGAAGGAAAATGAAGCAAAAGTGAGTTCAATGCCCTGAAATATCAAGTCAGAAAAAAAACATGCCTTAATTTCCCGGTTACCTTCAGAGTGAATGCACGTTAAATAATAAAGGCTGCTAGGGAAAGCCCAAATTTTCTTTTACTGCCAGAGGCCCTGCTTAGTGAACAGAGAATCTTATTCATAAGTGTGGGATTAAGATTTTTAGTTCTCATGTAGACACTCATTGAAGCAGATGAAAATTAGTGTGTAGTATCTGAGAGTTCAAGAGCTAGTTAGAATTGATAACTGTTTAAAATAATTACACCTTGGTAGCCATACTGGGTTCAACTCTCAGTTCTCGGTGTCCCCATAGGGTTTATTGTGAAATGGAGTAAGGATATGGTGGGAGTTGGGGGCTTTTTAGACTCAGACTTCAGTTGGCAGCTGGAGACATCCTGCCCTTCTACTTGAGTGAGAGGGGAAGGAGTGCCAAGAGTTTTCAAAGGATTTGAACATTATGGGTCACCTAGAGAAACAGTGCAAGTGAGGTGACATTGTAATTTTGATATGGTGGGAGTTGGGGGCTTTTTAGACTCAGACTTCACTTTCATAAATAGCCTCAAATGTAGACTTTTGACCTAAGCATTCATTTGTTCTTTTTAAACAATAGAACTTTTTGTTTTGTTTTGTTTTGTTTTGCTTCCTAGAGGGCAGATTGAAATGAGACTATCACACAGAAAGGAGACCAGAGTATAAGGAAACCAAAGAGCAGACGAGTTGGCTCTCAGACCCATAGCTTAAAATAAATCCTGTGCTGAATGAGGAGAAATGTAAAATTACAATGTCACCTCACTTGCACTGTTTCTCTAGGTGACCCATAATGTTCAAATCCTTTGAAAACTCTTGGCGCTCCTTCCCCTCTCACTCAAGTAGAAGGGCAGGATGTCTCCAGCTGCCAACTGGAGATTAGGGGTTAAGAGGGGACCAATGCAAGGGAGTGGCTGGGTTTCACTCCCGCTCAGGGCTCCCTTCTTGGTGCCCCACCAACATGGACAGCTGGTTCCATGTCCAGAGGGCCCCTTGAAGAACAAGTTGGGCTGATGGCACCATTATCCCAGGTGAAATAATTTCTAAACAAATATATCATCCCACCTTGGAAAGACAGGATGAAAGAGATCGGGAAAAAAACTAAAGCAAGTCAAAAATTTGTTTGGGAAAGCAGTACACATTTCAAAGACTCAAATATTTATACATGATTTTTAACTTGGATCATTCGTTCCTAAGGGTGAGGACTAGGCCTTCTGCTTCTTGCAGACATTGCCCTATGCCATGCTATGGAAGGGATTGGGCTGTTGCAGCTTTAACCTAGACTTTAGAGCCTTGTAGTGTTTGTGGAATCAGGTTGATGAAGCTACCTATTAAGAATGAGATAATAGGGTGAAGTGGGGAGCCTTAAGGCATAGGCAAGAGTGAGTGGAAATCTGACTTGTTTTCTCAGATATTGACAAGGCTGAAACACCACCTGTCTTCCTGGAGGCTAGTTTCTACTTTTGAAGTGGAGGATGGACCTGCTATGTGTGAAAGCATTGCTCAGAAACAGATTGCTGCTTCTTTCATTCCTAAACCTAGGAATTGGCACGAAATGATCTGTTGTTAGAAGCCAAAAGCCTCATGCCTGTGTCACTCAACTAATACCTCTCACAATGCCATTAATGAGTCTATGTCTGCATTGGTTGCCTGGTATTAAATCAGATTGCAAGATACTTGGGCAATGAGTGTGTGTTTCTGTCCTATAAAATCATCCAGCCTGCTGGCAGAGCTCAATAAGTGGCAATTCAAGAATAACAATATCAGAAGACGGGACTTTTCCACGTTCTCTCTTGCTGAAGAAAATAACTGGGACGTGGTTATTACCAGGGTCCAACAGAAGGGGAAACACTGCAGATGGTCCAGTGGAAAGAATAAGGTGATGAACAGCTGAGAGCTACAATAAATCTTAAGATGGAGAAAAATAAGATGTAGTGCAATAAAGTAAACAATTTCATCGGTAGAGCAGTCTCTGAAAAGAAGTAATGGAAATGTCTTGACTCATTTAAAACAAGAATTGACAAAGCAATTCCCAAGTATGGAAAGTGGCAGAACATTACTGGCTACATGTACACCAACTGTGAACCAAAAATTATTGAGAAGAGGATGCAATAACCAAAGTTTTAAAGAGTTGAAAGTTTCTTTCAGTTAGAGCAAAATTTCTAAGACAGCTCAGCATCCCTGTCCAGGCATAATGAGAGGGCACTGACAAGCACTGCTTCACATTTAGCTCTTGCTTATATATGGGGCAGAACAGGTTGTCAGAACAATTTTTTTAAATCAATTACAGTCAATTCTGAATAATATAAGTTTGAACTGCATGGGTCCATGTTTATATTGTTCAATAAATGTACAGTTTGCCTTCTATATCCCTAGGTTTTTCATCTGCAGATTCAACCAACTGCGGACTGAAAACAGTATTTTAGATCCACAATTGGGAATCCATGGATGTGGAGGGCCAGCTGTATGCAGTGCTCTAGCCATTTTATATATGGGACTTGAGCATTTGTGGATTTGGGGTCTGTGTTGGGACCTGGAACCAATCCCCTGTGGATACCTAGGAATGACTGTAGTTAAGTTTTGGGGGAGTCAAAAGTTATATGTGAACTTTTGACTGTGGAGGGGTCAGGGCCTCAGCATTGTTCAAGTGTCAATTGTATTATAATACACCATGTCACCAGAATAAAGGCCAAAAACCACATGATCTTCTCAATAGATGCAGAAAAACTTTTGATAAAATTCAACACTTCTTCATGACAGAAACACTCAAAGCGCTACAAATGGAAAGGACTTCCTCAACCTAATAAAGGGCATCTGCAAAACTCCCACAACTAACATCATACTAACAGTTGAAGACTGAAAGCTTTCCCTCTAGGATCAGGAATAAGACAAGAATTTTCTCTCTCACCACTTTTATTTAACTTTGTACCAGAAGTTCTAGCCAAGGCAAGAAAATGAAATAAAACTAAGATTGGAAAGAAAGAAGTAAAACTATCTCTATTTGCAGAAGACATGATCTAGTAGATAGTGTTGGGGCTCAAGATAGGCCACCCCAAAATATGCCACAGTGGCATATTAATTATTTTGAATTGAAGTTGCTTAAGAAACAGCCTATACAAATAAAGACATTCTTACCCCCACTCTTCTCTCTTGAAAGCAGGAAATAAATCTTACATATGAAAGTATGCTCTCTGTGCCAGGAGGATAAAAAGCATCCTTATCACCAGAGTTAGGGAATTCAAAGCCGAGAAAGCTGTATAAACAAACTGTGTTACTTCTTCATTAGTTTGCTACCCCAAATACAAACTCCCCCCCCCTTTTTTTGTCCAATCTTTACAAATAATTGTTTCTTTGTCTAAAAATACTATATAAACAGCTGCTTTGGTCACTTTAGGGGTCTCATTTCTATAAGACTGCCATACATATGCATTAAATTTGTTTCTTTTTTTCCTGTTAATCTGTCTGATGTTAAGTTAACTGTTAGACCTGTCGATTAGAGCTAAGAAGGGTGGGAGGAAAAATACCCCCACCCCCCAAAATAGAAATTCTAAAGAATTCAGTAAAAAAAAATATTAGAACTAATAAATCAATTCTTTAAGATCGTAGGATACAAAATCAATAGATAAAAATTAATTATATTTCTATACAATCTGAAAGTGAAATTAAGAAAACAATTCATTGACAATTGCATCAAAAAGAATAAATCACTTAGAAATAAATTTAATACAAGAAGTAAAAATGTTGTTGAAATAAACTAAAGGAGATCTAAATAAATGGAAAGACATTCCATATTCATAGATTGGAAGACAATATTGTTAACATGACAGTACTCCCTTAATTTATCTAAGAATAAATACAATCCCTATCAAAATCCCAGCTGGCTTCATTGCAGAAATTAAGCTGATGTTACAGTTCAGATGGAAATTCAAGAAACCCAGAGTAACCAAAACAATCTTCAAAAAGAACAAAATTGGAAGTTCCAGTCAAGATGGTGGGGTAGGTAAACCCTATGCATGTCTCCTCTCATGACTGCATTAAAATTGCAACTAAATTGTAAAAAAGTCAACCTGGAGAACAAGCTGAAGACTAGCTGAACAGAACTCCTATAACTGGGGACATAAAGAAGAGACCACATTGAGACTGATAAGAGGGGCAGAGACACTAAATGGGCTGGTCCTACATCTACATGTGGTGATTGAGCATCAGGAGGGATATCTCAGCTGCAGAGGCCCTCCTGGTGGAGCAAGGGACCCCAGCCCCACATACCAGTGTTCCCTGGCCTAGGGTTCTGGTCTCAGGAAGAGGAGTCCCCACAAAATCTGACTGTGAAAAATCGTCAGAATTCTGACTCTCTGGGTGAGATAGAAGGTAGCTGGAAATCCAGACGCCCCTCAAAGGGCTCCCACATAGGCTCACTCACTCGCAGGCACTCACCCTGGGCTCTGGCAGAGGGACAGCAGTTCGGGAGGTGTCCGAGACATATAGGGAAAGACTTAGTTGTGTGGCTTCAGGGCAAGGACTGGAGGGACAGCTGCCATTGTCCCTTTGATGAGCCCTCCTCCAATACAACCTGTAGGTGAGCTCTATCTTGCCTGTGTTGAACTTTCCCCTTATGGCCAAAAGCGAATCTGCATTGGCCTGATGAGATCTGATCATTCCACCTCAGCGACTCCCTACGAACCTACCCTACTTAACTCACAATTGCTGGTAGCAATTTTGTTAATGGGCAAAGAGTCCTACCCTGTACTCTCAGCTGGAGATTCTTTCAGCAGCAATTAATAAGCATTGGCTCTCACACCTCGGGAGACACTTTCAGTGGTGGGCAACCAGCCCTGGCCCTAGCTGCAGCATCTCTTGAACAAATCTTGGGGGTCTGCAGGCCCAAGTTAGGCAGTGGCTGGCTTTGGTGTGATCTGAGACTTTTGAATGTGGCCACAGGATCAGCACTGGCACCAAATCTGAATCTGTACCAACCTGAAGAATACCACTTGCCCCAACCTAGTGACTCCCTGGGACGCCACTTAAATCAGTTCATGTACTTCCCAAGACTTATATCTCTCATCAGCTGAACCTTACAGGCAGCCAGCAGGCAGCCTCAGTCTTAAGAGTACCCTGGGCCTTTTGCTGAGCTGCCCCAGGCCTGGTACTGATGATAGTCAGCCTCAGTTCTCCACGTGACTCTCCACCATGCTTCCAGATCCAGCTCAGTCAGTGACCAAACATGGATAGCTTTGTAGCTACTACCAGCTACCAGGTCACAGGCAGCAGCTGACCTTCTCCTGCACAGGAGCCGCTCACAAGGGACTCCAGAGCCAACATACCCAGAGGCTGGCATCAGTCCTCAACAGAGCACCACCTAAATTACCCCACAAGTGGCACACCAAAAGAGTTGTCTCAAAAGGCACATAAACCTGCTCGAGTGAACCCCACTCTGTGGGGTCAGCCTCCACACGGTAGCTTATAAATTGTGGGCATAGCCAATCCTCACAGCCAGTCAGCCTGAGAGTCAATCCCACTCACTGATGTGTCAAAAATGATCAAGGCTAAACTGCAACAGGAGGGTATACACAACCACACAAGGGTCACTCCTGGAGCACCCAATGCAGGTGATCAGGGAGTGCACCACTGGGCCACACAAGAAACCTGTTACATAAGGCCATCAGGTTAAGACTGAGAGATGTAGCAGATCTACCTAATACTTAGAAATGAACACACAGAGGCAACCAAAATGAGAAGATGAAGAAACATGTCCCAAATAAAAGAAACAAAGAAATCTCTAGAAAAAGAACTAAATGAAATGGAGGCAAGTAACCTACCAAATAGAGTTAAAAACACTGGTTATAAAGTTGCTCAATGTAATTAGGGGAAGAATAGATGAGCTCAGTGAGAACTTCAACAAAGAGATAGTAAGCATAAACAAGGACATAGAAACCATTTTAAAAAGTCAGAAATGAAGAATACACTAAACGAAATCAACAGTAGATTTGATGAATCAGAGGACCAAATTACTAATTTGGAAGACAAGGTAGCAGAAAACACCTAATCAGAACAGAAAAAAAAAAAAAAAAAAGAATTTAAAAAACATGGAAAGTTTAAGAGACCTCTGGAACATCAAGCGTACAACATTAGCATCATAGGGGTGCTAGAAGGAGAAGAGAGCAAGGTACTGGGAACCTACTGAAAGAAATAATGACAGAAAACTTTACTAACCTGGCAAAGGAAATAGACATACAAGTTCAAGAAGCACAAACAAGAATTTCAATCAAGAGGAACCCAAACAGACTATACCAAGACACATCATTATTAAAATGGCAAAGGTTAAAGACAAAGAATTCTAAAAGCACCAAGAGAAAGGCAACTAGTTACTTACAAGGGTACTCCCATAAGAACGTCAGCTGATTTCTCAACAGAAATGTTGCAGACTGGAAAGGATTGGCATGAAATATTCAAAGTGATGAAAAGAACGAACCTACCACCAAGACTATTCTACTCTGCAAGGCTACAATTAAAATTGAAGGTGAGATAAAGAGCTTCACAAACAGTAGAAGCTAAAGGAATTCACAATCACCAAGACAGTATTTCAAGAAATGTTGAGGGAACTTCCTTAAGGAGAGGAAGAAAAAATAAAATAAATATAAACAACACAATGGCAATAACTATGTACCTATCAATAATAACTTTAAATGTAAATGAATTACATGCTCCAATCAAAAGACATAGTTTAGCTGAATGGATAAGAAAAGAAAACCCATGCATATGTTGTCTATAGGAAACCCACTTTAGATAGAAATACACACATAGATTGAAAGTAAAGGGATGAAATTGCCTTTCCATTTCATGCAAAAGGAAAGGGAAAAAAGCTGGGGTAGCGATACTTATATCAGACAAAATGGACTTTAAAACAAAGTCTATAAAAAGCGGCAGAGAAAGACATTACATAATGATAAAGGAATCAATCCAACAAGAGGATAAAACCCTGGTAAACTTTTATGCACCCAACATAGGAGCACCTAAATATATAAGGCAAATATCTACTGACATAAAGGGAGAGATTGACAGTAATATAGTCATCGTAGGGGACTTTAACATTCCATTGACACCAATTCACAGATCTTCCAGACAGAAAATCTACAAGGAAACAGCAGCCTTAAATGATATACTAGACCGAATGGATTTAATTGATATTTTTAGAGCGTTTCACCCCAAAGCAGCAAATATACATTTTTCTCAAGTGCACGTAAAACATTTTCCAAGGTAGACCACATATCGGTCAACAAAAGAAGTCTCAGTAAATTTAAGAAGATTGGAATCATATCAAATGTCTTTTCTGACAACAATGGTATGAAATCAATTACAAGAAAAAAGCTGAAAAATACACAAACACGTGGAAGCTAAATAACATGCTATAAACAATGAACGGGTTAACAATGAGATCAAGGAAGAAATCTAAAGATATGTTGAGAAAAATAAAAATGGAAATACAATTCAAAAATCTATGGTACACAGCAAAAGCGGTCCTAAGAGGGAAATTCATAGCAATGCAGGCCTACCTCAAAAACAAGAAAAATTTTAAATAAACAATCTAACCTTATAGTTAAAGAATCTATAAAAAGAACAGCAAAGAAAGCCCAAAATGAGTAGAAGGAAGGATATAATAAAGATCAGAGAGGAAATAAATGAAATAGTGTCTTAAAAAAAAAAAAACAATATAGAAGATCAATGAAACCGAGAGCTGGTTCTTTGAATGGATAAACAAAATTGATAAATCTTTAAATAGACTCATTAAGAAAAAAAAAAAGGACCCCAAAGAAATAAGATTAGAAATGAAAGAGAAGAAATGACAATGGACTCTACAGAAATACAAAGGACTATAAGAAAAACTACAAGCAATTATATGCCAACAAGTTGGACAATCTGGAAGAAATGGATACATTCCTAGAAACATATGATCTTCCAAGACTGAGGGAAGAAGAGACAGAAAATCTGAACCAATTGACTACCACCAACGAAATAGAAACAGGAATCAAAAAACTCCCCCAAAATAAAAATCCTGGACCAGATGGCTTCATAGCCATTAACAGACTGAAAGATAAAGAACATATGATCATATCAATAGATGCAGAAAAAGAGTTTGATAAAATGCAGCGCCCATCTATGATAAAAACTCTCAGCAAAGTGGGAATAAAGGGAACATACTTTAACATAATAAAGGCCATATATGACAAACCCACAACTAACATCATACTCAATGGGGAAAAGCTAAAAGCATTTTTCTTAAGATCAAGAACAAGACAAGGATGTACACTTTCACTAATTTTATTCAACATAGTATTGGAAGTCCTAGCCACAGCAATCAGACAAGAAAAAGAAATAAAAGGCATCCAAATCGGAATGGAAAAAGTAAGACTGTCATTATTTGCAGATGACATGATATTATAGAGAAAAACCATAAAGAATCCACCAAAAAAATCTTTTAGAACTGATAAACAAATTCAGTAAAGTACCAGAATATAAAATTAATATTCAGAAATTGGTTGCATTTTTATACACCATTGATGAACTTTTAGAAAGAGAAATTAAGAATACAATTCCATTTACAATTGCATCAAAAACAATAAAATACCTAGTAATACATTTAACCAAGGAGGTAAAACACCTGTACTCAAAAAATTATAAGTCACTGAAGAAAGAAATTGAAAAAGTGACAAATAAATAAAGCATATAGCATGCTCATGGATAGGAAAAACTAACATCATTAAAATATCCATATTGTACAAAGCAATCTATAGATTTAACGCAATCCCTATCAAAATACCAATGACATTTTTCAAAGAATTAGAATAAATAATTCAAAAATTTATAAAAGATCCCAAATGGCCACCGCAATCTTGAGAAAGAACAAAGTTGAAGGTATCACACTTCCTATATTACAAGGTTATAGTAATCAAAACAACATGGTACTGGCATAAAAACAGACAGATCAATGGAACAGAATAGAGAGCCCAGAAATAAACCCATGCCTATATGGTCATTTAATATATGATAAAGAAGGCAAGATTACACAATGGGGTAAAGACAGCCTATTCCATAAATGGTGTTGGGATAACTGGACAGAAAAATGCAAAAAAATGAAACTAGATAACCATATACAAGAATAAACTCGAAATGGAATAAAGACTTAAATGTAAGACCTGAAACCGTAAAACTCCTAGAAAAAAAACAAAGGAAACAAACTCTCTGACGTTGCTCTTAGTAATATATTTTTTGATATATCTCCTTAGGCAAGGGAAACAAAAGAAAAAATAAATGGGAGTATATCAAACTAAAGATTTTTTGCATAGGGAACCATCAATCAAATGAAAAGACAATCCACTGAATGGAAGAAGATATTTGCCAATGATACATCAGTTAAGGAGTTAATACCCAAATTTAAAAGAACCCATACAACTCAACAACCAAAATAACAAATAATCCAATTAAAAAATGGGCAGAGGACCTGAATAGGTATTTCTCCAAAGGGGGCATACAGACGGCCAATAGACATGGAAGATGCTCAACGTCACTAATCATCAGAGAAATGCAAATTAAAAACACAATGAGATATCACCTCACACTTGTCAGAATGGCTATCATCAATAAATCAAAAAACAAGCGTTGGCACGGATATGGAGAAAAGGGTCCCCTCAGACACTGTTGGTGGGACTGTAAATTGGTACAGCCACTATGATCCAGCAATTTCACTTCTGAGTATTTATTCAAAGGAAACCAAAACACTAACTCGAAAAGATATAGGCTACCTTATGTTCACTGTGGCGCTATTTACAATAGCCAAGATATGGAAGCAACTGAGGCG
>NW_011888996.1:2620862-2622900 GCF_000151845.1 Pteropus vampyrus | reverse complement strand
CTATATTACAAGGTTATAGTAATCAAAACAACATGGTACTGGCATAAAAACAGACAGATCAATGGAACAGAATAGAGAGCCCAGAAATAAACCCATGCCTATATGGTCATTTAATATATGATAAAGAAGGCAAGATTACACAATGGGGTAAAGACAGCCTATTCCATAAATGGTGTTGGGATAACTGGACAGAAAAATGCAAAAAAATGAAACTAGATAACCATATACAAGAATAAACTCGAAATGGAATAAAGACTTAAATGAAAGACCTGAAACCATAAAACTCCTAGAAAAAAAACAAGGGAAACAAACTCTCTGACATTGCTCTTAGTAATATTTTTTTTGATATATCTCCTTAGGCAAGGGAAACAAAAGAAAAAATAAATGGGACTATATCAAACTAAAGATTTTTTGCATAGCAAAGGGAACCATCAATCAAATGAAAAGACAATCCACTGAATGGAAGAAGATATTTGCCAATGATACATCAGTTAAGGGGTTAATACCCAAATTTAAAAGAACTCATACAACTCAACAACCAAAATAACAAATAATCCAATTAAAAAATGGGCAGAGGACCTGAATAGGTATTTCTCCAAAGGGGGCATACAGATGGCCAATAGACATGGAAGATGCTCAATGTCACTAATCATCAGAGAAATGCAAATTAAAAACACAATGAGATATCACTTCACATTTGTCAGAATTACTATCATCAATAAATCAAAAAACAAGTGTTGGCACGGATATGGAGAAAAGGGTCCCCTCAGACACTGTTGGTGGGATTGTAAATTGGTACAGCCACTATGATCCAGCAATTTCACTTCTGAGTATTTATTCAAAGGAAACCAAAACACTAACTCGAAAAGATATAGGCTACCTTATGTTCACTGTGGCACTATTTACAATAGCCAAGATATGGAAGCAACTGAGGTGCTCATCAATAGATGATTGAATAAAGAAGATGTGGTACATATATACAATGGAATATTACTCAGCCATGAGAAAATGAAATCTTACCATTTGCAATGACATGGATGAACCTATGCCAACTGAACTAAGTCAAACAGAGAAAGACAAATAACATATGATCTCACTTACATGTGGAATCTAAGGAACAGAATAAATGAACAAACAAAAGGAAAACAGACTCATAGATACAGAGAACAAAGTGGTGATTGCTAGATGGGAGAGGTTTTGGGGGACTGGGTGAAAAAGATGAAGGGATTAAGAAGTACAAATTGGTAGTTACAAAACAGTCATGGGGATATAGCATAGGGAATATAGTCAATAATGTTGTAATAACTATGTATAGTGCCAGCTGGGTACTAGACTAATTGGGGTGATCACTTCATAAAATGTCTAACCACTTGCTGTACAACTTAAACTAATATAAAATAATATTGAATGCCAACTCTAATTGAAAAATTAAAAAAAAAAAACAAAAGAAAAAGAACAAAGTTTGAGGTCTCACACTTCCTAATTTCAAAACTTATTACAAAGCAACAGTAAATCAAGACAGTGTGGTACCTGAATAAAGCTAGACATATAATTTAATGGAATAGAATTGAGAGTACAGAAATAAATCTTCAGTCTATGGCCATGCTACCCTGAACAAGCCTGACCCCGTCTGATTTCGGAAGCTAAGCAGGGTCGGGCCTAGTTAGTACTTGGATGGGAGACCACCTAGGAAGACCAAGTGCTGTAGGCATAAAAAAAATAAAATAAAATAAAATAAGGGATTGTAAGCTGACAAGGTCCTTGCAATCTGTGAAGTCAACCAAGGGTTGCCTCGCCTAAGAAAATTTAAAAATTTAAAAAATTAAATAAAATAAATCTTCACATTTGAGTTAATCGATTTTCAACAAAGGCGACAAGACCATTCAATGAGGGGAAGAATTTTAACAGGTAGTGCTTGAATAACTAAATAGCCACATGGAAAAGAATTAAGTTAGATCTTTACCTCCTTACCACATACAAAAATTAATTTGAAGTGGATCAAAGACCTAAATGTAACAGCTAAAGCTATTAAACTATG
>NW_011888996.1:2577778-2620057 GCF_000151845.1 Pteropus vampyrus | reverse complement strand
AAAAAAAAATAAAATAAAATAAGGGATTGTAAGCTGACAAGGCCCTTGCAATCTGTGAAGTCAACCAAGGGTTGCCTCGCCTAAAAAAATTTAAAAATTTAAAAAATTAAATGAAATAAATCTTCACATTTGCAGTTAATCAATTTTCAACAAAGGCGACAAGACCATTCAATGAGGGGAAGAATTTTAACAGGTAGTGCTTGAATAACTAAATAGCCACATGGAAAAGAATTAAGTTGGATCTTTACCTCCTTACCACATACAAAAATTAATTTGAAGTGGATCAAAGACCTAAATGTAACAGCTAAAGCTATTAAACTATGAGAAAAAAAAAACACATAGAAATAAATCTTCATTACCTTGGATTAGAAAATAGTTTCTTGGTTATGACTCCAAAAACACAAATGACAAAAGAAAAAAAATAAATTGGATTTCATCACAATTAAAACTTTTGTGCTTCAATGGATACCATCAAGAAAAGACAATTCAAAGAATGCGGGGAGCTTTTAGAAATCATAGACTTGTGTCTTATTTTGGCAAATAAGAGACTTGCATCTGAAATATATAAAGAACTCTTATACTTCAATGATAAAAAGACAACCCACTTAATAAATGGGCAAAGTTTCTGAATATGCATTTCTCCAAAGAAGATACACAGATGGTCAATAAGCAAGTGAAAAAATGCTTAACATCATTCACCATCAGAGAAATACAAATCAAAACCACATCACTTCACACCCACTAGGATGGCTATAATAAAAAGATGAGCAATAACAAGGGTGTGATGATGCGGAGAAACTGGGACCTTTGTCCATTGCTGAATTGTAAAATGGTGCAGCTGCTATGGAAAATAGTTTGCTCCTCAAAAAGTTACACATAGTTATACGGTTCAGCAATTCCATTCCTGGATACATACCCAAGAGAAATGAAAACATATGCCTACACAAACACTTGTACGCAAATGCCTATTTATAATAGTCAAAAGTTGAAAACAACCCGTATGTCCACCAATTGATGAATAAGTAAAATAAAGTAGTATTCTATAATAAAAAAGAATGATACATGCTACAAAATATACTGATGAATATATTGTATATATTTTGTATATACAATATATATACAAAATACTGATACATGATACACCATGGATAAACCTTGAAAACATGTCAAGTGAAAGTAAGCTTACTTTCCACATGTGGTATGACTCCATGTCCAGAATACAAATCCATTGAGACAGAAAGTGTATCAATGATTGCCGTGAGATGGGAAGGTTGGAGGGAAATGGGGAGTCACTACTGATGGGTGTGGGATTCCTTTTGGGAGTAATGAAAATGTTCTAAAATTGTGGTGATGGTTGCTGAAATCTGTGAATAATATTAAGAATCATTAAATCATATACTTTAAACTGGTGAATTGTATGGTATGTGAATTATATGAATACATTTTTGATTCATGGGAAGAGGGCAGGTTTTAATTAAGTCCTCATGCAAACATTTTAGTCTCTTTGAGCCAGATTGCTTCTCTTCTGGGTTTGCCTACCCTCCTTTGAAAGTTGTCCTTCCTGGAACCAGGTCTGTCACACGTATGCAGGATTGGCTTCTTGCTTTGCTCCTCGGCTTCTATTCCTGTGCTTTCACGTGCCTTTTCTGGAGTACGTATTCCTCTTCTGATTACTGCTTTACACAGCAGAACTTGCCTGCTGGTGGGGACTTCTGTTACTAGTGTCATGGTCCCTGCCACAGGGAAATTCACATGGCTTTATTACTAAATCTTGTGATATTCTTGTAAAGGAGAAAAGACAAACATGCTTTATCGCACATGGTTTTCCAGAGGTTTATTTACATCTGAAGTGCTCAGGAAGTGGGTGAACACATCGCTATTCTTCGGTTGCAAGTTAGCTGTTCAGAATTTTCCCCCATATACCCAAGGCCTCGGGATTCCATAGGATCTCAGTTCTGGTTATTGCTTGCTCTAATCATACAATGATCTACTAGGAAAGGGAAAAGAGAAAGTTCCGATGGAGAGGCACATTCAGTGATTTAATTCTTCATTCAGAGCCCTAGTGAATTAAGTTCACATAAAAGGAACTTGATCACAAGAATCATAAGAGCTGAGAATGTGTTTCCTTTTGATTTCAAATTGAAGCAGAGCATCAGCTAGCCTCTTATCTGTGCTGTCCTTTAATCTTTCTTCAGAGATCAATCCCTTTATTACCAAGTTGCTGGTTTTTGCCTATCACCTTTCCAACTTTCTTCTAGAAGAATCAAGATTCCCTCCTCCCCCAAAACACACACATGCACTCATGCACGCACGCTCACTCACTCGCTCACTCACTCACTAAACTGTGAGAAACCTTCCCTTGGTTTCCTCGGGCTATAGAAATAATACCTTTTTCCAGTGGGCTCTTCTGAGAGTAGAACTTGAGCCCAACTGAGCTGTTCTTAAAGGGTGTCACAATTGCCATAGCTGGCATTACAGGTGGTTTTAATTTCTCTCATATGCTTCTTTATTCTTATTCTAACAACCATTTTTGAGTTTTGCGAGACAAGTTCCAGGTGCTGGGGACAAACCAGTAAGGAACACAAGACATACTCTACGAGTTTTAATCTCCTGGGGGATTACAAGGTAGAAAAGCAACGGGAACCACAGAGTATAAGATATGCCTTGTTCTGGACGCTGGATATGCTACAGTAGAACATAAAACAAAAACCTCCCAGACAAGTGGGTCATGGAAAACTTCCAGAAGGAAATTATTTTCAGGTTGAGACCCAAAGGATGAATTATTGGCTTTATACGTTTTTTGCAACACGTTATGTATATTTTTAAAAAGCCCACAAGTTTACAATGTTTCCTGATGTACAAATTATGCCTGAATTCTCTATTAAGATGTTTAAGAAGATAGGACTCAGTGACATAGATGACACAGTGCATTCTGTCACAGGGTGGAAGAAAGCCTACAGCACCAAGGGAAAGGGCTTCTGTATTCTGTCTCTATTTGATAAGTGTGAAAATTGATGCCATGATCCAAGCTTTCTGAGGCAGGGACAATGGCAGTGAAGGAAGTCGAGTCTCGAGGCCCCCAACTCTTCTTCTAAGACAGTGCAAACAAATTATATCACTGTTCCTCTTACTTATGTACTAGCCTGAGATATAATGTTTGAAATTTTAATATGTATATTCTTCTCGAAGACAAATCAGTGCAGTTTAAAATGGCACCTAATTTCCTCAAAAGGAAATTGCTCAATTAACTACTCTAAAAGGCCCAACTCAGTTGATCTTCTTGCCTGAATAAATTCTTTACAATAATAATTAAAAGCTGATATTTGCAGAACATTTTCCAGTTTAATTAAATAGGAAACTGACAGCCTTACTTGTGTAATGCAAACTTCAAGATCCACCCCATTTACAATATTCATGTGGCTTTAAATAACTTCCTTTCCTCTTTGAGATGTATTAATTCCAATGAGTAGAAATCAACCATTGTTAGTAAGAAGCGAGGTTATGTACAGAATTCTGATATTCTAGATGTCTCAAAGATATGCAACACCCACTTAGATAGACTCAATTAGAATTTAAATCCTGTCTCTGCCAGTAACTGATGTGATTTGGGACCAACCAGTTATTTTCCTTTAAAAGTCTCCTCATCTGTAAAATAGAGATGAAGAGTTAATATGTGTAAAGTGCTTAGCGGCATGGCTGGCATATAGGAAGGGCTCAGTAAATGGTAAATGTCATTCTACCTGATAGAGAGGTAGAAGCCACAGGGTTGGGGGCTAATTAGATATGGGGAGAGAGACAGAGGGACAGGTAAAGAAAGCCTACGGCCTCGAGTTGGGATGGCTGGAATGATGGGGAGGCCAACAGATGCATGAGCCAACAGAAGCATGAGCCAATTTTCAGGGGAAATTGAGACCAATTTTTCATTTTGGGCATGATGAATATGAAATGTCAATAGGAGGTCAAGATGGAAGAGAATGGGAACATTGACAAAAGCGGGGCTAGAGCTGCCATTATTATTTATTGAAAGAGAACTGTATTTAGGAAAGATAATTTAGCAATTAATTTTTTTATTAAAATTAAATAATTTAAAAATTAGGAAATGTAATTTATAAGGGTCTAAATTTAAGAGAACTAAAGAAAAATCCTTTGAAGGTAAAATGGTGACAAAGAATAATTAAAATATATTCCGCTGGTGAAAATGAGTACTGGGCAAAGTGACATCATACAAAGGCCACTGGGTCAGAGGGGCCTCCCCACCAGGCAGGACGCAGAGTCCTTTGTACAACAGTGCAGAGAGCAAACCCATTGTTCTCTGGTCGCACAGAGAACAGACTCATTGTTTCCTGTCTTTCCAGAGCCAAGATGAGGGTTTCCCCAGGCAAAGACCACAGGTGGAAACCCTATCGACTCCTTAGATTGGATGTTCCAAATCTAAGATTCCAGGAATCTGGGACCTGTCACTGCATATGACATTTCAAGTTGTAAGTACAGTGGAAGCTGAGATGTCACAGCACCGGACATGTGACAAATAGCAGACAAGATGACACATTCAAATCTAACCTTTCCTGAGAGAAATTTGGCTCAAGCCCTCAAGACTGGCTAATTATGCCCAATCTATTCTGGGTCACGCAAACTCCCTTTGCTTTATTGCTACATTATACCCTGGATATCTTGACATATACCAAGCAATACGAATATATATGTAATTTTATTTGCTGAATTAAAGAGATTCCCATCTTAATAAATTTACTTAATAAGTAAAAACTGTATTTGTACCATTTTTAACAACCCTGTGAGCTTTAGATGGGATAAAATAAAACTTGAGTCCATTGTGCTGTTTGAATCCAAACTCTACATTATGAAGCAGCTGTTGTTATTGCTAATTAGGATCATATTGATGGGTATATAGTGCTAAGACTTTGGCTTTGATGTAACTTTTTCTGGGTTGGCCGAGTGACAGTTTCTCTCTTCCTCTGTCTTAGTACTGTAGACAGTACAAGGCATGCGTGGGCTTCTGGGCAGGTCACGGATCTGCTGGCTTCCATACACCAGTCATTGGGCTGAAAACTTGGCCAGTGTGCAGAAACACTTTAAGTGAATTCCATGGGTGTGGAGACATCCTTGCAATGCTTCCTTTTTCCTTCCCTTTTAGAACATATATCTGATCTGCCAAAACCCATTTTACACAGACACAGGCACTATTTTTGGTGCTTTTTAGGTCCGAAGGTGGGGAGCCTTGAAATGGCTTAGCCTGCACTTTATGCTAGCTAGGCCTTTTGCTTGAGTTACTTTTTTGATACATTGGCAGACCCCTGTCTTCTCCCCTCCAGAATATAAGAGACTACCTACATGACCTGCAGCAATATTTTTTAATGATGTTTAAGTAGTTTCCAGACTGGCTGCAAAAACTAACACATCTTTTTTAAAAAGTGAAACTAATGTTTTTATAGTCTAAATCTTTAGTTTTCCTCTATCACAAAAGCTCAGTTTGTACAGCAGGACTTTTTTTTTTTCTCAAAGGATGCATATTCCAAATACAGTACATCCTTCTACAGATAAAACAACTTAAATGGTTACAAGTCTGTAAGGATGGTTACAGAGATCGTTACTAAGAAGTACTGCTGATTAAGGAACTGAGGGTGGAGTGGAAAGACAAAGGAAATGAGGTGTGTCTTGGTTAAGCGGTCAGACTAAATGTTTAGGGCCACAAAGGATGGGAGGGGGAAGTTCTCCTGCATTCTCAGGGACAATAGGATAGGGTGGGGGCAGGGACAAGGACATCAGACCTGGGGAGATGCTGCCCATAACGTTTATGTAGGAAGAAGGTGCAGGAAGGGGAAGGCGACTAGCCTATTGGCCTCCAAACTCTTCCATATGACTCAGCGTTTTGGAAATCTGACCAACTTGTTCAACAGAAGCTTGGTTTCTAGGGTAAACAGACCACAGTCCAAAGCTAAAGGTGTATGTTTTCCCCTTCCCTCTGCCCCGACAGACTTAAAACACTCTCTGAAATTGGCTGTTTATTGGCGGTCCATTTGCACATCTCGTGGTGCTGAGCTGAAAGTCCATGATCTTAAAATGGCAAGATGAAAAAAACTGAGAAGCTCTCATCAGTAAAGTAAGCAAGAGGTATGCAGGCATGAGAACAACTGAGGTAGTAACTGTTGATTCTCTGTAGACAACAAAATAGGAGAAAGGAGCTAGATATTAAAGAGAGATTTTAAATACATCTAAAAGAGAGGTATTTATCTGGATTAGCCATGAGAAAAATACCCAGTAAATTGCTGAGGCATAGAATGTGCTCTGCAGGGTCATTTTAACCCAAACATCACAAGCTCCCCTAGAGGAAACAAGAAGACAATTCCTTACTTTGTAGAGTAGATATGGATGAGGCTTGGGAGCTTAGCCTGGGTTATGCTGTAAGTCAAGAAAAACCAGAAGCACCAGCATCGCACGGGATCTCTAAGTAGGAAGTGACATCCTGATGTCTATTGGTGCTATTTGAGTGTCACATGATCAAGATCCTCTCTGACAACCCTAGACTCTTGAAATCAGCACTTCTCTCCACTTAATCATGCATCATTTTTCATGCTGCAAAAATTATCAGGCAAAGAGCTAGAGAATTATGGGGAGCAACATGCAAATAACTGTGATGTCCTCCTATGCGTTTTCCATAGGGATCAGTGAAACCATCTGATAAGCCATTCCACCCCTAATAACTCTTATGATTAACTTAGTATGAATTTTATGGGCACAGATCTTCAAAATATAGAATTTCTTAGGCTGAGTAAAGAATACTTATGAGACATACCATAAGAAATAACTGAGGCTGATGCTCAGGTATAAACATATCCCCTCTCACCTCTCTTAATCTCCCTTTGAATGTAGTAAAATCTGAAGTGCTTATTAAAAGTGCACTGTGGACACAAAGCAATCATATGCAAAAGAGCTGAGCAAGAAGAGCTTGGGAGAGGCGGGGGTTAGGAATGTTGGAAGTTCAGGTCTTCGTCTCCATTTCTCTTGGCCTAAGATGCTCTAATTTCATCAGCACTGAAATATGAAAAAACATATGTGTGAAAAAAGTCATAAAGCCTCCTCCTTAGCTGAACTGTGTTTACATAGCCACATGTGGGTGGGAAGGGTCCCTAGGCACAATCAATCACCACAGAGTCAAAAGATTATTTTCTTGGGTGTGGGCAAATCTCACTTTAATTGTAAAAGCCTTCATTTACAGCACATTCAAAATGAACAAACAGCAGAGCTGTAATTCTTGAACATATGAATATATAAAAGTCCCTTTAAAGTCAGGTAGTCAAGATAAGGGCATTCCACAAGGAAAGACCCCTCCTCATTTTTCTGAAGACTGTTTTACACTCATTTTAAAAGATGAGTACACATACTTGGAAATTCAAAGTAGTAGGATGTTCCTTGCAGGGAAAGAGAAAACCGTTTTTATATTATTAGGTAAATACATATCAGAGGTATCACTTGACAAAGCGAGATGACTGTCCTCCTTGAATCAGGCTAGGGCAGAACATTTAGTGAAAGAGGACTTTTTCCATAACCTGTACCAATCAAACTTTTTCCATAACCTGTACCAATCCCTGGGAGGGCGTGGGAAACCAGGAGAAAGGGAGCACCAGATACCAAGTGCCAAACAAATCAGTTCCACCCCTCTAACACGGGTGAGACACACCACTCAATGACCTCGGCCACAGGTGAGCAAGAGCAGCCATGGCCAGTGACTGTTCTCTCGCTGCCGGGACTGCAGAAATGTCTCGAGTTAGCCCATGGACGAAATTCTTGACCAGCAAATTCAAATTGTTGCTGAATTTAAGTCATAAAGATCTTAAGGAAATTCCCGTTTTATTTATATATATGTATTTACCTAATTAGAGCAATGATCACACAATTAACATTCCTGCCATCGAAAGGGTTTCTTCTACACACTGGAATGGCTTAAGAAAAGTATTGTCTAATTTTGATTTTATTTTACACTTTCGAAAGAGACAGAGGGAACAGAGGGAAAAAAATGTGACTAAGTCCCCAACTTTGGGGTCTAGCAGGTACAACACCAGACCTCTCTGACTCAAGGTTCATCCAGATTGTTGGGAGTTTCAGCGCCCAGAGACGTCCAGGGAGACTCGAAGGCCCGCTGCGTCCCACCCCTACAGAAAGAACTCTATGGTTAATCTATCACAGTGCTCTAGCTAAAGTATATGTTTAAAACTACAGAGGGTTTCAACTTAACATCTACATTTTTAAACTGTAGCATTTCAGCAACAAATAAACTCAGAGAGCTCGTCTCAGGATTGAAATTAAAGGACTATTGCTCTGATATCTGAAAAGTCAAGCTCATGCTCTCAGCTCCTCCCCACTTGTAGGCTCAGGCAGACACATAAGGTGGTGGCGGCTCCTTGGCAGCGCCATTCACAGTGGCATCATCATACGGGGGCAACAGCACCTGAGGAGAATAAGAGAAAACAAGGATTAGCATTGAAAAGTACATGTATGTTCCCCTGAGCTCTAACTTCAATTGAACTTCTGTGCGATCAAACTTTTTCCATAACCTGTACCAATTCCAATTGTCCGGCAAGTGGCTAGACTCTGATGAGAGGCTTTTTGATTCCTTAAGAAAGCAAACAGGAAGAAACTTTGGTCCTTACAGAGTTTCCCAAACCCTGTTCACATGTGCCTGGATGTCATGGTGCCTGGAGGGCCAGAGGGCTGTGTGTCTAGGAGTAGGAAGGAGGTAGCGGTGGTTCTGAAGAGGAAAAAGGCTCCCAGGTGTCATGTACATGTGCACACACAAGGGCAGGCGCCCGAGTGACTGCAGAGTCACTCCTGCGAGATCCAGGTGGGAGAGCGCTACACGCGAGGGCTTTGGTGTCAATGTGGACTCAAAGCCTGGCTCGGCCCACCTTACCAGTGTGGTCTTGGCTAAGTTACTTAACCTCGATTTCCATATCTGTAAAATAGGGATACCTGATAATTAGAGGTCTATAAAGTACCTAACACACTGCTGGATGTACACCTGAAATGGCAGATAGTATCTGTGAATGGTTGCTGAGGAACAAATAGAACCAGTATTAATTGATAACCTCTCTGTTCACATTTCAGTAGAAGTACAATTACTTATAATTGTTTATGAACTGTCGATATGAGAAAACATTGGCCAATTTTGGCTTTCTTAGAATAAAAAACAAAACAGAGAACACCAACTCAATATAATTAGCCTTTAAACAGTCAACTAACATTTGTTATGCACCTACTATGTGACATGCATTGTGGGTACAAGATAATTAAAGTAAAAGACAGTTCTTGCCCTTAGGAATTCATAGATGAGATGAACTAAAACCATATCCACTTCAAGTGCTTTGTAGAAAGAGAAAGAATATTTGCAAATGAACAAAACAAAACCACAGTGTTACTCTTTCTATTATGGACATCACTTAAAGTGGTAAATGTTTATCAATTTCATGAATTTTCATTTATCTATCCTTTAACTCCTAGAGGGACAATACTAAACATTTCTAAGTTTCTGTTCTTTTTGTCATAACCTACTGCCCCAACCAGCCTCCCGTCCCCTCGTCTCCCCTCTAACTGAACACACGCCATTACTCAGCTTTCTCTCCTCCAGTCTGGGAGATCCCTTTGGGCTGAAGTCCAGAGATATAGGGTCCGGCGTCTATTCTATGGCAGGAACTTAGGAGATGGAATAAATGACCGAAGCATCGGTTAGGCTGGCCCTTGGAGAATCTGTACAGTTCATTTGGTTGGGAAATGGAGCCTGGTATGCTAGGCAGAGGGCATGGATACTGCTTATGGTCCAATCTGGAGATGGAAACCACCCAGTAATTTGAACAGAGAAAGTTTGATAACAAATTATTAACAGGGGATTGGAGGAGAACTAGCTAAGTGGGGAAAAAACAGACTCTAATGGATATTAGTGCCGAGTGAGGGTACACAAGGACGACCAACTTGGAAAGGGGCCTCCCTGAGCCTGGGAATCGAACATCACTGGAGGGGCTGGGGTTGGTAGAAAAGTTTTCTGGGTTGAACCAGGCCAGAGCTGGTTCACAAGCAGCAGGCTGAGGCTGGCATGTAAAGAACTGCCTGCCGGGATGCTGGGAAGCTGCTGCAAGGTGCTGTCCACCTTCTAGAAGCCGTTCACGGGGAGGTGCCACGTGCCCTGGAAACTAAGAGGGTGTATGTGCTGGGAGGGCTGTCAACAGGCGTCGCTGCTGCTGTCCCCCATTTGCCCCAGGGGGCGCTGCCAAGAGGATCCAAATACTCTGCAGGTGCACAGAGGAACCAGGAAAAGAAAGCCTCTCCCCTCCTCCAGTGACTTCCACTGACAAGGCATCATGGGGTGGCTGCAGAGGGGAAATATTTACGAGGCCCAGCTCCAATTAGGTTGAGAAGGACTTTGGAGCTGCAAAGTGGTAAGTGGATAATTGTCACAGCACCACATGAGCTATGTTGACAGGCCTGAGAATTGGTCTTGTCTGCTTCACAGCCTCTGTTCCCAAAAGAAATGGTGACATTGTGCCTGTGGCCTAAGTACTTCACACTTCAAGCATTACCCAAGGTCCAGAGTCGTGGCGAATGTTCAGCTGCTGCCCTGCCCAAAGGGAAAGCAGCACCCACGATAACTCGGTACAGGCCCTGTCTGAGGTGAGGCAACGTTTCTACAGTTCTTCCCATGAAAGGAAGCCATCGCACTGAGTATGGCAGGGCACTCGGCAATGGCGACCCAAACCTGAACATACCTCACCGCCTATAAAGGAACTGACAGTCTAACTGGGGGCAGAGATTGGTGAAACAGGCAAACTGAGCATGACCAATGTGTGGGTGTGGACAAGATGTTCAAGAAGAACAGATAGGGACCACTAATTTAGGTGGGAGGGGAAGGAAGCCCGCTCAGGAGGATAAGTAGGATCAGGCATAGAGTGAAGAGGAAGATGCTGCAGGTCGAGAAGAAAGAGCACAGGTAAGGGAGGGAAGCTTGAAAACAGAGCACCCTCTGGGAACCCGAGGATCTGCAGCGGCGAACACTGCTGCGGAGATGAAGTTGGAAAGACAGGCAAGAGTCGGAGCTTGGAGAGTTCGCGCATCACCTGAAGGGGCTGCATGCAGTATCTAGCAGCGGCGTCTCCACCAGGCATCCTAAAAGTCTCAGCTTGAGCTTAGGAAAAATATGCATTCTCTACAACAAAGCCACAGATCTCTCTGCAGTGGCATGTTTCATTTTAAAATTGAGTCTCCAGCACGCATGTGTGTGCACGCATTAGATACGGTAACTTATTATAACCAGGGAAAACAGCTGTCATCAGCATTAGAATATTAAATTCTGCATGAATGAGCTTCAGTGTTAGGTTCCACAACCTCGTTAAACAATCAACTGATTCATATCTATCATTGGAGAATTATCCTAAAACATAGTGGAGCTACTTAAAAGTAAAATTGGCCATCATATCCAACTTTTTTTTTTAACTGAGCAAAATGTATTACTCAAACCCTCCAATGTGTTCATAGATTAAACACAAAATTTTCTTGGGGGGAAAAAAAAAAGTGCCAGAAATTTGCCTTTTGTTTGTCAAAAATTTACTTTCACATTAAGTTTGGCAGTTTGTCATTACTTCTTGCTATTTATTTTCAAACTTCTTTTAAAGTTTCATTTCACATCAGTATTTTAACATCCTAATGGCTTTTCCACTCAAATATTCTACTGCCTTGGGCCCTATATCCAAAGTCAAGATGCCTGGTGAAGAGTTTCTCCTTTCATAAGGTTTCTGACACTTTCACTTGTCCTCACATCCCAAGTACCACATACTAAATGCCGACTGTAAAATATTCACACGGCTCGTTCCTCATGCTACTGGGCTACTTTCAAAGAAAAGCTCTCCAAATGAAATTGGTTTAAAATTCTGAAGGGACAGCATCATCTTTTTATTTTTAACCTAAATGATGTTAATATTATTGATGATTTTAAGGAAGGGTGAAGTAAAGACTGCTATATTGTTTCTATTATAGTCTAGCTGAATAATATTGGCTGAAAACACTTGCTATTGTCCTAAGATCGACAAAGTATATTAGGGAATCTGAGAAAACAACTATCAGGTCATTTAAGTTAGAAAATGCCAATTCAAATGCCATACATTGGTAAAAACTCAATTATCTTGACATTTTTTAGAAGATGACATTTAGTTAAATCCAGTCTTTCATTTTTTAATAATTTAATTATTCACAATGAATAAATGGAAAATAATCTCTGAGGACTAAGAATATAGGTCATATGCTACTTCAATCTGCCATTGCCTGGTGAACAGCAGCTACTCAATGAGTAGATAAACACAGAAGCATCACAATCACAAATCACAGACTATACTTCAACAATATTCAATACAATCAAATTCTAAGTATAGTCCCTGGAAGTTTGTTTTCACGGGATCTCAATTACAGAGTGACCATATGATGGTACATTCTCTTCCACACAGTTGGAAAAGCCCCTCTTGCCAATGACCCCAGAAGGCACCTGTTCATTAGGAAGATTAGCATCTCTCTATAGTGCCTCTTTAATTGGGAGTTGCCATGTAGGTGATAGCACGCTGGTAGGAAAGCAGCTCCTCATTCACTTCAATTCAACTCAACAAATATTCAGAGTGCTGCCAGGAGAAACTTATCCTTCTTAGCTACATCGATATATAGAACAGTTGGAGAGGAAAATAAATGAACAAAGGTAGCAAAATGTAACATCTTGGAATAGAAGTGATTCCAAATGGCCAAAAATTCACGTCATTAAAATTTTGGAAACTGATTCATTCTATCAAATATTAAGAAACACTCAACAAGAATTATTTATTGTTAAAAATAGGAAATGTTGGAAGCAATCGAAGTGTCCTACGATAGATGATTGGATAAAGAAGCTGTGGTACATATATACAATGGAATATTACTCAGCCATAAGAAGAGATGAAATACTGCCATTTGCGACAACATGGATGGACCTCGAGATAATCATGCTAAGTGAAATAAGCCAGACTAAAAAAGTTGAAAAATCACATGATATCACTTATATGTGGGATATAAACCTAAAATTAACAAATGAACAGGACAAACAGAGACTCATGGACATGGACAACAGACTAGTGGTTCCCAGAAGGTAGGGGGAAGCAGGGAAGGAGGAGGTAGACAGGGTCAAGGTGGTCAAATATGTGGTGACAGAAAGAAATCTAACTATGGCAGGCGAACATAGAGTGTAAATATATATATGCCTTACTGTTAAAGCGTACAGCTGAAACTTATTGAATTTTGTTAACCAATGTCATCATTAAAATTAATTAATTTAAAAAAATAGGAAATGTTTGGGTACTATGGTTAGAGTTGGACTTTTACTGTAATATTAGAGTTAATCTGTTAAAGGCTTATTCGGAATTCTACAGTTGCTAGGCTTACATTTCTGAAAGTAGTATATAAAAGTTACATAAACATCTTCAGACATTCAAAAAATTACATGCGAATTAGTTTGTACATTTAATTTCCTAGGGAGAGTGTTCAGAGCTTTCATCAAATTCTCAAAGAACCACACATGGAGATTTTGGGGTCCGGGATGGGGTGGGGTGGGAGTATAAGGCACGAGGTAAACTGCACCAGAAATCTTGTTTGCTGGCTCCCACCTCCTAGTAAAGGTGTGGTAAGTTAAAATGAAATCAAGGCCCAGGATGACAGCTGTGTGGCAGGCATCTCATCTGCCCTGGGCCCCAGGAAAGAAAGAAAATGCATAGATTATCTTATAGAATCAAACATTTGGAAAATAATATTAATAGTTGATTGACAGATCTGATAGCTACACAGAAAGGATTGGGGCTATGTAAAAGGTAAAAATACTTGGCAGCTGAAAAAAGCAAAGCAAATGTTTGCTAGGGGAAAACAAAAATTGTACAAAAAGAGAATGTAAACCGCAGAGCTTTGCACTGAACATCTGCACAGTCAAAGTAAATGCTAATTGATAATGGGACCAAAAAATCTGATTGTGACTACATTAAGAGGATGAAGGTAGCAAAGAATATAAGGAGATTAAGAGCTCAAATCCTATTCAACGAGAAGTCAAAAGGTATCTCAAACAAATAATAAAAAATTAGCAACGTAGGTATATTATTTTAAAGGGGGGAGGTAAATACTAGAGGAGACAAGTAGAAGAGTTGACTATTTATATTGGAGTGAAAAGTGGAGGATGGGCAAGAAAATGGCAGAGGACAATCAAGAAATCTCTCGATAGCATGATTTTTAGCTATATTCATGTAATCCTGTGTTAAAAATGAAAGTAACATTTTAAAAATAAAAGAATAACCACGATGGTCTCGAAGGAAAGAGGAGGTCTGTCATCAAGGAGTAACTTTCAAGCTAAGAGCCACCTCGTTCCATTTGCCTTCTGAGCTGGCAGGCGAGTAGTGGATCTGATGTGAGGTTCTGCAGGGGCCTGGAAAACGAGCCCAACTTGCCAAAGATGTGGCTCTCAAAGCAAGGAAGGGTGGCGGGCACTGGACATGTGCGGTACAGACACTGAGCAAAGCAATGGGGAGCACTGTGCCATCTGAAGTCATTACCTAGGGAGTGAAATACATTTTCACGGAGAAGTTGGTCAGACCGGCCAGCCCCATCACCTGCCTGAGACTCTCCTCCAGCCCTGGGAGACCCAATCTCCACATTAAAACATAATCTGGAGTACCCCAAACACCAATGACAGCTAGAGAACTATGAGGCCATGAGGCACCCCCAAAGAAACAAAATGTATGTCCTTATTTAATACCACATTCTTCATGCCACTCATGCCCGGGTCAACCACAGCCCAATATCTAACTCTATCCTACCTAACTCATTTCCATGACTCCCTAGCACAGCATTCTCATTACAAATCTAACCTCTTTTTCTTATGATTTTTCTCTCTTGAAATGTTTTTCTTCCTTATGTTACTCCATACAAAGCCCAAACCACCCACTGCTCAAGTTAAATTCACTTCTGACATGGAAATCTGAGATATTCCAGCCTTGATGACTCCCTTCTCCTCTTAATTATACTGTACAACTGCAGTACAATAAAGTTCTTGAAATAAAAACATTGCAATGCATTTCCATATTCATTATACATAATATAAAGTCATAACACTGGAAATGGCAGTAATTATAGCACAGCTTTCTGAACTCAGACACAAAATTACTCTCCTGAAGCACTTATGCAATTTATCCATTATTATTATGTGCTATCCTGTACTAATAACTGTCTTGTATACATTTACCTTTCTCCTCTCCAAAAAGTGTCTAAAAGGCAAGATTCTTATACTTCTGTACTCCTTCCTCAGCACTGGTTCTTAGACAGAGGGGTGTTCAAATTTGAGTTCTAGCGCTCAGTAGCTTGTAAGGCCAAGGTCAAATTCTAGAGGGACTATGGTGGTGGAGAGTCAAACACGGACTCTGAAATTAGACCTGTGTTCAAGTTCTAACTCTATGATTTATGATCCTTGGGGTCCTGAATAAGTTACTAAATCTATCTGAACTTCAGTTCTATAACTATAAAATGGAGACCATGATAGATACCCCTCAAAAACCTTTTCTCAGCTCTGGTCGTTGCAAAAAGTGTTAAGGGGCCAAGACTGTGCTCTGAGCCACACCTGCTGAAGCAGATGCTGGATAAATGCCTATAAGGAAAGTTCACTGAACTAACAATCTACTTGACATGAACCCTCTCTCAAGAATTTTGAAAATATTTTTGTTCTTACTATGGAATGATACGCCCTAAGCCCCTGCTGGGGAACCTGAAAAAAACTCCTTTGGAAACGCCAGTTGTGACTCCTTTTACCTCAAAAGCTGAGCAACGCATTCATCTCCCCCTATGATAGGAGTTCCCATCCCTACGCCCTACTTCCTCCTTTACAAATTTCTAAACAAAAGCAACCGAATGACGAGAAAAGAGACAAAATGGACACCATGTTTACTGTGGGCCGTGCGCCTGCTAGAGGTATGTGCATACAGTTATAACTCAAAAATCCAAAGGAAGGTTTGGTTGAAACACCATCTCTTTGTTCATTCGCTCCTTCCCCAAGCACACCTGAGCACCTACCTAGCAGAGGCCAGTTGTGGTGCCAGGTGCTGGGGAGGCAGGCACAAAGACAACCAGCTGAAATCTGGAGCAGGATGCTCTGTGTGAACCAAGCAGTGCTCCTCACAGGAGAGGGGAAGCACACGCAAACTGCATGCCATGAGCGACCAAGGCACTCGTGAGAGATGCAGGCAGTTCGCTGTAGTTGAAGAGCTGGGTGCGTGAGGTGGGATTACAGACGAGCTTGGAACAAGAGGCACGATCCCTACCGGCCTCGAAAGCAATGACAGCAAATTGGAACCTTCTACAGAAACAGTGGTCCTTACCATTTTGGGGAAAATGGGGAGTTTTGGTAATGTTCACATGTAAGAGACTCTCATGGGCATACACAGGTTTGTTTTACAAGATCAATTGCCCCTCCTCCAAATATGGAAAAATAAAGAAAATACCACTCACTATAAATGGAGACTTTTTTTTCTAGACTCCTTTGAGGGGGGTGGAACGGACAGGAAGCAAGGGGCATGGTAGTATTCATGAAAGCACAACAGCTCATAAGAGCAGCAGCTGTTGACAACACATCAGTAACAGTCCCTCAAAGCTGCTTCGCAAATAAGACGGACTTGGCAGGATGAAGTTATAACTCCACTCCCCCATCTCGCTTCAAGAAAATATTAGAATACAAGAAGCTGAGACAGATGTTATTGGAGGGATAATCCTGAATCTGTTCTTCTTGATTAAAAGAAAAAAAAAATCAAATCACTGGCAAACTTAGATTTTAAATATTATCCAAGTCACAAATGGCTGTCACATAGCAAAGTGGCATGACATCACAGTTGAGAAATGCTGCAGTAATATACAGCAGAACTCTTGAAGACTTTTACATACAGGAATGACAAAATCAGATTTATGTTTTAGATCAATCTGGTAGCAACAGAGAGTAAAAACTGAAGAGAAAGCAGTTTAAGACTAGAGGCTAAAGGACTAATTGTAACCAGTCTAAAGATGACTCCTAAGTTACTAGCTGAGGTGACAAAGGGGACATTTCTACCATTCACTAGGATCTGGGAAAAGAAGCAGATATGGAAGACACGGAGGGAGCTCTGCGGAGCGATCCCTCTTCGGAGATGACCGCTGGATGGCTGGGGATGTGGGCACGCAGCTGATCTGGTTCACATACGCGAAGCTACTTCCTTCGACTGAGATGAAAAAGTAAGCAAGACAAATGACTTATTAAACGCCGTTCATTACTTTCACCAACAAATGTTGATTGTACTGTGTGCCAGGCACTGAGGGTACCGCACTAACTGAAACATGTAAGGTCTGAGTCAGCACACAGCTTATAAGCTAATGCAGGGGTCTGATAAAGAGAATTTATCTTCTGCTGGGAAGCCTAGAGCTCATCCACCAGTGTCCGTTCACAACAGCGTGCCAAACAAACACGGTACTTTTCTATGCCACCAAGCCGAGAAGACGGGTGCGCTGGGGCAGCGGCTGAGAGCATGGGCTGTGGAGTTGACCGCCTGGCCCGCCACTTCCCAACTCTGGGCCTTGGGCCCGTTACTTACCTCTTTAAGCCTCACTCTTCTCCCTCTGTAAATGAGGAAGATGACGGTCTCTGCCTCACAAGGTTGGTGAAATAAATAAGCCCAAGTAACTGCTTATTAGCATTGCATATGAAATGTACTAATTAATGCTCAACAAATCTTAATTTTAATCCACATATTTATGAAAAGCTTATAGTCTTGGACATAATGCAAAATAAGACAACTGAGTGTTAAAATAACCCAGAAATAAGGCAAAGTGGATACTAACTGGGTTACAAAGTTTTTATTTCTATATATGTTGAATAGATAGATTGATATAGAGAGAAAGGCAAAGCGGGAGGGAAGGGTGAGAGAGGAAGATGTATTTTTTTTCCCCTGATAGTAAAGTAAAATACAAATTTAATAAAAGAATATTTGCATAATAGACAGTGGGTACCACTGCATGTAATAGCTTTAGCTACTGTTTTTCAAGACTTTAGCAACTGTTGCAAATTATTATTTTATTAGATTTCTACTATAGTTTGTTCAATATATGCTTGATCAAGATCTGTAGGCAAAATAAGAGATATGGGAGAATTCAAACTTTCTCAGGAAAAAGATATCCTTAAAAAGAGCCAAAATATCAGGTGCTGCTATTAGCCAATGTACCTGCGGAAGAGGAAAACTCAACTGTGAGGTCTGTCTAGGCCCAAAGCCAGGGCTGTGAAATTCCCCGGATGGTTAAAATAGTTGTCCTACAAATACCTAGAAAGCTGGGCTTAAATTTCTACTAGGCAGCGGTTTGTGAACTATGTGGGCCAAATCTGGCCTGCCACCTGTTTTTTGTGTAGCCCACAAGCAAAGAATGGTTCTTACATTTCAATGGTTTAAAAGAAAAATGTTTCATGATATGTGAAAATTATATAAAATTTAAATTTCAGCATCCATAAACTTTATTGGGACACAGCCACACTTCTTTATGTATCACCTATAGCTGGTTTCATCCTACAAAAGCAGGGCAGAATAGTTGTGTAACGGGAATTGTAAGCCCACACTAATCGCACGCAGGCTTGGTTTTTCTGACGTAGCTTTTTACTCTGATCCAAGCAGGCTTTACCTAATATAACAGTATTATAATTCACTTACTTCTGCCCTGGCCCTACCACCTTTGTATGCCTACTCCCTTGGTGTTCTGATTTATTTTCCTGGATACCATGGGGAATAAAACCTGTTCTAGGAGAAATTGTAAAGTTAAGCTTAACTGTATGAATGTTAATGTTAATCTCTTACGGAATGTTCAAAATAAGCATAATAAGCACAACTAAATTGTGTAGGCAGGCCTTGACAACTGGAAAGCAAATGCACTGTAAAACTCTTCCTCCAGCTGGAAGAACTGAACACCATGTCTCACTGCTGTGTCGAGCATTTCATTAAATTATTGTCTCACGAGTCCACTACAGGGAGACCAACAAAACTGCCATAGAAATGGAGATGAGATGACAGTAGGGATTGTAACTGTGATGGTTGTGGTTTAATTCTAGTCTTATGATTGTCACTATTGTAATTCTTTTCCCTTTTTGTCCTTATTATCTCACTCTCATATTTTAAGTACGTAAATATGCCTTGTTAAGTAATATCTAACTTGTAGATAAACAGTTTACTTGACTGAGAACTCTAGAAACAGACTTCAAAGGGAGCTAATAGTCCCCAGGCTGCTTGGGGCCCAAAGACTGACCGCCACATCCTCCCCGATCTCCGCTTGACCAGCTCCAGGTTGCTTATCAGAGGAGGGTTCATCAGGCTGACTGGTACCCTGAAAGAGGAGCACCCCCACTCCCTCCTCATTAACTCTTGTTTTACATGCCTCCCCTCCAGGCGGTTGAGAAACAAACCAAGCCCAGAGATAAGTTAGACGGCCTTGGCCATCTGTGCTCCTCCAGGATACATCCCCCTCCGCACCCCGCCGCCTCCTCCAGGATACAGCCCTCTTCCTCGGGCTTTACTCCCTTATCCCTTGCCCACTCCTCTCCCTATAATAATCTCTGCCTTCAATGAAGCAGCAGGACAGCCTTTGTGACAGAAGTCGCTGTCCTCTCAGGATGCTGGCTCTTAAATAAACCTGCTTTCCTTCTACCAAACTCTGGTCTCCCGAGTTACTGGCTTATGGGTGGCAGGCAGTTGAACCTGAGTTCAGTAACAGTTATGACAGAGACATGGCCTGCACAGCCTAAAATATTTGCTCTTTAGATCTTGATAAAAAAAGTTTGCCTTTGACTGTATTACGGAAAAGCATCACTCTGAATTCTGACCTTGGAAGACAGGATGATGTCGGTTGTGGAAGCACTGGCCCCACAACAGTCTCTTCATTCAGAGGCACTTAAGTCTTCCAAGGTCCATTTAAATTAATCCCAAGAAGCCAGAATATGTATCTTGTTTAAAACAGGCAGCATTTACACTGAATGCTTGTCTTAAATTGGTCACACCACACCTTTCTATTTAGATGTGAACTTCCTTTATTCAGGCTAAGCAGGAAAAGGGAGATAGTTGATTCATGAATCTCTATGATTAACTGAAATAACTATTTGGGCACCGGAGAATAGAATTATCACAAACAGAAAGTCTGGGCTTATCTTTAAGGCATCTAGAATAACTATTTTTAAACTTTCTCCCTAGTATTCACCATAGATGAATACTTCCACCTATAATAAATATATGTGAGTAAACACATACATACATATAACTGTATATTTGATTCTAAGGTACACCTGATTTTAAGCTGTCCCTTATAATAGACAGCATCAACAAAATAATGGTGCTGTTTACAACCGATGGCATCTTGTATCCAAAGAATCCAACACAACAGGAGCTGGGGAGAACACAAACAAACTTAGCGGAGTGGTTCCAGCGAGAACTCTTCCTCCCACCTATGAGGAATCATTTCCAAAGGGAAATGAGATGGATGAGTTTATTTTCAATTCACTGCAAAACTACTATACATTGTCCTCATTTGATATTATAGAAGTCATTATTTCTCTCAATTCTCAGCAGAGAAATGACTCGAATTCTTTTATAGAGTATACTTCTAGAATTCACACTTCAAATCTTTCCAACTGGGTAAAAAATTCTCACTAGTGAGATATTTGGGCAGAGAATGCTAAAATAATATAGCAGCCCAAATGGAAAGTTAAAAAGGATTCTGAGCACTTAAATATCTAGTATTGAAATAAATATATCTGAAATAACTATCTAAATATATATAGCTATAAATCAAAATGAATGTATCTTTTAAAACCTATATTTTTATCTAAAATAAAAATATCTAATGTAACTACTGAAGAAATAGGAAGAATGAACTGTGAGCTGTCACCACAGTAACCCTAACCAGAGGCATCCCAGCTGCTTCCCTTCCACATCCCCCAAACCTGAATGTGCTACGCCACCTACTGTGCGTAACTCCTTAACGATTCTACACTGTTCATTCCAGAGGTGGAGCCTGGGCTGGAAGGACTGCTCAGAACCCAGATCTCAGATTCCCACACACCTAGTTCCTCCTTCCCCACACACCTCCCTCCCTCGCTCCTTCCATTACACGGATGGAAAGGGAGAAACACTTCCTGCTTTGATTTCTGGCATCCAACAAATCAATCACTTAATATTCTATCATGATCTAATCCATGTCTACAAGCTTCATTTTTTTTTTCATAGCTGTAACCGAAATGTAAACTTCCATATTCTGTTTTTTAAAACATGTCTTTCTTCTGCTTGTTATATTGCTCATAATAATTTTTGTATCAATAAAGACATTTTATCATGTGGATATAACCTTATTTAACCAAACTAGTCCCCAATTATTAGCAATGAGATTGGATACTTTTGCTATTAAAAACGATGCTAAAGAATACTTTTTTTTTTTTTTTTTTACTATTTCCTTAAGGTATATTACCAGAAACCTTTCTCAGAATGTTAAAAAATAAAATAAAATTCAATGTTTCATTTGTCTCTGGAGTAAAAATTAATACAGACTCTATTTTGGACATTGTGATAAATAAGAAGTCGAGTTCTGTAAGTTTTTTTAAAGTAAAGCAATGAAAACAGAGGGTGATTTTATCCTCAATTCACTGCAACACTACCATAAATTGTTCTCACTTGCTATGATAGGATGACAGTTAAGCAATTGATTAATATACCCTTATCCAGGTTCACAACAAAAACTAGGTTCATTGGAAATGCTCTTCCAGAATTTTTAGGTTTCAAATATCTACGTGTTGATTTGACAGCTCCAGGTGCTCTCCAGATGAAATAACTGGAAAGTTGTATGGGTCAGAGATAATTTCCAGCAGATTAGGATTTTTTTTGAATGCTGTATTTTATTGACAGGAGGAAGAAAAGCTGAGTTAATGTCACATACTGTCACCTGAACAGTGAAACCTACATTAAAGCAGGGGAAAAGCTTTCAGGAAATCTCAGGGGGCACCCAACCCAATCTCACTCACAATACTTTTCAATTAGAACCAACAGAGAAGAATACCTGAAGCCATGGCACCTATGAAGATATCAGAAACGTGTGGGGTTGAGTTGTTTTGTATGTGAGGTATATTTAGTGTACATTAATCTGAAATGCCCGGGGCTGAATAAAACCTTAAGAGCCAGTCTACTAACAAGCCTTTCAGGGAAAAGCCCTCCTCACACCATGTCAGAGTTAGAACTTTTCTGAAGAATGTGCAAAGTGATGACTATGCATTCATCTCGGTAACCGTCTAGTTTCTCAGGCATGACAGAACTTCTGAAGTCTAACTAAAAATCTCTAACTAAATCGTCAGTTTAGTTCATTCCCTCCCTTTTGATCTCTCTACAGTGGGCGGAAAAAATAAACAGAACTCAAGTTACCTAGTTAAAAATTTGTTTCTAACCATAGTCAACCTATTCCTAGGAAGTAATGAATAACCTGACTTTTTAAAGCAACAGAAGGAAAAACAGTTGAATTTTTATGTACAATATTTGAAAGTCATTGAGAATATTACTAAATTCCACCCTATACCACCCCCAAACCCTCTTAGTCAACTGAGAATTTGTTTTGTGGCTTTCTGACAGTCCAAGGTCAGCCTTAATCAATCCCAGGTCCTTTGGAGAGAATCCACTGGGAAATGGCTGCTGGAGAGATAATCTGGCCTTCCCAGGCCACTGACTTCTTCTTAATTGTGTTTTTCAAGTGGTCAGACTCAAAAGAAGACTCCACACAGCAAAATACTCCTTGAAGTCAAAATAAGCCTGTATGTGTTCACCAGGATTAGCACCACAAAATATCCTAATCTGCTAGAAATTATCTCTGACCCATACAACTTTCCAGTTATTTCATCTAGAGAGCATATGAAGCCGTCAAATCAACACATAGCTATTTGAAACCTAAAAGTTCTGGAAGAACATTTCAAATAAACCTAGTTTTTGTTGTGAATCTGCATAAGAGTATATTAACCAATTGCTTAATTGTAATCCTCCTATCATAGCACATACAATATGACATGGCATAACAGACTGCATGAAGTTTTAAAATTTCCTATTATCCCTAGTTAGAAATTTTCCCACATTAACCAAGATTATGATTCATTTATCTGAAATCATAATTTCAGACATTATTTTCACCAAATATTAATCACACTGCTTTTAAAGTGCCCCAATTCCAAAAGAATTGGGTTTTCTACTATTGGATTTAACAAAATATTGGGCTGGGGTCCCCAACCCCCGGGCTGCGGACTGGTACCAGTCTGGGCCACACAGCAGGAGGTGAGCAGCAGGCCAGTGTAGCAGCTTCATCTGTATTTGCAGCCACTCCCCAGAACGAGCATCACCGCCTCAGCTCCACCTCAGGTCATCAGGCTTTAGATTCTCATAGCAGCACCAGTCCCTGGTGCCATAAAAGGTTGGGGACCGCTGATAGTGGGTACTGCTATGGCTCACATCTTCACTGGTATTATCAAAACAAGACTGCACATATTAAAATCGTTTTTAAAAGCTCAATTTGCATAAATGTTAATGTGAAAATGTTTCTATAATGTACATGTTTAGTATTTTAATACATAGTTCCTCTTAGGACAAAATTTTGATGGAGCTAGGGTAGAGACTATGGTATGAGTAATACGAATGTGAATTCTACAATGGTGTTCTAAAAGGAAGGTATCCGACTGTGTGCTGTGCTCACTCAAAGAAGCATCTTGGGGTATTTTAAATTTTCAAGGAAAACATAGCAATATCTGTTAGATACTAGACTAGCTACTACTCTTATCTGGACCTGACTGCTTAATGAAATGAACAATTATGTATTTCTTTTGGCTTAAGGGCGCCATGGAAAAAATACCAAGACCCAAGGCATTAAGAACTAACAGAGTTTGGGACCTTTTTGTCTTAAGTGTTTCGTTCAAAGGTTTTTGCTTTGATTTGACAGGGGAAATGGAGGAGATATTAACCCAGGGAACGATTTCCAATATCTAATAACTCTCGTCTATCCTCCCTGAGTAATATTTGGGAAAGTATATGCCTGGCTGATGATATATGTACTGTTTGAAAGAAGGAAAAACAAGCGCATTTATTTTCTACCAGCGAGAGCCCCAGTATCTTTCCACAGAGGTCACCCTGAGACTATTCAGCCTGGGAGAAAAGCCATCTGGTCTAATATCTGATAGGAAGTGAAAGACACAACATGTTATTATGTCCGTGTAGATTCCAAAAAAAGACTTGGACAAAAGATAAACATACATTATTACACACTGTAAGGATCTTAATATAGCTTTGGAGACCAGGGACAATGACAGAACTGGGTCACTCCGACCTCCATTTAGAGTCTCAGAGTGTGGCTTCAGTATATATTCTTTTTTTTTTTTTAAGTTAGAATGCTAACACTAACTCCTTTAGTTTTAGTTAAAACAATTTTTAAAAATGCAGAGCCCTGCTTAAAAAAAAAAAAATCTGTTCTCCAACCCTAGAAATCCAGATTATGGTCCCACCAAAAGAGAGCTGGGCTCCTTGGAGAAATGGCTGATCCTAGGTCTGGGATAGGCAATGTACAAAATGAGCCTAGAACACGTTGCCATACCAGACAGCACAGTAGCTATCGAAGACTACTAGACTGTGTCAAAAATCTGGGCGCCAGCTTGAAGAGGCTCCGGCTGGCTAAGGGTGGGATGATTTGAATATTAATAAGGATATTAACTACAAGGTGCTATCTTTTTAGAGAAAGCATTTATTTTTCTCCTTTGAAAGTCTGAAAATAGGTATAGAATAATAGGTTAAGTTTTACTTAAGCTTACTGATAAAATTTGTTAAAATAGTTGTACTTTTCAGGTGGACCTCCCCAGCTCTTCTAATAGGCCTCTTTTCATGAGTTTATTTATTATTTAAAAACAAAAACAAAAAACACCTCACTGGTTGACACTAGAGAATGATGGACCTACTTGTCACTCTGAAATCTGATACATAAAGAGAATAAAACCAAGTATATTTATCCATGTCACAAACGCTACTGGATAAATAGTACAGGAGGGAAAGCTTCTCCTTATAGGAATTTCCCAGCTAATAAATGAAAAAGGAATGATCGAATGTCACCATATTGTAACCCCCAGAGAATCAATGAATCTATGCATTAGGTAGCAAGGGTTGCAAACATCTCGGAAAAACAGATTCAACCAGATGTTATCTGCCTCCTGGTGGAAGAACAAATGATCAACTATGAAGTAATCTCGGAAAAAAAAAAAAAAAGGAATATGAATATTAGAAGACTCTAGATCTGATTTACTAGAAATACAGAGGACTACATTATAGGTATACAATTAGAAAAATCTAGTCTGGCACATACTTGTTTCTTTAACAAAAAATTTTAGAAATTTAAAATACATACTGACCTACGGATCCTGTTTCAAATAAACTGCTAGAAAAATCATGATATTTTTGAGACAACTGGAAATCTGAGCACTTACTGCATGTTTTACAATATTAAGGAATTATTTTATGTATAATAAAAACACTTTAAAATAACCACAATACCATTATATTTAAAAGCTGAGACTTCAGGTGGTGATCTAGCCCTATATTTTGGAATAAACTATCAATGCAACTGAGTTATGAGAAACGATAAATCTTCCTTTCCCAGGAATACCAATCTTTAAAAAAATTAAAAGGCTCCCTGGGAACTTTGAGAAACTAGTAACATTATCAGCAGCAACTCAGTTTCCTTATCTTAAAAATGGCAAGCTGATAAAGAATGACTGCTTCGATAATGACCAACAACCACCATCAAGCAATTCCTCAGCATCTTATGTCAACACACTAGGAAATAAGCATAGTTGGCACTAGTTTATGGTCCCAAATCCTAGTTACCACAAACTACTGCCAAATTGGAAGCCTTTCTAAAGAATAGAGGCCTGTACTTGGAAAAGCTAGGGATGTCCCTCCCGTTAAAAAGCACAATGTATTCTGAGATTTCTTTTTTAAGAAAAAAAGATAACTAAATACTCAGTAACCCAGAAGGAAAAAATTCTTTAAGCCAGTAATTTTATCAAAATTACAATAATTTTGAATAGTTAAAAGAAATGTTAGTTAAAAGTTAAAAGTCAGTACATTTCTTTAAAGAGATGTACTGACCCAGGAGAAATTCTTAAAAGAATTTAGTAGAACACGTGTTACTGTAATCTGTGCATAGTATTCTGCAGACCTCAAAAAGAGTCTGCTAAGCATCTGGGTATGCTGAGTTTTGTGCATCTGATCATGGCAGAGCTTGTTCTTTTTATTTTTACTTTCATTTTTATTTTTATTATGGTGACACTGGTTAACAAAATCCAGTAAGTTTCAGGTGTACAATTCAACAGTAAGGCATACATATAAATTGTATTGTGTGTTCACCGCCCACAGTTAGATTTCTTTGTCACCACATATTTGACCTCTTTAACCCCACCTACTTCCCCCTCCCTTCTGGTGACCATTAGTCAGTCTATTGTCCATGTCCATGAGTCACAGAGTCTCTTCTTAAACCACTGCTCATAGACATTTGAGTCAACTAAACAAATGTCTGGCGAGTACTTAGGAAAGCTATTCATGTATAACATGCTTTCTCTCAGAAATTCCATTGAGTTCTCAGTAATACCAGCTGGTATCTGTATATTTAATATAAAGTATAAAATTGTTTTATTTCCATTTATATACAAAGAAGTAAAGGCAAAAACAGGTTAAATTATTTCAGTAAGGTCACAGAGTGAGCATGTCACCAGAACTTATAAAACAAAGCAAAATATGAAACTCTGTTCTGGTTTAGACTTCACATACCACTTATATTTACCCTGCATTTGTCCTGTCCATTCTATCCCCTCCTATTTTATCCAGTTTGAACCATCCACATGTTCCTATCATCCATCACCATCCTTTTTGTTGAACCTATACAGAGAACTGCGTCAGGCACTGCGCTGAATGCAAAGGTGATGGACACACAGGGAGGTTAATACCTAGAGGACTTACACTTTCATCTTATCACGAGCCAAGTAGTTTAAAATAATTTACATAAAGTACAGATGATTCCCAGGACTCTTCCAGTGAAGACATGTTTTCCAAAATCATATCTGATAGGTTAAAAATTTTAAGTATAAACAACTAGTAGCAGAATACAGATCATCTAAATTTTTTACTCAGATTTTCACATGAAGGGCATATTTAAAGACATAGTAACCTCTGCCATTCTTATTTCTTTACCTATATCACATTTCTAAGTTTAATTTCAGATGTCAAGTGAGATAGTATAGTCGTAGTGAGATAGTATGGTTATACTATGCCATATTGATATCTAGAATTATATAGAATTGATATCTAGAATTATATACAATGGTTTCATAATTCAGGTTTAAGATACATAAATATGGAGAAGGTACATATATTACCTACCTGTAATATTTTTTAAAATAAACCAGAAGTTGAGCCATCTGGATTTTAACATACTTTAAGGAAAATGAAACATATTTTATTCAACTATGAATCTTCAGATTACAGGATTTCAGCTGTGGTATGTTTCGACCACAGTTAAAAGGTAGCAAACACTAGAAACACAGAAGCCCTCACATCGTGGATGGGAGAGACCTCCACAGTAACTGACATCACACCTACCGTTGTGTCATTGCTGGTAACATAAACAAGGACGTCAGACGAGTTCCTGCCGTTGATGTATCGGTAGCAGTTCCAAACACAGCTAATCAAGTAACCCTGAAAGTGAGTGGTGATTATTAGAGCTTTAAATTTCTAACCTCGGACAATGTCAAACATCATCTTACATTAAAGCCATTGCAAAACTTTTATTTACATAAATTATAAATGCACATATTGACTCCACTAAACCAAAAGTCTTTAAAAATCACAAATTTTGGATACAGTAACTTTCTGGCAAAGGGTGCTACTCTAACCTTATTCTGTCCCACCACCACCTTCTGGGAGGGGAAGGACTGAGAGCAGGAGAAATTTCTAAGAAAAAGTAGCTGGAAGGAACAATCGCCAAAAACACTTACTGCCCCAAGATTCACAGAACAAGTCACCCATTTCTCACCATATTTAACTCAGGGTCTTTGGGATTTTTATTGTATATGATTATTTATAATTTTGTTATCAAGTCAATTTTTTTAAGAAAGGTTTACAGAATATGTTTGCTAAATAGTCAATAAAATTCGCTTTAAAACATTTCCATTTTCATAATGAAATATCCAAAAAAGATAAATTAATGTCCAGAATAAAGACACGCTAGAAACAAAGCCTGAGTTCACAGAAGATATCTGAACTAGGAACACTTTGCACTTTCGTGTCAATCATCTGCTGTTGGATCAGAAGTAAATAGTTTAAAAATCCCTTTTTAGCTTTAAAATTCTTTGATTAAAAGAAGTCTAAAGATGTGGAGAAACTGGAACCCTCATATATTGCTGGTGGGAATTTAAAATGGTGCAGCTGCTTTGTAAAACAGTTTGGCGGTTCCTCAAAAGGTTTAACAGAGTTACCGTATGACCCAGCAATTCCACTCCTAGATATATGTCTGAGAGAAATGAAAACATTTCCACATAAAAACTTGTACACAAATGTTCATAGCAGCATTATTCTTAACAGACAAAAAGTGGAAGCAATCCAAATTGGCATCAACTGATGAATGGATAGATAAAACGTGATAAAATGGAACATTACTCAGAAATAAAAAGGAAATTCTGATATATGCTACACAGGACATGAATGAACCTTGAAAATATTAGTCTAAGTGAAAGAAGCCAGGACCACATGTTGTATGACTCTATTTATAGGAAATATCCAGAATAGGCAAATCTATACACACAAAAAGTAGGTTAGAGGTTGCTAGGGGTAAGGGTTAGGGTAAGGGTAAATGGCACATGATACAAAGGTTCTGGAACCACAAAGATGTGATCACACAACTCTGAATATACTATAAACCAGTGAATTCTATACTTTCAATGGGTGAATATTATATCAAATTATATCTCAGTGAAGTTGTTCTATAAAAAAAGACATTTAAGGACATTTAACAGAAGAGTAACAAAATATCTGTAGTATTATACTCAGAATGCTGTCTTAAGCTGCATTTGTACTTGGTGGTGATCACTTCTTACATTTAAATTTTCTGTGGTGATAAGATGACAATGTATAATGCTATTTTTAAAATTGTTTCCTGAACTGCAATAATCTGAAACCATGAACAATGAGACAGAGAGAGATGGAAAGGGCATATTTCTTGAATAATGTACACAACATATTCAATTCACTCAAATCTTAGGTTTACCCAATGTTATTCTTTACCGAAAAAAAGCCCCAGCCTTTTTGAGAATTTCAACACAAATGGAAAAGGAATGTATGAACATATTATTTATGTGTTATGAAAGATGAGCCACTCATTATTTTAGCAGTAAACAGGAGATTCTTTAAAACAAGAACTTTCTGATGGGAAGCCTCTAAAATGACAGCTCTGTAACAGAGAGGTTAGGCAGCCGAGGGGAAGTGCCTGGTGTTGGGCCTCATGAGCCCGCAGTAGGCATTCACTTACTAAACGTTCCAGTAGGAGAGAAACCTCTGGCCTACTGTCTCTAAAAACCCACTAACTTATTTCAGAGACTTTATTTCTTATTTCACATTTCTGTAACCTGAAACAGAGAATTAAATGTTTAGTGTATTTCCCAAATAAACTTGCACTGACAAATTACATCCATCATCGACTTGCAGAGCTCGGTATTAAGACTGCCCCTTCTACTTTCTTGGGACAGAGCGAAACTGACCCGTGTCCTGGTTTGGGCTCCCAGGGAACTGGTGTGCTGATAACTCCACTGACGAGTAATAGCGAATTTAGATTGTGAGAGCCAGTAATTGGGGAAACCGATGCGTGAAATCACAGCACATTTACCCGGATTTGTTTAAATAAATGATTACTGAGTCTCTATGTTTGAGGCATCAGCTTAGTGCTAAGAAGAATAAAAAAATGAATGCACAGTCTATGTTTTCAAAGAAATGCAATCTAGTTAAGGAGATAAATATGTAAATAAATAAATATTAAAATGAGTACACATTTCCCACAGGTTGGAAATAGTGCTGTAAACAACTTGTATGATGTCTTTTCGTTATGATAATAGTGTTTTGAAATTTATAAAAATACCACAGGGCAGGGATTTTTCTGATTTACTATACAGCCCAGTGCCTAGAACACAGCCTGGCACAAAGGAGGTTTACCCCTAAAAAATATTTACTGAATAAATGAATGAATGATGCATCTTCCCATACATCAGCTCACTTAAACCTTACAATCACCCTACAGAATGTTTTCTTAACTATTACTGCTATTTAGTAAATGAAGAAACCGAAGCTCTAGTCACAGCTAACAACAGCAGTGACAGAAGTTAAGTCTAGGTCCTCTGACTCAAAATCTCAAGTAAGCATTTCCAATACAAATGGAAACACCTACAAAATTAAAATGCCTTTTTAAAGAGCATTGGGAGGTTCCAGCTTCTGAGCTTTTGGGAATGGCAGAGACTAGCTTCATCAGATGAACCTTCTTGGAGGTAAAAATGATAAAATCTGGAACACACACACACACACAATCTGAAGGCAAGGGTGAGGCACCCCGAACAGGCAGAAGCTAAATGGGAGTCTACCCTTGAAAGACAAAGTGTAATGAGTGAGATTTGAGAGTTCGTGGCCTTGTGTCAGGGGTCCTGCCAATACTACATGCAGCTTGGATGGTCTGGAGTGACAAAGGACAATATTTGAGGTTGACTGAGTGATCAGAAAGTGGGTAGTAGGGTAGCATGAGCTGCAGAAGTGGTAAGCCTCAACATCGGTGTATAAAATTTGCCCAAATCCTTGACCACTAAAACTACACATGCAGTATCAAAATACTCAGTGTGTTTTATAGGGAAAAATGTAGATCCAAATGATTTTCAATAAATCATTTTCTCTCTACCCATTTTCTTCGTATTGCCTATTTAAAATAATCTTCTCCTTAAATGCAGCTTCCTCAAGCTTACTGAGGGGTGATTCTGGAAAAATTAGGTAATTTTATGCCTTCCTCCCCCAAATATATATATACAATGGAAGATATTAAGAATTAAAAGTTCAAGTCCAATAATGATTTGCAAATTTTCTTATTAGAACACAAGTATGAATTATAATGATGCTTTTATTATTAGGTTTACAAAGATGAAAAGGAACAGAGAGCACTCAGTTGATGAGGATGAGAGGAAACAGTGCTGTGGGAGTGTTAAGTCACTCACCTTTTACGGAGCTCAATTTGGCAACCTATCAAAAGCCTTCAAATTATGCATACCCTCTCATTTAAAAAAGTGTATCTTGAGGAAAAAATGCATAAGCATATGAAAGATATATTTAAACATATTCATTGCAGCAATATTAATGACTGAAAAAGTAGAAACTGTCCCAATGTCCAACAATAAGTAATTTATTAAATAATGATAAATTCATATAATAGATTGAATGATGTTCAGAATATACTGCATTTTAAAAACAAATTACAAACATTATAATGAATGTTGCAGCATATAATACATACTACGTAATGCGTAATATTATATTAACTTATTCTCATCCTAATAGATTTTGGAATAACCCTTGACTGTCCTGTGGAAGTCTGATTAGTGTTTATCACTCACATAGGTAAGAGAAAGGCAGAATTGTTAGAAAGTCAAAAGCAGTTCAGATATCTAAAGGAAGATAGTGAGCTGACTGAAGCTTGCTTACTTCTTTGGCATACATGAATATGTTTAATAACATTTAGGCAATAAGTAAAATCTTCATTCTTACCTTGAAAGTCAAGATAATGCTGATAAACAGAAGAATAATAAGGACCAGACAGGTAGGATTCACTGACATGATATCATCTTTGTGGGGAAAATTAGGAGGCTGCAAAAGACAAGTGTCTCATTAGCAAATCTCATTAATCACTCAGGATTATATTCCTAAGGCATTAATCAGATGTGCTTATCAGAGAACAATTAGTTAAAGCAGACAGTTATTAAAGACCACTACGAAATTTCTAGCCCACCTCTACTAATTAAAAGGCATAACGGTGGGATGAGAAGAGGCTATCTGTTCGTATTTCAGGCAATAACTCTCGAAAAGAAAAATCAGAGGAAGGTTCATGAATGAGTGAGACCTGAAAACATAATTTAGTCCTCCTACTATCCAAAAGTCAGAAGTCAGTCCTTACATATCTCTGATATTTGTATTTTCTGCAAATTCTGGACCACTCTAAAAGGCTTGTACAAGGGACAGAAACCTATTAAAATAGTGTCTTCTTTATATAGAGCATTTTTGTTGGTGCTATTTCTCCTCAAAGAGCATAATCTTTTAGACTAGTAGGAATTCACAGTACTTAAAAAAATAGTCAAGTCCTATCATCTGACCATATTAATTAACTATCGGATCAAAGGAGACTTTTTTAGGAAGATCAGAATCTGCTACTGTGGTTAGTGGGAGGGGCAGAACTTCACCATGGGACCTGCGCAGCACTGAAGGAAGCCCCACATTTAACTGGTGTAGAGAAGTGTGCAGGAGGGCAGCCCAGTGTGCACTGTCACCTTTTATCTCTTCTTCATCAGCCAGAACAAGTGATGAAGAAGAGATACTACGTGCTTGAATTCCACATTAGCGGTATTCTGAGACACAACAAAGAAGTTCCAAATGCTAAGGAAGAATACAGAGAAAACTCATGACACGTGCTTGACTCCTCCCCAGGGTGAAAACATCACCCAGTGATTTTCCATCTCCTTTCACTTTGGGCAAAATACCTAAGAAATAAAATCTAAGTCATTCTTTGTGACCAGCTCATGAAACTAGTGCCTTCCCTTGGAGCCTGGAAGGGTTTTTGAGTACTGATCTTAAAGGGTAAGAATACATGAAATCATATTGTTTCTGTGACTAATTAAAAAACAGGGAATTAACGTGGAAGTATGTGATCCTTTCCACAAAGATATCTTTATATCTTTTCCCCCAGAAAAGTGAAGGTGGTTTCTATGCCCAGTTAAGACTCATAAAAACACTTCCACAATTTATTTGAACTGCATTTTATAAGACTCCACACAAACAAAAAAGGCATTAGAATTAAGTGGATGCTCTCTCACAGCTGTCTCAGTCTCTCTAGACTCATTATATTTCAACTTGTCAACAAGAATCAGTGGAATTTGAACATTCCTTCTCTTACTGTCTCTTAGGCACTGTGATAATCTGTAGGCCTCACTCTTTCAGCCCAGACTGATCTTTAAGTAGAACATATGAAAGATGCTCACTTGTATTATTTGGTTTGTAATTACAAATAAAAGCAGATGGTGATTTTTAAAAAAATGTTATTAAATTACTGTCAATATCACCAATATTATCATTTTACTACTAGTGGCTCTAAAGCAAATGACTACAGAGTAACTGAACAATGTGGGGTATAAAAGAAAATCTAGGTAGCATTCTCAGTGTTCCAAAGGCTTGCCTGCATATTGGGCTCAATGCGCCTTCTAAATCTCTGCACTATATAGGCTATAGCACAATATACTATTCAGATAGTCATGAGGCTGCCATATGGCTTGTCTTAGTATCTCCTTCATCAACACAACCCCTTCCCAGGCCCCTCACACGACAGGCTATGTTGAGATCGGGTTTCCTCCACACTTCCAAGGTTGATTTTAGGACCCCAGCACCAGAGCATCGATACAGAGTAAAAACACAGAGGATTTTGTACAACCTGCTTGTCACATATAAACCCCTTCATGCACAAAACTTGGCTGTACCACAAGGGATAATGTAAAAAATTAACACATGGGAAATATGCAAAAATTTTCTTGACACAATGTTCTTCCAAAAAATGGACTTGTTCTCTAAAACAAAGAAAAGATATTACTAACAAGAATGACATCCACAATAACAGCTGAGATACTTTTAAGGAGCTAAACACTAGAGGCTGTTCATTCTGTCTGCTGAGCACCAGTTACATGATCTGGGCCGATGCCACAAGATCACAAACTTCTGTTGCCACATCTCCTCTCCCTCCACCCCTCTGTTTCCCACTGAATCTCTTGGCCTCCACATCAAATCCCCAGTCTTGTCTCTCTTACCCCAGAAAGTCCCTGCTCATTCCCCTACGTTCAGACACTATTAAAATCTCCAAAGAGTGAACATTCCCTCCATTTGGAACATTCTAGGATTTTGAAGAAACTGAATTTTAAGACACATTTATAGTTTAAAAATTGAAAAATATAAAGACACGGAGGTATTCTAATCTCACACGTTCTACAAACTTCTTAATACCCAGTCATCAATATTTACACACACAGTCACAAAGGACATTTAACAGAAAACTAATCCCAAAAAGACGCTTGGGGAAGAAACGGTTCTACGGTCAAATAAGTTTGGGATGCAGTATACAGTAGAGTTCTACTTTTCCCATACAACACAGAGGCAAAAAGCTATCCTTTGCTGATAACTGAGCAAACTGCATTGTACAAAAACAAGACAATTAACAACTAGATTATAAGTTAGGTAAGTGCATCTAATACCATCATCACAGCTACCAACTTATCTCATGAGGTTATGTTTTTCCAGAAAAGCACTCTAACAAACTAAAAATCTTATTTTCAAGATAACATTCAAAAATCTTTAATCGCTAACTCAGATACAAGTTAAAAATCCACAGATTAATATGCGTCATGTCCACCTGAACACCCCTCAATCCCTCACTTTACCAGCTTCCCCTGAGAAGAGAAGCAGCATTGGGACAACCACATACCAGCTGCCGTATGTATTCCTGAATGGAGTTCGGGTAAACAAGCACAGTGACTGCAACCAAGGTGTTGAGAGCAAAATCAAAGATCTGGTAACAGAAGAATGGGATGATCCAGGCGGCATGTTGCTAAACGTAAGAGAAGATACGGTGTTAATGCTAATAGGTTCAATATTACAAAACACAACTTTTTCTTTTTTTTAATTCAGAGAAATCTTTTCTTAATCTTTAGGGAAATGGAGGAATAGCAATTAAACCAGGTCATGATGGCAACTGGTAAGCCAAACAGAAGGAGGCGACAAACGAGCCTCAGTGAACATGTCTGAGAAGTAACATTGGTTTTCCTAGTACCACGTAATAGCACCGAGATTTAAACTTCCAAAGGTTCTTACAGAAAACTGAGAATGATTACATCTTATTCCTTGTAGGTAGCTGCACAGATTACACATGACAGAGACTGAGGAAGAGGCTCAACTTATTTCAAAGCCGCTTACCTTGTATGCTCCATAAGTAGCCATTGCACATATCAGGATCATGAGAAGAGAAATTGCAATAGCAATGCACATGTCTGCCAAAGGTTAAAAAAAAAAAAAAAAAAATCAGTAATAGATCCACTGTTTAAACATTTTTTTAGTCTCTCCTCAAAGGCATTTTGTTTATAAAGCAATTATAAGCGAGAACTTTATACTAAGCAAACTACAAGAGTTCCTTTGGAATTTGAGAAGGTGATAGTTAATGAAGGTAAAGTCCTCAAAAGATGTTCTTCCTAAATCATACAAATGCCTATAGATAAGAGATTGATTTACATGTAAGTTTATTTCAAAAAATGGGAAAGAGATATTGGTTACACATACATAAAGTTTGGTCTTCTGGTCCACTGAATTATATAGACACACACACACACACACACACACACACACACACACACACACACATACACATATGTATGTATTTATATAGTATTTTTTTTAACATATAGGTGTCTAACTTGTATTTTATAAACTCACATGTGTCTTATGCCCCTATTAACACCCTCCAGTGACTTCCCATCTCTTTTATTAGAAAGGCTCAGTTTCTTATCATGGCCTTTATGTCTGTTTATTCTACGGCAAGCCTATTCCTCCAATCTCAACTTACCTCATCCCATACTTTTTTGTTCACTATAATCCAGCCATATCATTTGGGTCATTAACACAGCCAGATTATCTCACTTTAGGGCAGTTCCCATTGAACAGAAGAAATGTCACTCGTCTTTTCACATGATGAGCTCTGCCTTTTTAACCATTCAGGTCTCTGTTCAATGTCAACACCTCTGAGATACGCTCCCTCCTGGGCACTTTCACATTAGTATCGTATTTTCTTTCTGGCACACATCACTATTATCTTACTCATATTTGTTGCGTGCCGTCTGTCTCCCTCCGCTAGAGGAAACTTCCTGAGAGAAAGGACTTTCTGTATCATGTTCACGACTACAACCCCAAGAGTGAGGGGACAGATGTCCAGTATAGTCACCACTAGCCCTATGTGGACATTGACCTTTTGAATGGAAGTCAATCTGAATTGAGATGTGCTTTAAGATTAAAACATGCTCCAGATTTCAAGGCCCTAGTACAAAAAAAGAACGTAAAATAATTTTTATACTAATTACATGCTGAAATAATATTTTGCATATACTGAGTTAAATAAAATATATTATTAAAGTTAATCTCACCTGTATTTTTACTCTTTTAAATGCAGTTACTAAAAAATTTTAATACATATGCGCTATTATTAATTTTCTATTGACCAGCGCTGACCTAGAACAATACCTATGTCATAGGAGGCACTAACTGAACACTTAGTACCTACTAAAGAGGCCATGTTACCACATGTTTAGGAGATTTCAGCCTCTGGCTCTTTCTACTACACTGTGCTGCTTCTACTCATGTTTTGAATACTGACCATGAACCAACTTGGGCTGCCGCTCCCTCCAGATTATTTCTCCAAAGAAAAGCATTCTAGTTTTAGAACTATCCTCTGTGTGTCCTCAGCTTCAAGGATGAGAGCACGTTGTAAGTAAGAGGTTTACAAACAGAAAGCACAGGGTGAAAGTACACTCTAGGACAGAAATGCAGATATGTCAACGAAGACCATTTGCCATCTTAAAAAAATGAAGGTTCTTCAAATTCATCTATAGAGTCAGTGTAATAAACTTATAACAATGCTGATGATTTTTATTAAAGGAGTAAAAATTTGATTCTCAAAAAAGAAAAATAAATGAAGGTTATAACAGCCTCAGAGGATGATTCATACTAGCTGGTATGTAAAAGATCATGACTTCTTTCAGGATACATATATATTTTATAGTTTATTTTATAATTTCAATGCTAGATTAACTTATCTTTTTCCTCTCGTGAAGGAAGAGGTACCTACAAAAAAATTTCATGTATGCCTCATAGTATGGCCAATGGAGGGAATAAACTGAATTGCATTTTAAATGCTTTAAGTGCAAAGGGGAAGCCTCTGTTTATACACCTATAGACATACACATACATGCATCCTAGTGCTGTTATCTGCATGCGACGCAATGGGGGTCTTAGTCTCGTTTGTTTTTTCTTCCTGCGTAAAGCTGTGACCACAGTGGAATGTACGTTGTCAACGTTTGTTCTTCTCCATCTATAAGTAAGTGTGTTTCTTTTTCCCTCAGTGAACTAGGCACTGTTATTTCATTTAAACCTTTAACAACCTTAAGACTTAGGTACTATTATTAGATCCCTATTTTAGAAAAGAAAAAGATGAGTAAGAGGCAAGTAACTTGCCCAAGATTGCCTAGCTAGTAAGTGGTGAATGAGACAGTCTACCTAAGAAGTCTAACCCCAGAGTCAGTATACTGCCTAGCTGTGAAGGAAGTGGATCAAATGCAATAGTGACGGACAAAATGCTGGGAAAATCCTATGGCCTCTGTCAAAGGAGCTGGACGTCAATAACCACTTATTATGTGCAAAGCATATAGCAATCTCTGAAAATTAAACTCAGACAGAAGTTTATTATTTTCTTCTTTGTCTACTTTGATGGTTTTCAAATTTTGTACAAGCATATTTTATAATGAAAAAAATTAATTTTATGGAAACCAGACCTCATAGGCTATTCTTTTTTTTTTAAGGCGAGGCACCCCTTAGTTGACCTTACAGATTGCAAGGACCTTGTCAACTTACTATCTCTTATTTTTTCTTTTCTACACCTACAGCACTTGGTCTTCCTAGGTGGTGTCCCATCCAAGTACTGTCCAGGCCCGATCCTGCTTAACTTCCGAGATCAGATGGGATTGGGCTTGTTCAGGGTGGCATGGCTGTAGACTTTATAGGCTATTCTTTGACTACCTCATAGATCTTAAAAGACACAGATAAACAAGCAAGCAAACTCAAGGCTTTATTCCAAAAATACAAATATTAATGTAATGTGTATTAATATAAAATATTGATATAACAAAAATAATAATCTTAATGAGAACTGCAGGTCTTATTCTGGGGGGGGAGGGGGAAACACTCCAGAATTAAATCTCACATAATCATGAAAAAATTTTAAATTTCTACATTTTTCAAAGAATATAAAACTCAGAGAAATTTAAAAGGTACAAATAAAAATGAAAATCATAAAGTATTCTGTCTGCACTCAAAATGAGATACTATTTATCATAAAAATGTTAATTTGAGATGAGGAAAGTTTCAAAATTCTATTCCTATAAATGATTTACCAACCACTCCGAAAAGACTGAATATATCACAGTGAAATGGCTTAGGTAGAACCAAAGTGTAAATCAAATGGAAACACAGTAGATAGTATAAAACAGGGTAATAACATTCTATCTCCTGGCACATCAATTCATTTGAAATAATGCGTAGCGTACCATGGTAATTATGACAGTTACTTCGAGGAATTAAAAGTCATTCCTTTTAATTATGTCATAGGCAAAGGAGGAAATGGTTCTAACAGCAATACAGGGATTTTTACAATCGGTAATAGCACTGGTCAGTGACAGGAATATTTTTTACTCATTCTTTGTATAGTAGCTCCACAAACTCAAAGTCAGAGCGCACTGACGTCACGTTGTTTCCTAAATTAAATTCCTGCCTTAATAATGCAGTTCTATTTTGAAAAGGATCTTAAGAAAAGTTATATCACAGGCCACAAAAGGCATAATTAGAAAATGTTTCCTAATAGTCAGTTAATCATTGAAATAAAATAAGCATATAAAGAAATTCCCTGAAATGCCTCTGGAGAAATAATCTATTTCTAATTCTACTTCCCCTTCTATTTCTTGGATTTGTTTCCTTTCCATAAAACTTGTAGCTAGCTAGCTAACTACCTGATTTATGTTCCCACATCCTACTTGCCTAGTCATAAGTCATTCTTATGTTTCAATTTTCTGTAATTTTTGGAAACATTTCTGGCACTGTACTTCATGAAAACAAACAGTATTTGGAGTATATTCTCATCATTAAGACTAGAGGAGTACAATTTTCAGCTGAATTCACAGCAATAGTATGAACTACTCAGAGCAAAATACAGAGCCCTTGAACCCCACAGGGGCAAACAGAAAACCCAGGTTCAAGTCCCTACTCCTGGGCCTCACGCTCTCAGGTTGAAAGCTTAGGAAAGAATAAGAAATAAGGCAGACTTCATTCCCCTAAAACAGATGGTGGGTTCTAATATACTTTCTGCATGTGTGCAGTGATTGTTCACAACTTTTTACTGAAGTATATTCATACAGAAGAGTTTTTTGTAACTTGCTAATTTATAACTTTATTCTTAAATTTTACTGAAGTATATTCATACAGAAGAGTTTTTTGTAACTTGCTAATTTATAACTTTATTCTTAAACTCAAAATTTATTTCACAAATATTCAATAGATTCATGTAACACGGGATAAACATTGTGGCATTGCAAAGATTAACAGGATATAATCTTTGTTCTCAGATGCTTAGCATCTACTAGGAAGAGAGTGAAAAATTCAACAGGAGATAACAGATGAAGAGCTAAGGGAATTCAGAGGGGGCAATATTAATTTTCGGCCAAGAGGAACAATAAATAATTTATCAGAGGACATGGTTATTAAGGCTGGGTCTTACTTTCCCTCATAAAATGTTTTCGTTGAGATATACTTGACATGCCAGAAAATTCACCCTTTAAAAAAGTATACAATTCACTGGTTTCTTTTAGTATATTCATAAAGTTGCACAGCCATCACCACTGATTCCATAATATTTTAATTGTCTCCAAAAGAACTCCTGTACTTTTAGCAGGCACTCCCCATTTTCCCCTACCTCTAGCCCCTGGCAACCCACTAATCTACTTTTGGTCTTTATGGATTTGCCTATTCTGTATATTTCACATAAATGGAATCAGATGATATGTGGCCTTTTGTATCTGGCTAGTTTCACTTAGCATAATGTTTTCAAGGTACATCCAAGTTGTAAGGCCTACAGATTTAAAATAAGCTATAAAAAGTTAGGAAGGATTAGTTTAACAAGGTAATACCTTAAATGTCAAATTCAAAGAACCTCTCTTAACTCCTCACTCTCCAAAGAAATTAGTTCCTGCCAGCCATACACTTCCATATTGAGAGATTTATATTGACATAATTAAGTCTCAGAAAGGTTGCTTCTATAACAATAGAAAAGCCAGTAAACAGCATTGGCATTTTTGTGATTATGTTCACTGGAGAACCAATGAGTGACCGGACCTAAAAGGAAGGAAGTAAAATAAATTTAATAAAAAATATACATGATCTATACAGAGAGTTTTGGAAATACTACCATGGAGCACTATAGGAGATCTGCATAAGAGGCATACGCTGTGATTAGACATTATTTTAAAAGTTGTACATCTCTGTAAAATTTATGAAAAATCATTGAATTACAGACTTAAAGTGGGTAAATTTTATAGTATATAAACTATAGCTCAATAAAGCCATTTAAAAAAATAAAAGACATAACCAGACAAAATATAACACATAAAGATGTCACTTCTCCTTAAGCTAATCAAAAAAATTAACACAGGCACAAAATACAACAGGATTCCCTGAGACCTGGACAAGTTGATGCTAAAGCTTAGAAGATTTCTGTAAAAGAAATCTTCCATATACTAAAGTAAATTTGCTGGGGATATGGGGAACTAGCACTGAGCATTTATTCCCATTTTCTACTGTGTCCTCCTATTCTGCACAGACTAAAAGCTAAAATCTAAATTTTCTAGATTTCCTTGCAGGTGGGTGCCAGAAGTAGATTAGGTGTTCTCAAGTAGACACAGACATAACAAAGACTTTCTCCTCCAACCAAACACCTTGAGCCCTGTCCTTGGCCCATTCAGTCCAGTTTTAGCATGAATCCTACTGAATCAATTTATTGAAAATCCCTCACCCTTAGTATCTGATCAAATTCTTACCCCTCAGCCTCTAGAACGTATCACCCTAGCCTGCCTTCAGCCATTGAGTTGGACTAGCAAGAATCCCCTTAGCCTTGATGTCTCCTCTTAGTAACTGTCCATCCACTGACCCCCACCCTGCTCCTTGGTTATAAACCTCCACTTGTGTTTGTTGGTGTGGGAGCTGAGCCTGAACTCTCTCCCCCTTATCACGAAACTCCACTGCAGTAGTTCCTCTTGAATAAAGTCTTCTTTACCATTTTAACAAGTGTCTGAATAATTTTTTCATTAACACACAATAAAACTGAAAAGCAAGTCTAAGAAGAAGGCATACTATGTGAATCCACTATATAAAGTTCAAGCACATGAAAATTAAACAGATCGATTAGTGATATAAATGTATATGGTAAGTCTATAAAGAAAAGCAAAGGCATTATAAACAGTTCAGAAGGGCGGTGTCTCTGAGGTCAGAGAAAAGGATATGCCATCAGGAAAGGACGTGTACGGCTCATTGGAAAGTAAGGTAAAAATCAACTTCTTAAATCAAGTGGCGGGTACACAAATACTTGCAGCACCATTATTTGATATGTTTTAAAAATATTCTATAAATGTTGTTTTATACCCGTTTAATATTTAATGAGACAATTCAATAAAAAATGAGAATCTCCAAATGATCATTAATGAAAAAGCTAAGATTGGTGTTTATCGTACGTGAAACTTTACTGAAAGGTTTTCATTTTTCCAAAATAAAAATTTGGGAGAAAAAAAAAATGATCCTCACAGCAAACTTATGCTAAATTGTAAATCATATTCTGATTTCAAAAACTTTAGAATGTAAGTGCAAACCACAAAATGCATCATCAGAGAAGACGCAGCTAAGGAAAGGGCACAGGTGGAGGAGCACTGGACATCTGAATTCAGTTCCTGCTCAACCACTGGCAAACTTAAGACCTCAAACAAATCAA
>NW_011888996.1:2564670-2577113 GCF_000151845.1 Pteropus vampyrus | reverse complement strand
CCAAGCTTGTCTATTGGCTGTGTGAACAGAGAGCAGGTAGGCAGCCTGGGACTCTTTCTGAATGACAGAGCAAGGAGAGCCTTTCTCTGTGGTGCCTGTAGCCATATGGAAAACACCAACCAATCATACTTTTTTTTTTCCTATTTCTTAGTTTTTATTATCAAAACTTCCAAACATACACAGAAAAGTATAATGAATCCCTGTCATCTATTTTGCCTATATTGTTTCATCTCTGATCACTTCATTTTTGTCCATTCTACTACTGGTGGAAATCTGGATTGTTTCCAACTTTTGGCTATTATAAATAAAGCTACTATGACCATTTTTATATGTGCCTTGTGATGAACACAAGCATTCATCTCTGTAAGGTACACATCTAGGAGTGAAACTGCTGGGTCATAGGGTAGATGCTTATTTAGCTTTAGTTTCCCCAAAGTGGTATGATTTACACTCCCAGCAGCCATGAGAATTCCAGTTGGTCATATCCATATCAGTATCAACAGGTGGTGCTGTCGGTTCTGTTAATGTTGGCCATTTTGGAGGGGACAGTGATTCACTACTGTGCTTATAACTTGCAATTTTCCTTATAACTAATAATGCAGAGAATTTTATCTCCTTGTCAGCCATATAAATATCTTCTTTGAAGTTATCTGTTTTTTGTCTTATTGATATCATTCAAAACCATTTATTGACAAGACTACCCTTTCTCCAATAAATGCAGTGGTGTCTTTTACACAATTAGGTGACCATATGTGGGTAACCATCAACTCTTGATGATTTTTATGGTCATCTCCTTCTTTGGGCCAGATGTGTCTAATCAGTGAATAAAATAAAAATAAGTTTGATTAGAAAGACAAGTCTACAAAATTAATCAGAAATTTGGATGATCTTTTTGGTAGTGTGCATGATACTGACACTTCCAGTTACAATTCTTTGCCAATCCATTAAAATCTCACAAATAAAATTCCATTACTTCTATTCAAAGTAAGCTACGAGTGTATAATACTCTATGTCACACACATGCTTTTCAATCATTATCCTTTAATCTTCTAAGTCAATAAACTATCTTTTAACTTTTTATTCTGAAATCATTTTAGATATATAGGGAAGTTGCAAAAACAGTAGAGTTCAAGTATACCCTTCATCCTGTTTCCCTTAAGAGTAACAATTTGCCTAACTATAGTGTAATTATCAAAACTAGGAAATTAACATTTGTATAATACTATTAATTAAACTATAGACTTCATTTGAATTTCACCTGTTGCCCCTCAATGTCCTTTTTCGGTCCCAGAATCTAATCCGAGATCTCCCAGTGCAATGTCAGTGTGTCTCCTTAGTTTCCTCCCACCTATGACAGCTCCTCATCCTTTCCTAGTACAGCGGTCCTCCACATAACGACATTTCAGTCAATGAGGGATCACACTTATGATGGTGGTCCCATAAGATTTTAATGGAGCTGAAAAATTCCTATCACCTAGTGATACCATAGCCATCGTAACGTCATAGTGCAATGCATTATTCACATGTCTGTGGTGATGCTGGTGTAAACGAACCTACTGCTCTGCCAGTCATACAAAAGCACAGACATATAATACTTGATAATGATAATAAATGAATGACTACGTTACAGGTTCGTGTATTTATTATATTAAACTGTTTATCATTTCGTGTATATTTCTACTTATAGCAAAATTTGCTGTAAAACAGTATGCTGTGCTGTATGGCGGCAGCTTCATACAACTTGTTTACCGCGTCTCTTGATTGCGTGATTTTCTCTTGTGCTTGATTTAATCTCATGTTGCTTTATAAATTTAGTGTAGCCTAAGTGTACAGTATTTATTAAAAAATTACATATAGTAATGTACTAGGCCTTCACATTCACTCACCGCTCACTCGTTGACTCACCTAAAGCAACTTCTAGTCCCACAAGCTCCATTCATGGTAAGTGCCCTAAGTGTATAGCATTTTAAATCTTTTATACTATATTTTTATTGTACCTTTTCTATGTTTAGATAAGGTTAAATACACAAATACTATTATGTTATAACTACCTACAGTATTCAGTACAGTAACATGTGTACAGGTTTACAGTCTAGAAGCAATAGCCTATACCATTTAGTCTAGGTGTGTAATAGGCTATGCCATCTAGGTTTGTGTAAGTGCATTCAATGTTTGCACAATGACAAATTCACCTAATGACACATTTCTCAGAACGTATCCCCATCATTAGGTAGCACAAGACTATATAGTCAAAATTTTTTATAACAAAAAACATTTATTTACAAATTATAAATATATATTATTACTAATACTTTTGTGTCACATAAAAATACATAAAAATACAAATATTAAAGGGCTGAATTTTACAAAAGAGAAATCCTTACATTTTCTTTATCCCAATGGATTCTCCTATATGCTCCCATTTTGATGTAAATAATAGGAATTTGGCTTTCTTCTACCAGATCATTTTAGGTAAAGATCACATGAAAAACTAAGACACATTCCTGCTCTGCTTCTGGATAAAATCTTCAGATGGCTACCAGCATTCCAAAAAGATATTAACTTCAAGTTGCTATATTCCATAATTTTCAATTTAAAGCAATTGATTGTACCCATTTCAATGACTATTAAACCTATCCACATGTGAATTTATTAGATAGGCTTGTTGGACATAAGTTTTGACCTGCAAACATATTTTAAAAAGGAGATCAAAACATGTGAAAAGGAAATGTAAGAGAAAAGAAGTTTAAAAAACGATTCACTCAAGTGAATATCCATTCTTCTGTACCTTTTTAATCATGTGATTTAAATGATCTATAGATAGTCCTAAAAGTAATTACAACCATTCACTCGCTCTTTTCAAATGTATGAAATATGAGAAAACGCAAATGCAATGGAATTAATATCCAGAACATTACAAAACATTTACTATTTTAAAGTCTTAAATACCAGTAAGCCTTTGAAGCCAGCTAAATTAATCTATACTGCCAGATAGTCATATTAACCCAGCTTAATCTCTGGCAATTAGAACAAGGTATGCAGCGTTACTATTCGACTCAGATAGAACCATAGCTGCACTATTTAAAACTTCTTTTTCTAATCTCAATTATCTTAGAAAAGGAATCCTGCTACTAGAAATACTGTAAGATAATTTATCTTTAAATGTCAATCAAACATTATACTTATAGCTTAGATAGTCTTTTAACTCAGGGGAAGAAGGCAGAGAGAGATTAATTTAATATTAATAGAACTCATTATCCTTTCTAGAAGAATTCATTAGAGTAACAGAGTTATTCAGAATGGAGAGAATGAGTAATGTAACAGCTGAAGTCACATCTCAATCTGACAAAGTCCCCAACCCCAGGATAATATGATGTCCTGACTTCTTAGTACATATTAGGAAACAATGGTGGTGGAAGACGATGGATATAAAGTGTCTCCTGGTTTTCCCTTTACTTCACTTCCAGCTGTTCTTCGGTTCCTCCTCCTGAACTGCAATGTTGGGGCTCCTTCGGGGCTCAATCATGGGCCCCCTTCCCTTTTCCCTTTACTGTCTCTCTAACATAAATGCCAGTTTTAGGTTGATGTCATCAAATTTACCGCAGCCCAGCCTTCTGGACTACAGGTTCACATATCCGACTATCTTTTAAAACTCTCCACTTTAAGATAGCTCATATTTCATCTATAACATATCTAAATAAGCACAGCTAGTAAAACAGCAAAAAATACTGAACACCTATTACAGGCCACACTCCATTCTAAGCATTTTTCATGTATTAACTTATTTAATCGTCACAACAATCCCATGAGATAGATACAACGATCATCCTTATCTTTCAGAGGGGGAAACTAAGGCACATAAAGTAACTAGCCCAATGTTAACACACTTAATACATAGCAGGGTCAGAATTCAAACTAAGGTCTGGCTTCAGATCCTATACCCCTGACAACTATACTAAGTCACCTAAATCGAAATCAAGTTTTCTCTCCCACATTTGTTCCCTTCTCCTGACCATAAATTCTCTCATCCCAATAAAGAGGCACGTAGTTTACTCAAGCTGGAAAGTAGGAATCATCGATTCCTTCCTTTCCCTCACTGCCCACACCAGCAAGTTGTCAATTCTACCTCCAAAACCTAGTCTCATCCCCAATCCTAGTATAGTCCGCATTGCAGAGAAACGTCCCGGAAACCAGTCCCCTAAATACATCCTCTACTCAGCAATGAAAGGGATATCCTTAAAAGACACCAGTTCATAAACGCTGAATTATTTAAAAACACTGAATAGCTTTCTCTCCCGCTGAGAATAAAATCCAGAAGCCTCACTATGTCTTTTGGAAGTGTGAAAATTAATAAATAGAAACCTCATTTAAAAATGGAGTTGGGAGCTTAGGAGGGAGAACTGTCCCACTCCTGTCACTCAACGCACACTACTGACCCCAACAGGAAGAGACTTACCTTGCATCTTCCATAGGAAGTGATACTATTTTAACCACCTCAGCAGGAGAAAGAAAAGATTGCTCTTTGCCTAGTGCTACTAGCTCAGCCAATGGGAGACAGCTATAACTGAGCCAATGAAAAGTCACTTTACTTCTAACTTAATTTCCTCCAATGGACTCTTTGTTTACAAGAGACCCACCCAAGTCCATACATGGGCATTCCTCATCTTTGTTTCTCTGGATTCCAGGTGGTTTACATTAGACCCCAATGTCCCAAATTGCAATTCTTTGTTGTTCTGGAATAAACCCGTTTTGCTGGAGAAATATCTGGTTGTCTATTTGTTTAAGATCAACAAAGACTCCCAGTTTATTTCTGAAACTGCATCTTAAGCCACTCTCTCTCCAGTTGCTTTTTTTTTCAAATGTATTTAAAGTTCTCCAAAGCCAATGAAAATAAATGTGCATAACCTTTTGTTTGGGATTATGCACAGCAGTGACCCTTTCAGTCGGCGGGGACAGAGGGTGACTGTAATTATAAAATGTTTGGGTCCCTGTGATCCTCCAAGCTGGGTGCCCAGCCTTCTCCTGTTTAGTCCACATTCAGGTGCCTGTGTATGTTTCCAATAATCAGAAAAAGGCCTCTTTAAAATCCACCAAATAACCAGCAACGTGGTTTCTAGAATGGAGAATGACCACCTCCTGGAAGAAAGGTAAATACTGAAACATAACAGAAGACATGATAAGGTACGCATTACCCTTTTAAACTTCTTCCTGCCATTTATTTACTCCCCTCCTCCCAAAAAGACCAAAAGGGCAGGGTGAAAGTCATAATAAAGCAATCATTTTAAAAATGGGCACATTAACATAAAATGTAAAAACAAAAAAGTAAAAGCTATATTCTTTAGACTCTTGCACTTAGAACATAGGCAGAACACAGGCAGCACGTAAATATTTCTTGATGTGATTTGTAACAATGGAAAGTTAAATATCAGTTCAAATGAGCCCATGAATCTATATTTGTAATCTAATAGAAAGAACTGACAGCCAGATTCCCTGCCTTTAAAAATACCAAAATACCTAGAGTTGCAATCTGATGTACTTACTGGCATCATCCATGAACTCAAAGTCACCTCCTAGTTCAGAACTTGAAAAGTGATACTGATCTGGATCAGCCAGAGCGCTCAGTAGAATCAACAGTACCACAGCATTGATGATCTGCAATGAGATAAAAAATTTAATATACCCAAAATATAGTCCCCATAAAAGAAAATTATACTGACCACATGGAGTTTAACTTCAACAGAGACTTAACTTTCAACACTAAGCCCCCCGCCCCACAACCAGGAGGACAGGCGAACATTCTCAAGGCTGAAACACTACCAGCCCATTCAGATGCAGCCAAAGGCAGAAGGCTTGGTGCCCAGATGATAGCTGGATTTCACCTCACTGCCCCCCTCAGCCAGGACCCTAGAGCAGTGAACAATTGGCACAAACATATGCAGCAGCTCTGATGCCAGTAGTTGGAAAAGCACAAAAACCTCTAGTTAGCCACATACACTCTAGTGAGAAACCCCAAGTTTTTGCAGGTGATAAGACATTCTCCACAGGTTCAGATCATCTTGGAAACAATGTCAGAAAATGAATGCAAATCTACTTAGTGGCACAGCCAGGATCCTTTTCCTGCAGTAGCTCATGTGAGCCCCTTTCTGTCCTAGGCCCACATTTCTGTCTCTTAAAAATCAATGAATACATTTCCCTCGGGTATTTCGAACTCAGCTTGTCTAAGTGGAAATCATCTTCCTTAACATCTCCTGCCTCTGCTCTTTTTCTGTTCTTTGTCTTAAAAAATAATGTCACCATTAATAATTGAAAGTGGAAAACACTCAGGCACTATGCTAAGTGCTTTATGTGGATCCTCTCTCGTAAGCCCTGCAATAGCCTAACGAAGTACTTGCTAAATTATCCCTATTTTATAGATGAGAAAACTGAGGCTCGGGGGTTAAGTACATTGCCCAAGTTCAGGCAGCTAACTGTGGAATTTGAATCCAGGAATTTCAATTCCAATACCAAATCTCTTAAAGTCTCTTGTCATACTTGAAACCTGATCACCTTTGGGCTTTTCATCTTCCTCATCCCCTCTCTCCAATCAACTGCAAAATTCTGACCATTCTACTTCTGCATCTCTATTTCACTTATTCATCCCGCCCGCCTGCTGCATGCTGTGCACACACCAAGTGCAGTGGGCTGAGGGGCAGGCGTTCTAGAGTTTAGCTCAGACCTGGGCTGAGATGGGGTTGTTATTTCTTTTTTCTGGGTTTAGAAACTTATGATAGAGCCCTATGTTTTACTCTTGTCAAAAAGGAGAGAAAAGATAAATAATCTTCATACATAGAGTAAGTCCTTTTACTAACTAAAGGCGTAGCCTAATATAAAAATAATATTTGGAAATACCTATTTACAGAAGAGGTTCAAATAGTCAGGTTATTTGTTTTACAAAATCCAGAATCCATTTTTAAACACAAGTGGTTAGGATCGTTGTAGGATTTGGAATACTTTTCTTCCTCTACCTTTCAAACTGACTGATTTTGGGGGGAAAAATATATATATATATCAATGAGGATAGCAATTTTCCAAAGTATACATATATAACTAATTTAAACAGATACTACAAGCATGTGGTTAAACATTTCTTTGAATTACAAGAGGGTATAAAGTGAAAACTCCCTCCTCTTCTTATCCACCAGTCACCCTCCCCACAATGGTTATCAGAACTACCCATTTCTTGTTTTCTCTCCAAAGATCAAAGAAAACCTTCGTAGCACATTTTAAAGAGAGTGTGATTAGCAAAACTCTAGTTAAAGAAAACATTTTAGGACATATCTAAGGCTTAACGGAAGGTACAAGCTAGTCCCACAACTGGCACGTGATGTTTGACAAAGATGTTCTTTGATAAACTGTCAAGTTTTCTTGGCATTTCATTCCCTCTATACTCTTATCTTTGGAAAAGGCAGTCCAAAGATTATGGACTGAAATAAGATCCAATAAAGTAACCTCAGAATGTGTTTTGAAAAAGTAGAGCACCAGACAAAGGCGGAATATTTGTGGTTATTGTAGTGCGGTTGATTTTAAGGCTGAAAAGGGAAAACATAAATGTGGATTCATGGGCTGTGCTTTCACGAAGGGCAGAGTAGGGAGGGTAAGAGAAGAAGGTGAGGAGGAGGTGCAGTGTGTCTGGTTATAGAAATATGGCCCGGATTTAGAGATCCCGCAGGGCTGGTTGTGGAGTTTGGATTGTATTTCTAAGTGTAATAAGACGCCAGTGGAGAATATTAAGGAAGGGAAAAGTGTGATCTAATTGGCATTCAAATGAGTAAATTACGTAAAACACCTAGAGGGTGACTGGCATATAACAGCCACTCAGATTAGTTCCCTTACCTCTTCACACCTTAACAAGAACCATATATAAGCTCTTGGCTGGCATCAGAAAATTATCCAGTTTCCAGATCCTCTGAGCCAGTGTTATGCAGCTGCTTTCCTGCCCTTTCAGTTTTAATGACCTATCACCTCTTATTCAGCTTGTTACTATTCCCTTGCCTGGCTTATATTTACTAATTGCCTATCACAGATCAGGTATCTGCTAAGCGCTTAGGAAGAATTCTCCAGGACTCAGAATATGAGGTTAAATAAGTTATGGGCCCAAATAACACAACGCATAAAGTAGTAAGCCCAACCAGAGTTTAGAGAAAGAATAATGAAGTTCAGAGAAAGACAGTACCAACGGGGTGACTGGGAGATGCAACGAAGATGGTAGCATTTGTACAGTGAACGGAAAGACAAGAAGGTTGTGGAATCTCAGAGGCTTGGAAAAGAACAAGTTCAAGTATGACTAAGGCCACTGGGACAGGAGCCTGTACTAAAATTGGCAAGTAGTTCAGTTTGATTGGAACACAGCATACGGAGCAAAGTGTTAGGAAATAAAACTAGAAATGCAGGCTGGGGCCAGACGGTGGAGGGTCCTCGACACCAGGATAGGAATTTGGGGTTTTATTCAAAGAGTTAATGAAGGATACGTAAAAGGTTTTTGAGGTGGGATACGACATGATCAGAGCTGTCACTAGAAACTACAAGTTAAAATGGAGGCAGGAAACCAGACTATCTCAATAGTCTGGTGAAGAGCTAATAAAGGTTTTATGGACTCAGCTCTATTCTCATGCCAACCCTGTAAGATTGTTATCTTATGCGTTAGTTTGAGAGGTTAAGTGAATTTATCTTAGGTTTAATATGTTAAAGAGCCATGGTTTGAACCCAAGACCTTTCCCCAGAGTGGTAGAATTATCAGAGTTATTAAGTGACTAGATGAAAAGATAAAGGGAAGCAAAAAAGACAGATTTCAAGCCTGGGTGATAAGATATATCTTATCAGAAATAAGGAAGATCACTTGAAGGACCACAGCAAGGTTGATTTTAGATATGTTGTACTGAAAAGTACTTGTAGGATGTCCAAATAATCATATTTTTAGCTTGTCTATCTGGCCTCTAATGCTCTTTCTCTCTATTCGAAACCTTTAGTACTCAAGCCTGCCCTCAGCTTTTGTTTGCCTGCTCAAGTTCTGACGGCCTGATACCTAGTCTCGTGTGCATTCTGCTCTCTTCTGCTCAGTCTCTGAACATGTCACATCATTCCTGACAACAGTTCTGACTACTGGTTTGGTGTGTTCCCCTCACTCCAAACTGGGTTCTATACTTAGCTGTGCACTAGCTGCTCTAGTAACTATTATCTGCCCCTGTATTTCTAGTCCTATGGCCCTTCTCTCTGTACTCATAAGCCACAGAACACAGTCCTGGGGCCAAGTCCGCTTCCAGGTGTCCATGTTCTTTGTGAGGTAGTCCAGAGAAAGTAGACATATATAGAACTAAGATGTGATGGTAAGGTCATTCGTTATATGTCACAAATGATTCACCATTACGCTCTTTTAATCACAGAGTGAATATTTCATAATAGAAGGTGTGCGCTGACACATATTTACTGTATTATTATGTAAAACCTAAACTGTTGGAAGAGAATTTGGCACACCATGATGTGAATGCAGTAGTGACAGGGTGATCTGTGAGGACGTAGGTCTGTGCAAAGGGGAGGGGCAGGGGTAGGACTGGCCATGGCAACAACTAAACACAGTCAGACGGAAAAGGTCAAATACAGGTCAAAGTCCCAAGAACATTGGATAAGAAGTAATTCCCGAAAGAGAAAAAATGGAAATCACCCAATCATCCATTCTGACCAAGAATGAAATGTCACCACAAATGAGAACCAAGAGATGCTAAACCTTGCCAGGAACAGATTATGTAATCACCACAGCTAATCTAAATGAAGAGAAAATGAGGGCATATTTATTTTCTCATTCAGTTAATGCTCACTTGCATTTGGACTTTGTCCATTTTGATAGGTTGTATACAAACTGTTCCCAATTCTATTTACAAAGTGTTCCTGCGGTGTCACATATTTTCCCCTTGTTCTTGATAATGATTACTTCCGTATGTAAATAAATTCAACTTCTGTCCAATTACTTAAGTGGTCTTCAGGCCCTTGTATTTTCTCTAGGGATCCAAAGTGCTCTTGACCTTTAAGTCACATATCAGATCCTAACTTGCAGCTTAAATCTAAACAACTGAAAATGTAAAAAGTAATTATCAGCTCTTTTTAAAAGCCTCAATAAAAGAAACAGTCAAACCCACTGAGACAGTAATAACACGAGAATCAAAAATTGGCACAGAAAGTTGTGTCCAAAATGATCATTGCAGATTTACTTAATCAAAACATGAAACAAAAATAGGAGAATGGCTAAATAATATTACAACCAAATAACAGAATCCTAAGCAAGCTTTGAAAATCATATTCAGAAAACATTCACAGTATAAAGTGAAAACTATAGTCTAAAAATGCTATATGATTCTAATTTTATTATGCATATTTGTAATATGCTCACATGTATAAATAACATACTAAAAGCACTAAAAATACAATGTTATAAAGCAAGTGGCATGTTTTCAGAAAACTTATAACTTTATCATTATACCTTTTTGTATTTTCCAGAGTGTCTAATGTGAGTATAATTGCTTTTAGAGTCAGGAAAAATTATTTAAAGCTTTGAAAATATTTTAATGTAAAATATGTTATAGAATATTATTATTAAATCTGATTCTCTAAAGAAAAATAATTAATAGTAAGAAGATGACCAAGAACAAACAAATCTGTCTGGGCATTCGAATCAAAACTTGGAAATATGTATAATGAGGGAGAAATATCAGAGTAAAATAGAATAATAATATCCGAGTAGAACAGAATAATAATAATAAAGGGATCTGCCACTTCCAATAACGGTGAACTAGGTAATACAAATCAATTTTCTCACTGAGGACAACTAGAAAACCTGGACAAAATATAAACAAATGTCTGTGAGAAAGCATTAGACAGCTAACAAGGAAGTGAAGAAGTACTGGGCTGAGATCCAGGCGAAGGCAGAAATGTCCCTGGAGCATTTGTCGATTCTAGGAAAGACGGATGAGAGCTAGGAGTTTGAGCAGCACCATCGACTTTGCTGGGCCTGGGTGTCAAAAGCTGGAGTTCAGGGCTTGTGGGGTGGAGGGGACGGGGGTAGAGGGCAGATTTCCCCAGGACTTTACCATTAAGAAATTGAAAGGATAAAGTGAACCATAGGAGTAAGATGAACCAGAAGTAGACAAGTCTTTATAGGGACACAGCCCAGTTTTGCATCATCTGAATCCTGAGATTGGATCAGGGGATCCTCAGATACTAGACCCCAGTAAGAAGCTACTAAAATCCCTAATGGAAAAATATATCATCCTATGCCTCAAATTATTTCTTCAATTTTTCAAATACAATGTCTAATATAAGAAACAGAAGATAGGACGCTAAGATCAAGAACCAGCAGAAACAACAGAAACAGACCATAGGTGCTCTATATATTGAAGGTGATGGGCATGCCCTTTATAGTGACTATGCTTCCTATATTATAGGAGATAAGAAAGAAACAGAATGAGAATTTGGCAGGGAACTAGAATCACATACATACACAAACACAAAAGACATGACAGATTCAAAAAGAATAAACAGAAACTCTAGAATGAAAAAATATAGTCAAATCAAGAATTCAAATGAATGGATTTAACCCATTAGACACAGCTGCAAGAAAATTAATGACTCAGATAAGACAGAAGAAAATATTCAGACAGCTGGCTTTAATAATAATAAAAGTAGTAAGAAGACAATGGAGTTAACATCTTCAAGATGCTGGGGAGGAAATGCCTACTTACAACTTTATATGAAGTAAAAAATAATCCTTCAAGGATAAAAATGAAACAAAGATACTTTCAGACAAAATTGAGGGAATTTGTGACTAGCAGCTCAGCACTAAAGAAAGCATTAAAGGGTGTTCCTTGGGCAAAAGAAAAATGATACCAGATAGAAGGCTGAAGGTGTACAAAGAAATGAAGAACAAGAAAAATGATGATTATGCTGGCAACTGAATATTGATAACATAATAGCAATAATAATGACTTATGAGTTCAAAATATAAATAGAATCAAAATAGACAATAATAGCATATAAATCAAGAGTAGATAATTGGAATTGAATTGATCTTAGGTCCTTGCATTGTCCAGGAAGAGAATGAAAGTACCAATTAATGTGAGATTTTAAAAAAAGTCAAGGATGTATGTTATAATCTCTAGGGTAACCTTTAAGAGAACAGTCAGACCTGAATGGTAGATACATGGGTGTTGGCTAATGACAACTGAGCTGTTCGTATTTTGTGCCCTTTCTGTATGTATGCAATATTCACAGTAAAAATAGATAAAAATAAAAAATATAAATTATGGTCTGATATGCTGTTTTCGGATAGTTGGCTAATTTTTATATGTCAATATTTAGAAATTTTTTCTAAAATCTATTAATGGCAGATATGCCTTTCACTGAGGTCCAACTTCAAC
>NW_011888996.1:2547449-2564620 GCF_000151845.1 Pteropus vampyrus | reverse complement strand
GCATTCGAATCAAAACTTGGAAATATGTATAATGAGGGAGAAATATCAGAGTAAAATAGAATAATAATATCCGAGTAGAACAGAATAATAATAATAAAGGGATCTGCCACTTCCAATAACGGTGAACTAGGTAATACAAATCAATTTTCTCACTGAGGACAACTAGAAAACCTGGACAAAATATAAACAAATGTCTGTGAGAAAGCATTAGACAGCTAACAAGGAAGTGAAGAAGTACTGGGCTGAGATCCAGGCGAAGGCAGAAATGTCCCTGGAGCATTTGTCGATTCTAGGAAAGACGGATGAGAGCTAGGAGTTTGAGCAGCACCATCGACTTTGCTGGGCCTGGGTGTCAAAAGCTGGAGTTCAGGGCTTGTGGGGTGGAGGGGACGGGGGTAGAGGGCAGATTTCCCCAGGACTTTACCATTAAGAAATTGAAAGGATAAAGTGAACCATAGGAGTAAGATGAACCAGAAGTAGACAAGTCTTTATAGGGACACAGCCCAGTTTTGCATCATCTGAATCCTGAGATTGGATCAGGGGATCCTCAGATACTAGACCCCAGTAAGAAGCTACTAAAATCCCTAATGGAAAAATATATCATCCTATGCCTCAAATTATTTCTTCAATTTTTCAAATACAATGTCTAATATAAGAAACAGAAGATAGGACGCTAAGATCAAGAACCAGCAGAAACAACAGAAACAGACCATAGGTGCTCTATATATTGAAGGTGATGGGCATGCCCTTTATAGTGACTATGCTTCCTATATTATAGGAGATAAGAAAGAAACAGAATGAGAATTTGGCAGGGAACTAGAATCACATACATACACAAACACAAAAGACATGACAGATTCAAAAAGAATAAACAGAAACTCTAGAATGAAAAAATATAGTCAAATCAAGAATTCAAATGAATGGATTTAACCCATTAGACACAGCTGCAAGAAAATTAATGACTCAGATAAGACAGAAGAAAATATTCAGACAGCTGGCTTTAATAATAATAAAAGTAGTAAGAAGACAATGGAGTTAACATCTTCAAGATGCTGGGGAGGAAATGCCTACTTACAACTTTATATGAAGTAAAAAATAATCCTTCAAGGATAAAAATGAAACAAAGATACTTTCAGACAAAATTGAGGGAATTTGTGACTAGCAGCTCAGCACTAAAGAAAGCATTAAAGGGTGTTCCTTGGGCAAAAGAAAAATGATACCAGATAGAAGGCTGAAGGTGTACAAAGAAATGAAGAACAAGAAAAATGATGATTATGCTGGCAACTGAATATTGATAACATAATAGCAATAATAATGACTTATGAGTTCAAAATATAAATAGAATCAAAATAGACAATAATAGCATATAAATCAAGAGTAGATAATTGGAATTGAATTGATCTTAGGTCCTTGCATTGTCCAGGAAGAGAATGAAAGTACCAATTAATGTGAGATTTTAAAAAAAGTCAAGGATGTATGTTATAATCTCTAGGGTAACCTTTAAGAGAACAGTCAGACCTGAATGGTAGATACATGGGTGTTGGCTAATGACAACTGAGCTGTTCGTATTTTGTGCCCTTTCTGTATGTATGCAATATTCACAGTAAAAATAGATAAAAATAAAAAATATAAATTATGGTCTGATATGCTGTTTTCGGATAGTTGGCTAATTTTTATATGTCAATATTTAGAAATTTTTTCTAAAATCTATTAATGGCAGATATGCCTTTCACTGAGGTCCAACTTCAACGGCCAAATCAAAATGAAATGAAAGTTTGAACTTTTTACTTGAAATTTCTCTAAATAAAATTTTAGAATTCTCTTCCAAATGTGCTTTATTATTCAAATAAGCCCCTTTCTACAATGGTCCTGCTCTGAGACTGAAATAAATTTCTAACACTTGCTATTTCAATTCAAACCATTATGGTAAATATATTTAAAAATTAGATTTACCATAAAATCCTATTTACCTAAAAAATTGACTAAATTAGTTCACCTACTGTGTGCTCAACACTCTGCTGGCTTATACAAAGATGAATAAGACATAGTCCCTGCCCCCATGGATTACCAGTGGGGTAAACACGTCAATGGCCACGTAAAATACAGAATAAATTCTATAACATTCATTAATTCAATTATTCAAAAATTACCTATTAGGCAACAAATATATCCCCAGCACAATGCACAGGGAGATGACTTTATTAACACCAGGAAGTAAGAGACTTTTGGAAATCTTGAGAGAGAAAGATTACTGCACAAATAATTTTAGGGTATCAGTCTAAGTGACTAAGAATTAAGTGTGAAGAGAAAGTCCAAGGAAACAAAAACATAAAAATGAGTTAGTTCTCTGAACTGGATTATAATTGTAGCCAACATTTTACGTTGTGGAAGCTACAGATCAAATGGCAGTCTCTAGGATATATACTGTGAGGGAAAAAGTTTAAGCAGTAAAATGGAAGTTGTACCTTATTAGAGTTCCATTTCAATAGGCAAATTTTAAAAATGTACTGTAGAGATTTTTTTTACCCCAAATTCAGTGAGGTCCTTCTGGTTGACCTGGTAGTCCACAGTGCCATCCTTTTAGCATGTCTTCCTCCTGGGTGATGAAGTGAATTAAGAAACCACTACACATACCATTTTATATTATTGAAGCAGTTTTGCCTCCCCTATTACATTGTTCTACAGATAAGGACTCTCAGACTTCGGAGAAAACCTGATCAAGTGCATATATAAAGTGTAACATAACTAATCATTTTCAGCTGAGACTCAACCATTGGTCCCTGTGATTCTAAATGCCATGCACACTCATTCCAGTAGCCCAGGCCCCTCCCGAGAAGTCACCACATTGCATTCACAAGCCCTGGCCAACTCTGCCAACCAGTGCCCCGGCAGCTGGCTCAGAATTCTTTTCAAGAGAGTGTTCCAGACAGCCACTCTCAATGTGACAGGAAGTTGGCAAGCAAAATGAAACTGATTTTCCACCCCAGCAGCAGCAATCACAATACCTCTGAATGTACTTGGTTGGGTTCTGATCTTCACTCTCAGGCTGAGACATCATTATATACTCTGAGAATAAAGGGCCCACATGATAAATGAGAAAGATGTCTGGACAGTAGACAGAAAGCAAAAGATGGTCCCCTAACAGAGGCCAAAAAGAGGAATGCTGTTCAAAGGACCTCTGGGAGACCTGGGGGGGCAGGGGGCTGGGGGGAGGTGGTGATGGGGAGTAAAAGTATGCCTGAAAAAACATTCTAGATCTCTGAATGGGAAGAGCCAGGCCTAGCCCAGAGCCTAGTTTTAGGATGGACTATCAAGACCTAAACTCTGTACATTAAAAAAAAGTACTACAGAGTTAGAAGTCTGGCATCTGGAAAAGAGAAGGGAAAATATAAAGTGTAAATCAACTTTTTAGTGCAGTGAACATGGTGCTTTGTGTTCTAATATGCTCATTAGGTCTATTAGTACCTATTTGTAACCATCCTATTCCAACAATTTGGATTATCTATGGAAAGATATCCTTTGAAAGACTGTTCAATAAAGTCATTGTATTACTTGCTCCCTGTTCAGTTGTAATATATAAAATACTTTATTCCTGTAGCTGTTCACCAGATAGAAGTAAAACTCACAAAACAGAATGTCTTTACGAATGAAAGTGAAGATAGTACAGATGTAACCATTACGATATAAATTTTGCATTCCATGCAAGAACAGTGTAGTTATACTGTACTTTAGAGTCAAAATTTTCCAACAAAATAGCAATATATTAAATATACTCAAAAACAAAAACAAATTTGGAAATTAAAAACAAAAAAATCTACACTTCTAGAATTGAAACAGTTTGCAATGCTAGAACAAAGATCTGTTAAAGTATAACTTGAGAGTTAACTTTTTTAAAATAATATTTTTTTATTTTTCAGTTATAGTTGACATACAATATTAGTTTCAGGTATACGACACAGTGATTAGACATCTATATGACTCATGAAGTCAATAAATCTAGTACGCATCTGACAGTTAACTTTTTTAAGTCTTAATTGTCAAATTAAAATCAAATGCAACATATTATAATCTAACTATCTTTTAGACAACTAAATGTTTTGTAATCATAATGCTGAATTGTTGAATTATGCTTTCTTTTCTCCATACATAAAATTACGCCGTAAGTAGTCATTACTATGAATCTACGTAATGGAACATTCTTGAAGGTGATATCAACATCTAATATTGGTACTTCTATTTCAAAGAAAACAGTATCAGATTACTTCAAAAGTAGATGGCCTCTGCAGATCACTGTTAGTGGCTATTGTCAAAGTAAATTAATGAAAAGATTATCTAGTAAATTAATATGTTACTAATGTAAAGACATAAATATCTTTAATATTACATTCTTGTTTATATACTTACTTTAGAATAAATATTAAGATTACTGTTCGAGAAACTCTCATTTAATTTTTAAACTACTGTTGGGGGAAAAAGAGACAAAGAAATATTCTCAGGTAAAAATAAAAGAATTGAAGAAGGCACCTATTGTTATTTACTGATTTAATTTTTAAAACATTGTCACAAAAGCTCTATGGTATTTCTCTGTTATTAATTTAAAATTTGTTCTTTATCACTATACTTTGGCTCTTATCACCGAGCAATCAGTACTTGTTCTATTCAACACTTTAGAAGAAATAAAAACTAATAGTCAAAGATTTAACTACATAGGCAAGATTCTAAGAAAAGGAATTCAGCCTCACAAATGTATAAGTCCACTAAACCACTGCTATTAAAAGAATGGTGTGCAGACCAGCAGCTTCAGCCATCACCCAGACCTTATAACTGATGTATAACCATGAGACCCACTCACACTTAATGAACCAGATATAAATGCCAGTAATAATGACAACTATCCTCTCAGCAGCAACATAGAAGTTAAAAGACAGTGGAATGAGAGCTTCCATGTGTTATGAGACAATAACTGTCAATCTAGGATTGTATATCCAGCAAAAATATCTTCCAAGAATGAGGGCCAAATGAAGATATTTGCAAAGAACAATTGTTAGAGTTTGCTACCGTCACATACTTACAAAGGACAACTTTAAAATATGTACTTCAGGCAGAAGGGTAGTGGTCCTAGACAGCAGGTCTGAGGTATAAAAGAAAATGATGGATCATGTACTTTCCACATTTTCAGTATTAAAATATTTATTTTTAAATAAAAATTATAGTGATTTTTTAAAAAGAGAATAATGGATAAAGATATAATTAATATGTGGGTAATTCTATACAAACATTGATTGTATAGATCAATGTCTTGAGGAGCTTTAAAAAAAGACACTAAAATACAAGAAATGACTAGATAAGAGGATCTTTATTGTTTAAAAGAAAAGCAAGATACTTTTAACTCTAGACTTTAATAAGTGAAGTATATATGTCTTTTGAGTGGACCACTAAAATAATAGAAATAGAGTGTAACTTCCAAAATAGCAGATAGGGAAAAATGGATAAGAAAAAATACAGTCAATGTGAAAAATGTCAACAAAGGAGAGAAAAGCAGAAATGATGACTGAAATAAGTCCTAATATATTAGTAATTACTATTAATGTAAGTGGACTAATTTCTCCAGATAAAGATTGTCAGGCTCTCCAACACTGCCACTTCTGTCCCCAAACTTTACTGTATGCCTGTCACAATGCCACACATTCTCCTTTGTAGTATTTATCACAGTTATGTTCCAATATTTATTTGCAAGATTACTAATATATATTAATTACTGATTAATATTTATTTCCTCTACTAGACCACAGATTCCACGGTGGCAAGGACTGGGTCTACTCTGAATCACCATTGTTATCACCAGTAGCTAGCACAGTTCTTACCGCATTGGAAGTTCTCTAAAACCTTGTCAGAGGAGGAACATAGGAAGGAAGGAAGGAGGGAAGAATGAAACGAGATAATAAGCATCAACATATCCTCTAGGCTTAAATTTCCTACAATTATTTTCTTTTGAGATGGAAAGTCCTTAACCACAAGCAGGTATAGTTTTCTGATTCATAAGCTAGCTGCATTTTATGTCTTATACAGTTAACCATGAGTTTTCATACCGTAATTGCTATACATTCGGTCTTCATTTTATCTTTTAAAAAATTCTTAGTCAATTAAAAACTCCATTAAGGTAGCGTACCTTGGTAGAAATGAATTCACATTTAAAAACTTAGTTTCGTCCACAGTCATAACCACTTCTATAACTTGTTTAAAGTGTTTTACTATATCTTTTAATAATTATTTATTTTTATAATTATTAACTCCAATTTAGAGAAGACAACTGAAGTACTAACAAGTAGTTTCGTAGACTGGAATCAAAGCCTCCTGTAGGTTAGTACAGTTTTCTTACGGGGGGAAACAGGATCTTAGAAAGAAGGCTGCCTTTATGTGGCTTTCCAGAATAGCAGACGTCCCCCTATCTGTTCTCCCCTTCTTTCACAGTAATAGGCTTATCTGGATACATAAATGCCCTGCTAAATATAACATCTCCCACTGTCCCTTACAGCTAGGTCTTATGTCTTATTTTTGGCTACCGGGATATAAGTGCCATTTCCATTTCACATCCTTAAAAATAATTAAGTTGCGTTTCCTCTTGGGGCCCCTTCTTCCTTCTAGCAGGCCAGAACACAAACACAGTGAACTCTCTCCAACCATGCAGATGAGGATAAAAGAAACAGCCCCCTTAGAACCACTGAAGGAACTGCATATTTAGAATGGCAGAGCTGCCCCACCAGCCTGGGTCTCTGGGTGGTCTCACATCATAAAGTCTGCCACCCCTCCCTGGACTGTTAACATGAGAGAAATAAACTTCTATCTTAAGTATACATTTTTGCACCTCTGTTACAGCAGTTTTATTTATACTGTATCACAGAGGGTAAAGTAAATATTAACACAAAAGAGAAAATTATGAGAGAATCCTCATTTAATCCTACCTTAAAAAGAGAGAGAAGAAAAGACTCCTAGACTATCAGCTCTCAGTCAAGAGGTGGGGTGGGGTGGGGGTGGGGGTGTAATCAAAACTGAGACCTCGACAAAGGACTAGCCAAGAATCAAAACCTTCTCTTTAAGCATAGTTGGGATACACTGCCAGGCCTACAGACTTGATCTTTTTAGCCCTGAATGTTATCCCTTCTGTGAAGTTGGACTTATCAAGCTGTCTTCATGAAATTGAATTAAGTAATCAAATCATTCTACGATCATAATTGAGTGTCCTCTAAAGGAAAGAAATATATAGGCCTAAGAATAGGAATATTCATCTCAATGATGATTCTATTTCTGCACTGAATATTAATAAATTGGCATACTGGTTTTATATGTTAGTCTGCCATGAGGTGAGTTGGTGTGAATCAGCCACTCAACTTTAGGCCATTGACGAAATCCAATCTCTGGTCCAGGAAGGTTGAGAACTCACTAAGAAAAGGCCTAATTCTGATGCATCCCATCTGGTCTCCTTAGGTGACCCTGTAAGTGCTTCTTTTTTTCCAATCTATAATGCCTCCATTTTTGCAACCCTTAAGCCTTCTATTACTAGTCAACACAAATGTGAGTACCTACTATGTACAAGTATTATTGCTTCACCATCTCTGCACCATGGAACCAATAAACCATGTAATTTTAGCATCTCAAAGTTAATAAAAGAAAGAAATAAGCTCAAGCTTATTTTTACTAATAATTAGAAATGGTATTTCTCAAATATTTTTTGGCCCCCACATTATTTCCTTGAGAAATAAGTTTTCCTTGGAAGCTGCAACTGCAAAGAGGCAACTCTAAACCTTTAAATGTTTGTTAAGAGCAACTGAAGTGATCTTTGCTTAATTTTTATTTTGCTTCAAGGAAAATAGATTAACCAGTTTATAGCTCTTCAAGAATTCTTGTTAAGGATCCAGAAGCTCTACTAAGAGCCAATGGAGCTGAGAGGAAAAGGAGAAAGCAATGAATAATTCTGCTAAGGCTCACACGTTGTTTCTACCAGTATCCCTTTATGAACAATAATATATCTATCCAAAGGGGGTGGGGTGAGGAAAAAAAAAAAAAACTGTGGCTTCTTCCTTCCTGGTGAAGATTCAAAATGAGATGACAAAACAAATACATTACACATTTCGTTAAATACAACATACGTCATAGTGCAAAACTCACGTTAATAACTTTAATACTTGATGCTTTGTTAGTTAAGTTAGACATAATTAAAGTGGGTCTCAGATAGACTGATTTTAACAAAACAGCTTTATTGGCAATCTTTAATTTATTTCTTGGCCGGCCCATCTTTAAAATGTTCTGATGAACATCTATCATAACGTGCGACAAAAGCTAAAAAAGATATATTAAATACCACTGAAATCTTCACCAGTCATTATTTTATAGAACTTGATCCTTTATATTGGGAGGGTGGAGGGTGGGAAACCTGTACTTTTTAAAAATGGCTCACTGGAGATCTTTCAAAAATCCAATACCCTTCATTTCCAGAAGTATTTGATTCCTGAATTCAGATGAAGAAAGTCTGGATAGCAAGAGAGATCTGTTTCATTCGCTAACCAATAAAAAGTCTCATCCATATTATTTGCATCATTAGCAAATGAGAGACTTGTGCTGGAAAGAACTGTACCTGATATAGCTCAGATTCGGAAGACCATAACGTACCCTTTCCTGTTTTCTAGCTATCTAAAACAGCCTGACAGTTTAATCTTCCTTAAAAGCTGCTTTCATCCTATCACACTGTTCATAATTCTTCAATGCCTCCCCACTACCTACAGAATAATACCCAAACTCTTTAGCCTAGTATTTCAGTCTTTGACAACCTAATTTAGTATGGAAAACACTAGGCAATAAGGATTATATAAGTACCACGAATTAGTCCATATTTTGCCCTGTACTTAGGGACCAAGACATAGAATCTGACAGCTAGAAAGAAACTATGCATCTGACAGCTAGAAAGAAACTATTAATCTGTGCCTGACATACTGTGCCTGACCCTAGAGTTGCTTTGAGGTCTAAATAAGAACAAATGTGAAAGTCCACTAAAAACTATCAATCACTCTACAAATATAAGATGTCGGTTTTACTATCCAGTACTACTATCCAGACAAAAATCAGTAGTTACTGCACCAGAACTTCCCAGAATACAAAGAGACCTTATCAGGCTTGGGTACACAAGCAAGCTGTGACTTTCAAAGTGAACTAGTTGATTACTTGAAAGGCCAGGTCACAAAGCCAATGAGGGCCATCAGCTACTCTGAGCTCTTTCATCCTTTATAATCTGACATATGGCCAAATACCCTTTGAACGGTATCTGGCACAAAAGTGGCATTCAGTATATCTTTGTTGAATGACTAAGTTCCTAAAATACACTTGGGTGATGATAAAAAGGATAATATGCACAAAAGATGACCCATCCCTGGTGTCAATGACAGACACTTTCGACTACCAGCACCATTTTTTAAAAACACACTAAGAAAACACCTTGGCAAAACAATGAAAAATTACAAGGGAAAATGTATGCTTGAATGTGTTGAGAAAAATTCAGGTCCTAATGGTAAAACACACTCCATAAGAAATGTGGGCTTTAGCCTAAGCATTTTTTACTGCCCTCGTCTTCCCAGTAAAGAGTATCAGATTCCTTGGGAAAAATTACTGAGCTGTCCACTCTCAATCTGATGTTTTCAGTAAAGTTAATCCCATCCGGGCTCACAACCCTCCTAAACTACAGCTCAAGGGCAGAATATCCCAGACCTAAATTCATCAGTGTATTCTAGTAGCATAATCCCAGCCTCTGGTTTAGGGATGCACAGACAATTTGTCAAATCAGAATGAATCTCCAGATTTAGGCTTAAGTGTTGGCTGGCAAATTCGGCAGCCGTTTGTATCCAAAAGGAGGATAACCTGAAAGGGAGGGGGATGGGAGAGGCGAAAGAGATGTGGCCCGCCCACTGTGTTAATTGTTTCAAACACGCAGGTCATGAAATATACAGACCTTCCTGGGATAGAGAGCCAAAGTTTTCAGGAGTAGTTAAGTTCATATTTGTCTCCGAGAAAAATACCTCTGAGAACTGCATCTATAACAGACTGGGGGTTGGAGGGAAATGGATATTAATGGCAAGGCTAGTAGCAGAAAAACCAGTTATGAGACTACTGTAATAGACTACTGCGAGTGCTAATGAGAGCCTAAACAAGGGAAATGGTAGCAAGAATAACAGGACAAGAATAAGGACGTAATCAGGATATAGAGCAAAAAGCAACAGGATATGGTGTAACCGCACATGAATTCATTTCTTTAGCATTTTGCTTTAATCCCAGCTCACTTTGCTTAGCCTGTTAAAACTATGACTCACTTATTTTCTGCACCAGATTCTCCTACCTGTACCATACAGCGTATGTCCACCCTTTTAATCATTAAGTCCTTAGGACATGAGGGTCTGGTCAGCACCAAATTCACTTAAGAATAAAGCTTCAGGTCTATCAATCATGACCAAGAGACAATAACCAAACCTCAAACGAGAATAAGGTCTTAGTCAAACAAAGATCGCACCTGGGCCTCAGTTGTGTTTCAGCTCCAGACTAAAGGAAGTGGAACGGCCCCACAGACCACATCCCCTGGAAACCAGACAGAACGATGCCGTGATTGACATCAGGACCTGGTGCCATGATCGACCGCCTCCTACCTCAGCCCTGACCAATCAGTAGAGCCCACGACCCCAACTACCACAGTAACCATGACTGATTTCTCCCTTATGTAACCCAGCCGGTAGAGGCCATCCCGAAGCCAAGCTTTTGAGAACACTAGCTCACCTGTGTCTCCAGGCTTGGCACTAATTCCTTAAATAACCCTTTACTTCCTTTGCCGCAATTTCCAATTCGTGTTTTATTTGGCTTGGATGCAAGCGAGCAAGTGGATCCTTTGAGTCTGCAGTCACAGTACAGATGGAATAAAGGAAGAGAATAAGATGCAGAGAGGAAAGAGGCATCTACCTGGAGAGTCTGGATAGACGGTGAGAGACTAGAGTATGGGCAAATTTAGCAAGGGATTTAATTGATTCAGGTTTAAAATACTGAGTTTTATTGAAGGAAGAAAGAGGAAATCCCAGATGACTACATAGCAATCAGTCTGCTTCAAATATTCTTTATATCATGATCCCTCTAAAAACCAGGACAAGTCAGCCTTCATTCTCTGTGAAGATGGATAAGTATCTTACTTGTCTTTCCAATAATGTTTGTAGATAGTAAAAGTTATGTAATAATTCAACCTCTACCTCACGTTATAATAGAAAAATTAATTTGAGATGGATCGCAGATGTAAATATAAAAGCTAAAGCCGTAAAGCTTCTGAAGAAAATGTAAGAGAATGTCTTTACAACTTTGGAGTAGGCGGAGATGTCTTAGCTCTCAGAGTACAAACCATAAAAGAAAAAAAATGACAAGTTGAACTTAATCAAAATTAAAAACTCTCATTCATCAAAATATACCAGTGGAAGAGAGACTATTCCATGGCATGACCGCAGCTAGACCCTTGAGCTATGCTCAGCTAGATCCCGGCCAGACGGAGACTGCTTCCCATAATTCCCCACAGGGACTGACTGAACCACCCCTCCCCCATGTCCCACGCATGCTGGTTCCTAAACAGGCACTTGCCCTGCCCTGGGCAAGCATGTAAGGCATTTCCCCTTATCTAGGGCGGGTCGAGCCTCAGTACCGATATATAATTCTTAAGCAACTGCCATGCAGTACAGAGGATATCCACATTGCCTTGCCGCTGCCCAAGACGCCTGATATGTAAGTTCCCTGAAATAAACTCTTAATGTAATGCCGGACTCGGCAGCCTCTCTCTTTGGTCTCTCAGCCCAAGGAAATCTTAAAAGCAATCCCATTAAAAGAAAATGAGTAGGTAAGCCACACCCTGGGAGAAAACATCCACAAGTGTATACTTAACAAAGGACTGGTACACAAAATATATAAAGAGTTCTTACAAATCAATAAGAAAAAAAAAGACAAAACCCAATTTAAAAAATGAGCAATAGTGCTTCACGAAGGAAGATATATAACTGGCCAATAAGCAAAAATAAACTGTTCCACATCCTTAGTAAAGGAAATGCAAACTACAGCCACTATGAGCTACCACTACACACCCACTAGAAGGGCTAAAACTAAAAAGACTGACAACTCCAAGTGCTGACAAGGAAGTGAAGCAGCTAGATCTTCACATTTGTCGGTTGTAGTGTAAAAGGGCAGAACTGCTTTGGAAAACTGGTTGGCAGTTTCTTATGAAGTTAAACAGGTATCTACCCAATGACCAGCAATTCCGCTACTAGATATTTACTCAAAAGAAATAAATACATGTATGTCCACCAAAAGTCTTGTGCAAGAATCTTCAGAGCAGTTTTATCCATCATAGCTACAAACTGGGAACAATCCTAATGACTATCATCGGGCAAATAGGTAAACATATTGTGGTATATTCATACAATAAAATAAACTCAGCAATAAAAAGGAACAAGCTACTAATATATCCCAATAACATAAATGATCATGCTAAGTGAAAGAAACCTGATACAAAAGAATATAATATAATTCCACTAATATTAACAGGTAAAACTCACCTGTGACGAGGGGATGTATATGGTGAGGATTAACTGGGAAGAGGCACAAGGAAACTTTCTGGGTTTCTGAAAATGTTCTCCAGGGGTATGGTTACACAGGTGTATGCATTGTCAACTCAATGGACTGTACACTTAATATCTGTGAATTTTACCATATGTAAATATTGCCTCAATAAAAGGAAAAAATAAAACAAAGACAAATAAAAAAAGGTCTCTAATATAAATATCTAAAATAAATATGCTTTGTTACTAGGAAATCTTTATTATTCCAAGGCAAAAATGAAACAGACACAACTTTTAAAAAGGAAAACAGTAGAAACGGGACAGACTAAAACGTCGCTCAGACTATAAACCGACTATGGGACTTTAGGTAAATCGCCTAAGCTCCCTTAGCCTAGTTTTTATCATCTATAAAAGGGAAAACGAAAATTATCTCACTAAGAATATGTAAAAGTTGAGCTTATGCAAAGCATCGAGTATAGTACCTGACACACTGGACCTTAGTAAAGGGTGGTGGTAGGAAACAAGAAAACGCATAAACAATATCCACTTTATCTATCTGGCATAACTCATTTATTGATTTAAGAAAGAACCCTTCTGGTGGACTCTTATTTGAATATCTACAGATAGTGCTATCCTTTTTTTCCTGATAACTGACCCCACATTCCATTCAGATGGCTGGCGAGGTGAGGTGTGGGGGAAAGAGGGAGAAGTGCCTTGTTCTTCAGGGACCCTGCTCCCTCAGCCTAAAACTGTTCATGTAAATCAAAGTTGTGGATAACCAAATTATATTTAAAGGTATGAGAGGAAACTCACTGTTAAAAAAAAAGTCTAAATTGTTTTATGAAGTGAAAAAGATTTTTTATAAAGATTATCAGTACTTAAACCAGGTTTCCTATTAATTAGGTTTATCTTAAGTGGCATTCTTACCTCTATTAGAAAGCTTTCTAATTATCTGTCATATATTTCCAAATGCTAAAACATGCACCCAATAACTACTTTCCACAAACGGCATGCTCTAACAAGAGACAAAACATTCAAAGTTCTTTGATCACACCAATACTGTCTGGTTGGCTTATAGCCAATAATAGGGCTCAAGTAGACTTATCTTTACTGTAGATCATGCAGTACATTTGCCTAATGCAGTGCCCTAGATTTTACAAATTACATTCACTGATGTACTTGCAAGTCTGCAGATTTGAACATTTTCGAGGACACAAGATATCTATATAAAATAATCTGTCTCGATCATCAATAAAAGCGCTATTTTGAATCTACCTACTACCTTTTGCTATACAGTAATTTTAAATTTCTATAAAGGGATTTCCTGGCTTTTAGCAAAGTTAGGGTTCAGCCAAGATTTTAACGTTCTATCTGCATTCACACTGCACAATAAAAACCCACACATACCAAAGATCTATTCGAAAGCTTTCAAGGCCAAAAATTTCTATTGTGTGTCCTGTGACAGGCACTGACTAAAGGAAACTTGAAACTATTAATAGCACAGAGAACACCATATGCCTGGGGGGAAATGTTTTGCTTAAAATGGCACATGACACAATTCAACATAATGTCCATATTGCATCAAAAAATTGAATAGGAACCAACAATAAAAACTGATGACTGAGAAGAATTTATTCTCATTAAAAAGTTCCATAGGCCATCTTACTATCATTTTAAGGTATTTCCTCATGATGCAGTGGTATTCACTGAAAAGTGGCTTGGGTGTAACCCTCCATGATGTCACAAAATCTGAAATGCAAGGGAATCCAATCAACTCAATGGTGGTGCAGTCTAGGAGTGCCCACAATCAGCCTGGAGCAGGCACAAGGCAAGACTCGATCAGGTTTCCTCATTGCCCCTGATAATCACTACTCCCCATACAAATACGATCTTAAAAGTTCCAACCTAAAAAAAAAAAAAAAATTAGATTTGCTTGCGTTGCCTGCTAAGAAAGGTACAGGGATCAATCCCGTCAATGGGCAGGAAAGTAAGTGGGTGTAAAATGGCTTCCCCTGGCCGACTGAAACGCGGTAAATCACCAGCAAACCCCTTCCTAAAGGCTTTACAACAAAAGTGTGGGGAGAACCATTCACAGAGTGTGACAAGAACACCCAACCATTTCGACTCGGGATCCGAACGTGCGCAGCGGATGGCACAGCAAACCCGAGGCGATGTGCGAGCAGGGAGAATGGGCACCACGGGTCTGCGACCCTGACCGCAGGGTGACAAAACGTACCCAGTCACCCCACGACGCTGCACCCGGGACCCGTCGAAACACAAAGCCCACTGGGTATTAAGAAGAAAAGAAAAGAAAACGCGTGCTCCGCAGATAAGATCAGTTCTCCGGCCACCAAGAGCACTTTCACCGGAAACCGCAGGGCTTCAGGTCGGCGGCAGCGGGCTCTGTGCACAGGGATTTGGGGCGCGCCCCGGCCCACCGCCGCCCCCGAAGTGCCCCCGACTCCCAGCCCTGACCCGGCCCCCGCCACAGGTTGGCCGAGCCGAGCCGGGCGATCACTCGCACGCTCGCGCAGAGAATTAAGTTTCTAATAATATAACTTTAGGCGGATTAGAGCCGGCATCACCCAGCCCAAGGCCGAACCAGGAGCCAACTTGGGGCAGAACGAGAAGCGAAGCCGGGGCGCCGGGGCGCTGGCGCCCCCTCCCCGGCAGGTGCGCCCCGGGCGCCTCGTCGCGGCCGGCCGCGCTTACCAGGTACCAGATGCCGAGCAGGATGGTGCCGGTGCGGACATGGCAACACAGGCAGCAGCTGTTGGAGTAGAACCGCGTCCAGGGCGCGACCATCTTCATCGCTCGGGCCGCGGGCGCCGTGGCGCGAGCGCGCGCCCAAGTTTGCAGGAACCTCGGCCGCGTCACTCCCGACGCCGCGCGGCTACCGCGGGCCCCCAGGCCGCTCCCGCCCCGGCCCGGCTCCTGCCCGCTCGCCTGCTTGCCCTCGGCCTTCGCTCCGCGTCTCCCCCGAGCGCTCCGAGTGGACGCAGCGGCCGGACCCTCTGCTCTGAAGGCGGCGGGAGAAGGCGGAGCAGGCGGAGGCGGGGCGGCCTGCGGGGCACGTGACCCGCGCCCCGGCCCGTGATGTCACCGCAGGCTCCAGCCAGCTGCGGGCTCCGCCAGCCCACTGTAAATAAATTAATCATCCTGCACCACTGGCGGGTCCCAGAGTCGACCCGCAGCGGAGGTCCGGCCTTCCCTCTCTTATTTAGTCATTCATGTAACTCTACCACGGGGTCGAGGTTCTTTTACAACCTGGTTGGTGGTGGTCTTCTCCCCTTCCACTCCTATCTATCTTGCAGATAATCTGTTGGTGCAGTGCTTTCACTGTTGGCATCTTGCACACTGGAGGAAGGAAAACTGCAGGGTGTGATTCCGGTCAACTGCAGTATTTTGAACCGCTGTTGAAGCCGCCAAGAGCAATTTGTCTCTGCTTCCCAGCTCAATTACTGTGGTAGTAATCTCTTCCCAGAAAATCAGATGTGTGTCAAGGACAGCCTCACTAAGTCGGGTAGCGATTTTAAATCAGGACTGCAGCTCTAAAGAAGCTATCAGCGAGCCAATTACTGCCACGAGCTCTCTGCAAGACAGAATATAGAGCTTTAAGAGATACTGAAAGATAGGACTCCAGTTTGGGGTTATTTCCCCCCGTGTGGTGTTGTGTCTGGAAGCACCCTTGTCCTAGGTTAGCCTCTGAGGAACAGAGTGAAGAAGAATAGAGTCACTGCAGTCAAGCTACTAAATTTTCTAGTATCAAGTAGGTGGGGGTATGAGGAAATGATTCTGTTCTTGTTTTAAGTAATCTGGAAACTTAAACTTTTGAACTTTCCAGTTGGGTCTCAGTGCCATAGTCCAGACCAAACCTCCAGATAACCCTCTACCCCCTGAAGGACTAAGGATAGAATGTTCAAGTATCCAGACCACCCCTCATCTAGAGGGTTACCATCTGAGACCAGTACAGAGGTTAAGAACGCAGAACTGATTCTTCTCAAGAATGTACTTTCATTAGGAGAGCCCTCAGCTTTTCTTTCTTCTTCGGAACTCTGGCTGTCGCCTAGTTATGTTTCTGCTTTGCAAATCCTAAGACCTTGAATAAATCTTTATCATTTATTTCTGGCAAAGCCTCCAGACTCGAGTTTTTTGTTTGTTTGTTTGTTTTGTTTTTTGGGGTTTTTTTTTTTTTGACCAATTGAATCACTGTTTAAGCCAAGCGTCTCAGACAAGTTAGATTACTAACATCTGTCAAAGTTTCATTTCAAACTTGGAGCAAGAGAAAAACTAATTTGATTTAAATTTCTTAAGGCCAGGCTATATAGGCAGGAAGAGGAATGTTAGAGTGTTTCAGTGCAAGACTGTTTAGTTTTACAAGGTCATAGAGCTATCACATTCTTACTATGTAGCTTGCACCTGGACCCACAAGGACTCAAGAATCACCCTGAGATAACAGGTATGGGCTCTTAATCAGAAGTAATAAGCAAAATCGTTGTGGGAGTTAGAAAGGTCAAACAACAAAGCTCAGTTTCTTCTTTCATTTTTCTC
>NW_011888996.1:2532889-2546419 GCF_000151845.1 Pteropus vampyrus | reverse complement strand
GACCAATTGAATCACTGTTTAAGCCAAGCGTCTCAGACAAGTTAGATTACCAGCATCTGTCAAAGTTTCATTTCAAACTTGGAGCAAGAGAAAAACTAGTTTGATTTAAATTTCTTAAGGCCAGGCTATATAGGCAGGAAGAGGAATGTTAGGGTGTTTAAGTGCAAGACTGTTTAGTTTTACAAGGTCATAGAGCTATCACATTCTTACTATGTAGCTTGCACCTGGACCCACAAGGACTCAAGAATCACCCCGAGATAACAGGTATGGGCTCTTAATCAGAAGTAATAAGCAAAATCGTTGTGGGAGTTAGAAAGGTCAAACAACAAAGCTCAGTTTCTTCTTTCATTTTTCTCACTACAAAGTTTGTTTTCCCTCCCGTTAGAGATAGTTTTTCCTCTGGAACCTTCTATTTAATATTTAATTGTGCCCATAGCCACTTTTAACGAGCCGTAAGACAAGCATTAGTGCTCTGAGATGGAATGAAAACAGAATTCGGGTGGGGAGTGCTACTTTCAAATTCAGACTCCCAGTGAGCGCCTATAATTATCTCCCTTTTCACCCTCCCCACCAGAATTTCAGATTCATTAGGCAAATGACTCAAAATGACTCATTGATTCAGGAAATTTTTATATTTCAGAGAGCTTACTATTCAAGATCCAAATTTACAGAAAGATGCCAAATTGCTCTTGATAAGAGAAGAGAAAGAGAGTAGAAGAAACCTGGCTGGAGAGAGGAAGTAGAGAGAGAGAAGCAATACAAGCGAAGTCCATTAAATAAAACTTAATTTCAGTGTCTTTGGAGTTGCATTTATTTGGATGCAAGAGAATATGGAGAATATGAGAATTGGCTTAAAAACAAGAACAGAGGCTTCCCAAGGAACATGGTTACAGCTAGGTCACTTTCAAACAGCGGCATGTTTAACAGGAATGCTGACTGCAGCAGCATTTATTCAGACAAGCACCATGCTTTCATGCCTAGAAACCTCTGCTTCTGGGGCCACACTTCCTTCTTTTCTGCCTGTGCAAAGGACAGCAGCCTCCACAGCCTCCACAGCCTTGCTCAGGTTGCCCTACAATTTCCTCATCCCTCCTCTTCCATCCATCACTGTCTCAGTGGTGGCTTAATTACCCAATTTTAAACCCTTATTACCTTTAGGACTTTAGGACTTGCATCCTCTTTGTCACCCAGGTCCTTTCCCTTGTCCGCTTATACTCCATTTTGTTTGTTTGTTTGTTTGTTTGTTTTTGTTTTTTTGCCCTATATCCTCCCTGGAGCCCTTCTTCCAAGTTCAGGTATTTTCTAATAGTTAGTGGAAATTTTTCTTTCCATCAGATAGAGCCACTCTCTTTCCTTTTTCAAATTTCTTCTTTTCTAGGACTAATTGTATATCAATCTATCTGTTAGAGGTCCATATTTTTCTATGTTAATTTGAGTAGCAACTGTGTGTAAGACATAAAGACTTAAAGGATACAAAGATTAGCATATTCTGCTCCTGCTCTCAAAGTTTATCATCTATTCTAGTGCACAAGTCACTATGACATGAGTCAGAATGTGTGCCAAATATCCCTACTGGTAAAAACAAAATGCCACTGAAAAGCAGAGAGTGATTAATTACATTAAAACTGTTGGGAGTTAGTGTTTCAGTTGGGCCCTGTAAAGGGTTAATAGGACATAGACCAGGAGAGGTGAAGGCAAAGACACTTGCTCCAGGAGTTGCATAGGGCCACACAGTCTTTGGGGTAAGGAACGTCTCATTTAAGCCTCCTCCATAATCTGGGCAAGGGTCTGTCCCAGGAGAGACCTCAGGACCTCTCTCAAAGGCTGAGAAATTTTAAAAGGTTCTAACTTTTGTGAAAAGGAAAAATGTGTTGGAAAAGGAATCCATGCTTCTGTGCCAAAGGGTGCTGTTGAATGTCTTCTTCAATAATGAAAGTACTGTTCTCCTAGGTGAGACAAAAGTAAACCTTATAGGTCTCCTCATGCATTGTCCAAATGAACCAGTAATTTGTGCATTCATTCATGCATGCATTTGATGAATAGGAATTTCAGTGTCTCTGTGGAGCTGAGCATGGCTGCCACCTCAGAGAGCATGAGAAAGTCTCTCTCTATAAGGAATTCACAATTTAATGATGGAGACAGAAAAATAAACAGAAAAGAACATAATCGTAAGATAAGTGCTATGATAGATTGAGCATAGAGTGCTGTGAGAGACCCATATCTCAGCTTTGGGAAGATCAGTGAGGGCTTCCAAGAGGTGGTGGCACCTGAGTTCAGACCTGTAGGATCAGTTGGAGTTGGCCAGGGATAGAGACAGAAACCACCCTATGCAGGATGGGAGCAGGATATCAGCTGGCAAAGTTTAGAGAAAACAAGTAGAACAATAGCTGGGAGTTAACATGTTAAGGGAAGAGAGTCAGAGTAGAGAGAGGTGGGACTGGGAAAGTTTTAGTGGTGTCAGCATAGATGCAGGAGGTGACAGGAGATTAAAAGCTCTTCATGCCATGCCGCACTAAGAGATTTAGAGTATATTTCCTGAGGAAAATGGGGCAACTTCTGAACTACTGAGGGTTTTATAAATATTAAACCCACATGTCTCAATGATAAATTAATATTACAAGCTTAGGATATACAGAAATGAGGTAGGCAGGACTGGCTACATGATTTGCGGTGTCCAATGCAAATGGAAATGTGGAGCCTCTTGTTTAAAAAGCATTAAGGATTCCAAGATGGCAACATTGAAACGTTAAACTAACATTGGGCCAATGTGAGCGAGGAACCCTGTGCCCACGAAGCTGGCCCTGGAGATAAGCCCCATATCTCTCTTAGAAATTGAAACAAAACTAAGACAAACAAGTGAGAGCTGTCTGCTTCATGGAGGCTGTGATAAATGCCAATTTTATAGGAGTGTGTGGAAGAAAATAAGTAGTATGCCAGATGATTCATTAAAGAATCTGGATCCTGTCCCAGGCTGTGGGGGTCAGGACTATGAAGGTCAGAACATGGAGCAGGCTTCCGCCCTGAACTGCAGCCAAGGTGGAAGTCAGAACACATGACCGATACGCTCTCAGAGACTCATATAATTAATTGTAGATTTATTAAAGCACACGTTTGGGGTTTGGTCACGTTCTGGACTGGGGGTTGTGAGAAAGAGTACATAAGACACAATCCCTGCCTCTAAGAAATTCATAAAATAGTAAGAGAGACAAACATGGGCAGAAGGAGTCGTTAGTGGTAGATGGTGAAGCTAACAATAAAGTGACAGTATTCTGATTAATGGTGAGGTTAATGTGGCACTCTATACAGTTTATCAATGTTTAAAGATTTGGAATGCAATCAAATACATCTGTATTCGTCAGAGTCCAGTTGGAAAATAGAAAACATTCTAGATATTTCACACAGAGGGAAGGTATATTTCACACAGGGAATTTGTTGCTGTAATAAAATATATCACAAGTGCCATCTTGACCTAGTTTTGAAGTCATAGCTGAAAGCTCTCAATTCCCCTTCAGAGGCATTAGCTAAACCCCCACTCCAAAGACTTCCCTTATCAGGCTCTACGTGCCTAGGTTACAATACACACTTATCCAAGGCCAGACATCCCAGGTACCTGGGGTCCTTTCTTCTTGGGTCCACAGAAATATTCAAATTACTGAGTCCCCAGGAGGCCCTCTAAATCTAGCTAACTTCACTCGCTTGCTGTACATAAGCCACCTCCTACATCGTTCCAACTAGCTGTTATCTTGTGCACAGGTGCAAGTCCCTTGTGGCATGGCTTGGCAGTCTTGTCCCATTTGGAGCTATAAGTAACAATGAGTTCTTCCTTTCCTCTACCTGAGTGTCACCGTGTTGTGTCCTATCATCGGAAGAAACCTTAAATCTCACGTCACAGTTGCAGACAGATGAGAAGACAGACAAGAAACAGAGAGGCAACCCGCATATTGGCCAAAGTACGAAGGAAGCTGCCATCGCCTGTCTGGCTAGAACTGAGACCATGGTGGGAAGGGCTGACCAACAGAGGTGGCACAGCTACTGTTAAACATTCCTCCCGAAGCAGAGAGAGGAGAGGAGGAAAGCCTTGGCCTCTCATCCTCCACTTCCACTTTGCTGCCAATGCTTTCCATTGACTTGAATTCCCAGACACCAGCTGATAAGGGGACTGGGAAACATACTTTCCTGCCATAAAAAAGGGTAAGGGGCACATCCACGTTCATAGCAGCATTATTTACCCAAAAGATGGAAGCAACCCAAGTGTCCATCACTGGATGAATGGACAAACAATGGTGGTAGATCCATACAATGGAATATTATTCAGCCTTGAAAAAGAAGGAAATTGTGTCACACGCTACCACATGAATAAACATTGAAGACATTATGCTAAATGAAATAAACTTGTACAAAAAAGCAAATACTGTCTAATCCCATTTATATGAGGTATCTAAAGGAGTCAAAGTCTTAGAAACAAAAAGTAGAATGGAGGTTGCTAGGGGTTGGGGACAGGAGGAAAAGGGGAGATGATTTTCATGGGTAGAGAGTTTCAGAGTTCTGGAGATCTGTTTCACAATGATGTGAATATACTTAACACTAATGCACTGTACACTTAAAAATGGTGAAGATGATGGATTTTATGTAATGTTATTTAGCATAATGAAAGATTTATTTCCCGAAAGAATGAAATTCCGATACATGCTACAACATAGATGAACCTGGAAAACATTATGCTAAGTGAAAAAACCAGTCATAAAAGGATAAATATTGTATGGTTCCACTTATATGAGGTACCTAGAGCAGGCAAATTCTATTCACAGAGATAGACAGAAAGTAGAATGGGGGTTACCAGAGGTTGTGGGGAGGTGGGAAGGGGGAGTTACTGTTTAATGGGTACAGAGTTTCTGTTTGGGATGATGAAAACGGTCTGCAAATGAACGGTGGTGATGGTTGAACGACACTGTGAATGTACTTAATGCCACCAAATTGTACACTCAAAATGGTTAAAAGGCTAAATTTTACGTTATGTATATTCGACTCCACTCCCCCTCCCCCCCACCACGCCATTACGCACACACACAGAGGAGGGGAAGAATAGGAAATGGATTGAGAGCAAGCAGGCAAATTAACTAAGAAATGCAGCAGCTCCCCCTGAAATGTTATCAAGTATAATTTATCTTCTTTGATGACCTAGAAAGGCAGAATCTCACAATGCCTTAGGTCAGTGGTCCCCATCCTTTTTGGCACCCAGGGACCAGTGCTCCTATGAGAATCTAATGCCTGATTACCTGAGGCGGAGCTGAGGCGGTGATGCCAGTGCTGGGGAGCGGCTGCAAATACAGATGAAGCTTCCATCACCTGCCACTCACCTCCTGCTGTGCAGCCCGCTTCCTAACAGGCCACAGGCCGGTACCGTCTGCAGCCTGGGGGTTGGGGACCCTTGTCTTAGGTCATGAAAGAGGAAGACGAGTTAATCTCCCCCTTTATCAGTTTGTAGAATTTCGTAATAAAGGGGCATGAGTTCAAGACATAATTTGCCGAAGACTGTCTTTGGGAGAATCATTTAATCTCCCTGATTTTAGAAAGTAAGAATGATAATCCTACTTTTAAGGTCATTGGGAGGTTATACCAAAGAAAAGCTTGTTACATGCCTGGCACATAATCAATGTAGTAAATGGCAGATTTAGACAAAATTAACATTAGTAGCACCTGCTAGTATTTTACAACTATTGAGTAAGACTCACAACAAACCTGTGAGTTAAATATCAAAATTCCCATTTTTTAGATGAGAAAACCAAGACTTGAAGTCACTTGCCTGGTATTTCACTGTTGTGCAGTGTCAGAACTGGATTTGGATCCAGACTGTCTCCCCACTGGGTTTGAGTGCATTCTGTTCTCCATGCTGTCACTTAGATGCTATCCTCAAGGATTTATAATCTAGGGGAAACAAAGCATGTATATAAAGCACTAAATTAAAATATCAGCTAATACAGGTAGCCTGTGCTCCTGAAAATACGTATATGAAACCAAAATGTACATAAATTGATGCATTAATTTCTGTTCCTGGAGAGTTAAAAATCTTTCTAATTACACCCCAACTTTTAAAAACAAGCTTTGCTCATATCGCTCTAGCTTTTTATAAGTTTCTTAATTTGTTTTCTTCACAAATGAGTGGAGTCAATTGGCTTAGGTTGTCTGGGGAAACTCTGATTGAGATATTCAGAGCTTCTGGCATGCCAAAACTTCCTCTCAAGTGTTTTAAGTTTATAAGACCTATGTTTCTCATGACCCATATCAGCGCTTTAATTTTTCATCTTCCCTCCATGGTTAGAAATTAATAAGAGCTAAAATGCCATAAAATATTTAAATCCTTGTACAAATAGTTTCTTAAGAGGCAACGCTGATGAAATTGGCAGCATCAGTACGTGAGATCACAGAATGGTTGTTTGTCAGTTGAGAAATGAAAGTTCAAATTCAGCAGAAGAATAATCAACAGGAAAGGCAATAAATGTTGGAGAGGATGTGAAGGAATAGGAACCCTCATACACTGCTGGTGGGACTGCAAATTGGTATAGCCACTATGGAAAAACAGTATGGAGGTTCCTCAAAAAACTAAGAATTGATCTACCATATGATCCAGCAATCCCTCTACTGGATATTTACCTCAAAGACTTGAAAACCCATATCTGAAAAGATATTTGCATATCGATGTTCACAGCAGCATTATTCATGGTGGCCAACACATGAAAACAACTAAAGTGTCCTATGATAGATGATTGGCTAAGGAAGCTGTGGTACATATATACAATGGAATATTACTCAGCCATAAGAAGAGATGAAATACTGCCATTTGCGACAATATGGATGGAACTCGAGATAATCATGCTAAGCGAAAGAAGCCAGACAGAAAAAGTTGAAAATCACATGATATCACTTATATGTGGGATATAAACCTAAAAGCAACAAACGAGCAGGACAAACAGAGACTCATGGACATGGACTATACTAGTGGTTACCAGAGAACTATAGAGTAGTGGTTACTAGTGGGGTGGGGAAGGAGGGGGGAGGTAGATGGGGTAAAGGGAATCAAATATAGGGGGAGTATGGAGAGGGTGAGCGGGTAAAGGGCATCAAATATATGGTAGCTGAAGGAAACTGGACTTTGGGTGGTGAATACACAATAGAATATACAGATGTCAAACGATAATGTACACCTGAAAATTATATTATTGTATTAACCAATGTTACCCCAATAAACTTAATTAAAAAAAAACACACAAATTCAGTAGAAGAAACGTTTCCTAATAGAGTGTGGCTGATTGTATTACTGACCTATTCACCAAATAACTGAATTCCCTCTCTGTGGTGCCCCTCCCAGCATGAAGATTAAGACATTCCTGTCCTCTTTAACTCAGGAGTCCCCAAGTGACTTGCTTTGGCCAATAAACTATGGTCAGAAGCCACATGGAAGAAATTTTAAGAATTAGATGTTTCCAGGTTTTTTCCTTCTCTATCTGGAAACAGGTAACATGACAGGTAGGGCTGCCTCACCAGCAGTCCCAGAGTGAAAGATGAAGAGCCTCAGAGCCACAGCCAACTCATTTCCTGCATGGAGCGTGGACAAGAGTGACGTACAAGGTTGTTCCTTAGCACGGTGGCTTTGCCCATCCTGATGATGAGCATGATAATGTAGTTGTCATACAAGCACATTGAAAAACAGAAGTTAAGTGCCCAACAGTGGCATCTGTAGCAAAGGCACCAGAAAAGTTTTCATAGGAGGTTTTGGGCAAACAGAAAGGCTTCATAGAGGAGCTGGAACCGAACGTGAGCTTCGAAGGGAAAAAAGAACTCAGAAAGGGAAAGGAACGGGCGCATCACCTCTTCTTCGTCCTATTTTAATTGTCTGACTATGCTTTTCAAATACCAGATAATTAAAACAGTCAACAAAAGGAAAAACAAGGTCATGAGAAGTTTTTATTCTTGAGAAAATGATCTGAGTAAAGTGAAAAATATTCAGAATAATGTAATGAACAGTTTGTGTACCTATCACTCAGATTTTATTGCATTCCAGGATTTTGCTGTCTTTGTTTCCTGTTTTTTTTTCTAAATAAATACTACACGACAGATACAAGTTAAGCTTCCTGCATACCCTAATCCTATTTCCCTCCTTTAAAAAGTTTACGTTCGTAACTCAGTAAGTTAGTCATTGAAAAAGCTAGAAACCATCAAAATTAAAATTCCATTTTGAAAAGTACACCTGATTGATGGCAAAATTGAGACACATACATTTTTAAAAGATGAAATAATTTATTATATCAAGGTCTAAACACCGATCATTAAAAACACTAGCTGATCAGAAGAGGGAACTGAGGGAAAGAGCAGACAATATTTAATGACTATATTACTGTTCTGTCTAGTTGTGCTTACACAGAATTGGGAAACAGTATCATCCTAGCCGTAAGGATTTAACAGGCTCATGACCTTTTAGAGCTGGAAAACATTTAGAGCCGACTAGAACCAGTGTCTTCATGTTAGACTTAAGATACAGGCACGAGAAGCCAAGTAACTTGCCCAAAGTCACACAGATAATTTGTGTCAGAGCTAAAGCTCTGTGCCCACATAGCATTACCTTCCCAAATCCAAGGAGAAGGCCAGCTATCTGTCAGTTCCAGGGAGCTTTGGGAGGTGTGAGAAGAACAGCCCTGAGGTGTTGGAGGTAGTGGAGTGAAGAGGAGCAGGGTAGTCACATGGTGAGGGCTGGTCTTCCGGTGGAGCCAGGAGACCTTGGGAAGTCAGGAAATGCCTAGTGACTGGACCCCAAAGCCATGGACTATAGTAGTTATCTGAAGGCAAGTGCTACCTGCTAGGGTCACCTTGGCGATGAGGAAGCACCCTTCCTATAGGAAGACCTATAGGAAACTGAGTTCTCTGGATTCTGAGGGCCCCAGAGAGGCTGTGAGGTGGAGAGGACCAGGCTGCTTTCCTTCCCTTTCTCTCTGACCATCTCATCCATGGGCATTGGTGGTGGTGGTGTGTTTTTGTTTTTATAGTCTGAGGGAGATTCTCTCTCTCTCTCTCTCTCGCCCCTCCACCCCACTCATATTGATTCATTTATATTTTGCTGTGGTTTAAGTAATACTCAGAAACAAAGAATGCATTTAAATTTTGTTTTCTTCTGAAGTGAGGGATTTAAATTAAGCAAATACTGGCAAAGTTTTCACAGGGTATTTAATTTAGTGAGTCCACAATTTTTGATTACATGAAGCAATCCCTCTCTACCTATGCCCAGTCCCGCACTACACAGAGGATTTAACACATTCCTGAGATGCATTGAAAAAATGCGGAAGACACTTTGTTTACAGAAGTGTTTGGCAGACTCTCCTGTTTTCACTATGGGGAAAAATTTTGCACTTTAAAAAAATGAACTATGCTAATATCCATGAGCCCATACTGATATAAGTAAATGATTGAATAAATAAATAAACAAGTGGGGGAAAAAAGATAAATCCTTTGTGCAGAAAAAATCCAAATAATTTATGTAGATACTTTTCCCAAAAAGAGATGGAGCTTAACTCTCCACTCCATAAATGTGGGCTGTACACAGTGACTGGCTTCTGAAGACATCCTTATGGGAAGCAGGGGAAGAGTAACTTGTAGAAACCTAACACGACCTCAGCCAGGTGATCAAGGTCAACATCAACAGTGACAAGTCATGTTGGCGGTATGTGCCCTTGTCATGATGTGATGAGAAGGGCACTTTACTTTTGTGATCTTCTTCCCCCAAACCCATAACCTCAGTCTTTTTGTGAGAAAAATGTCGACAAATCTCAATTGAGAGACAGTCTGACCAGTACTCCTCAGAACTGTCAAGGTCAGCAAAAACAGGGAAAAAGAGAAACTGTTAACAGCCAAGAAGAGCCTAAGAAGTCATAACAACTAAATGTAATTTGATATCCTGGGTAGGGTCTTAGAACAGAGAAAAGACAGTAGGAAAAAACTGAGGATATTTGAATGAAGTATGTACTTTAGTTAATAGTAATATATTAAGTTTGGTTCATTACTTGTGACAAATGTACCCTACTAATGTAGGATGTTAATAATGGGGCAAATGAGTATGTGGTATAGAGGAACTCTGTGTACTATCTTCATAATTTTTCTGTCTATCTAAACTGTTCTAAAAAACAACACTCAGAAAAACAAAGACAAAAAAGTGAATTGGGCTGCAATGAGGAGAGGGGAAAATTATTTTTAAATGGTTATTAGACACATTTTTTAAATGCTCAGATAATTATTAAAACAAAGCATTTGAAGACCTCTAAATCTGCTTTGGCGCCGCCTATGCCAAGTAATTTAGCCTCATGGTCTTTCCTACAGAAGGAGAAAAGTATGTTGTGTAAATGAACGAAAAATATGATAAGTACACATTTTAATAAGTTAAATGAATGTATGATACTCCTCAAAGTGCCTTTTGCTTATCATTCCACAAATGCCCCCTTTGGATCCCTGATATATTTTATATAATTTTTTTTTATTGACTAAAGGAATGAAAGCAAAGAAATATGCCATTTTTGACTGAAAGTGTCTTTCTCATTTAACTCTGCTCTTTGCTGCCTTTCCATTAAGGCTTTATTATTCTAATAAAAATGCCCACGTGTGACAATTTTTATTTTACAATTTACTTAGTTTTATAGTTTTCTAGGAATTGTGTTTTGGTAACGGTTCCCTCACCACCACCACCACCACCACTTTAAAAAATAAATTATTTAATATCAATACATTCTTCATCATGATCACTTAAGATCTGATACAATGTGCCAGGCTGGAAGATATCACAAAATATTTCGAGAATTGAGAATTCGGCAATTTGTTTTATATTTTGAATTAAACATATTTGTTTTATACTGCTTGATAAGAAAACTACATTCAGCTTTAAGCAGCTAGTAGCAGTGTGGGCTGTTACTTGACGGATAAGTAGTCAAGAACATTCTGAGTTTCTTTGAGGTCTGGCGACAGTGGTGAAAGGGAGGCGAGCTCCCTAATGTTCACCACAAAGCTTAGGAGATGACCTCACTGAAAAAGTGGGGGAAAGTTGACTCAACTCTAATGTGAAAATGCCGACATGGCACTTCAGTTGGGCTTAGGCGGGATGAGGACTGTCTCGTGAGTGATGCTGGGGACCCTTTGCAGCAATGATTAGGGGTCTTTCAGTCCATTTCCACAGCATTTACTGGTAACCACTCCGTGCCACATCTCCTGGGACACAGTCTGATTAAGACACAAGCACTCCCTTCCCTGAGCATTGGAACCAGCCAAGAAAAGTCGTACCCTAAGGTGCTCTCACTGTGACACACAGATGTCACCAGGCACTGAATCACACCAATGGCACCAGTCTCACATGCCTATCCTTGCTTCTGCTGGGATCTCCTCCTTCTTTCAAGTGTTTGACCCAAAGAGGAGCCTCTCATTGCTGATAGCTGGTCTGTCAGCTTCAGGCTCCTCACTTCCACCATCCTCACACTCTTCCTCTGGCTCTGATGAGGCCCACTGGTTACAAAGCAGCTCAGAGGAGCCTCCCCTGCACCCTGCCCCAGGGCTGGTCTCCGGATGCTTTCAAACCCCATACGTCCACAGGAAATCGAGCAGGGCTGGATTGTGTTCTGAGTCAGGGCGGCTCTTCCCTCCTCACTTGCCTGCCCTGTGGCCCTTGGGCCCCAGAAGGGCTGCCTTGTTTAGAGGGTCACAGATATCTCAGAAGAACAGCTCCCTCTAGAGACAATTTCTCCACTAGAACCCCAGGAACCTCCAGAAGCACAAGTATAGGGTGTGTAGGCGTGGTGTCTTCTCTCAGGGGGAACTGAAGAGCCCGTTGGGCCTCTCTGGCTACACCAGTCTGTTCAGCAGCCCATGCGGATGGCGGAACAGAGGGTTGTGCTGGGCCAGGGAGACTGCAGGAGAGCAGCAGCTCAGGCGAGAGGGGATCCCTGAGGGGCAGTGCTTCAGTTATCAACTTGGAGGATGCAGGGCGCAGGAGAATGGCTGAGAGGCTGAGGGAAAATAGAAGGTTTAGTGGTCTGAGGGGAGCTGAGGGTGAGGAGATTGAGGTGAGGGATTTCTGATGTAGAAGCAGCTCTGGGGGCAGATCCAGAGAAGTGGGGGGGAAGGTCCCCAGGAGGCCAAGGGACCGAAAGGCAGGGACTTGGATGAGTCTCCCACACGACAGTGAGGTCACATAGGATCATGGCAAATGGGCTAGAAGGGGAGACTGTGAGCCAGGGACATTAGCCTTCAATTACATGTGGGGAGACACCCAGAGCTCGGTACACGCAGGCCGCCCTTTGCCCAGGTGGGTGTACTCTACCCACCAGGACAAGCAGGGTCTGAAACCCAGTCTACACTCCACTGGGAGAGCCAGGCCCCTGGCCCAGGGCTACATTCACCCAGAGGAAAGGGCACCCTGCCTGTAGCCCTAGGTAGATGACCATGATGAGTCAGGGTTAAGAGCAAGTGGGATGGCATGAACCTCAAAGGAAGGGGCTTATTACAAGAAGGCAAAGGAGAAAGTCCGCAGCATCGTAATGGAGGGAGGAGAATGCCACCTGCCTTCAGGCCTCATCATACAAGACTCTTCTTGTCAATAACAATAATAATAACAGCAAATCCATACAGAGATTACTATATTCCAGGCACTGTTCTCACCACTTTCTGTTTATGTATTCATTTAAATCTCATGATAACATGATGAGGCAGGTACAATTATTTTTTATATAATTTTTTATTTTTCAATTACAATTGAATACAATATTATATTAGTTTCAGGTGTACAACATAGTGATTAGACATTTAAGTAACTTATGAAGTGATCACCCTGATAAATCTAGTACCCATCTGATATCATGTACAGTAATTACAATATTATTAACTATATTCTCTATGCCATACTTGACATCCCCATGACTATTTGGTAACTACCAATTTGTACTTCTTAATCCCTTCCCCTTTTTCACTCACTCCCCTCAGCCCCCCTCCCATCTGGCAACTATCAAAATGTTCTCTGTATCTATGAGTTTGTTTCTGTTCTGTTTGTTCATTTATCCTGTTTTCTAGGTTCTACATATAAGTGAAATCATATGATATTTGTCTTTCTCTGTCGGACTTACTCCACTCAGCATAATACCCTCTAGGTCCATCCATGTTGTTGCACATGGCAAGATTTCATTTTTTTTTTTTTCTGGGTAATATTCCATTGTATCCATGTACCTCTTAAAAGAAGTATCCATTCATTTATTGATGTACACCCAGCTCAGCTCCATATCTTGGCAATTGTAAATAATGCCACAATGAACATATGGATTCACATGTCCCTTTGTAGTATTTTGGATTTCTTTGAAAAAATACCCAGAAGTAGGATTACTGGGTCCTTCTTTGTCCTTTGTTAAAGCCTTTGTTTTAATGTCTATTTTGTCTGGTATAAGTATTGCTACTCCAGATTTTTGTTTGTTTCCATTTTCATGAAATATCTTTTTCTATCCATTTACTTTCAGT
>NW_011888996.1:2530251-2531258 GCF_000151845.1 Pteropus vampyrus | reverse complement strand
GGCAGTGATCTGTGTCTGCACACTGGGTTGGGGAGAAGACTCAGCAAAGGAACAATGGATTCTATCAGCACTTCTCTTTGGAAGAAAGCTGCCTAGTCCATCCTTGCCCTGAAGCCAGACAATTCAATTCCTCCCTGTATGTCCTGGGAGCCTTTCAAGCTGCTGCCCCAGTGCTTGAGCTCAGAGTGAGTTCATCAGCGAGTAAGTCTGTGTGTGGACACTTTAAGAGGAATGTCTACAACTTCAGCTGCCTGTGATCTCACTCAGCCACAGTCTCTGCTGGTATTCAGAGCCAGAGGCTGTGGAGACTTCTCTTCCCGCCACTGGAAACCTGGGCTGGGGTGTGGGGTTGAGACTCCTCTCTCCTAGAGAGGACTTCTGCAACTTTTCTAAACCACCACACATGCGTGTGGGACCAGCTTGTTCCACATCTTCACCCCACATACCAGTCTCCACGTGGTTTCTTCTGTATGTCCTTAGTTATAGAACTTCAACTAGACTTCAGATGGTTCTCAATGAGGGTTGTTCTGTAGTTTAGTGGTGGTCGTGGAGCAGATGTCATCTTGACCAGAATTCAAAGTGGCAACAATATTAGCCCAACTTTATATTGAGGAATCTGAACCTTAGACCAGACAAACATTCAACAAAGAGTTATTGAGTATTTAGCATATGCCACATGCTCTACTGGATGTAAATTGAGTAAGAATTCACCAAATCCTCTTCCCTTCACTCTATACACATGTGTAGACCATATTTCTCAAGTTTTTTTTTGCAGTTAAGTGAGGCCATGCACCTGTGTCTTGGCCATGACATATAGGTAAAAGTGATGCATGCCTCTTCCAGGCCCAGCCTATAAATACCTCCCACACACCCCCGCCCCATACAAGCCTGCACTTTCCCTCTTCTTTGACCAAAAAAAAAATTTAAGTTTAGTAATTCCTGCTAATGGAGCATAGTAGGTTTTAGACAAATACTTGGCGAATCATGGATTTAACTCTGGGATTCCA
>NW_011888996.1:2521342-2529026 GCF_000151845.1 Pteropus vampyrus | reverse complement strand
AAAAAAAAAATTTAAGTTTAGTAATTCCTGCTAATGGAGCATAGTAGGTTTTAGACAAATACTTGGCGAATCATGGATTTAACTCTGGGATTCCAAAATGCTAACACTTGGAAGAGATCTTTTGATTAGCTGTTGCTGAGATAATTAAAACTGAATTAACACTTTTTGTATTGAATTCTCTCCAAAACACATTTTTAGCGTTTGTTTAGCCAACCGAGTGATGATTGAAATAAAATTCCCAAATATCATTCAGCTATTAAATCATCTGCCCCTTCCATTAACTACCCCATTTCTAGCAACATGATTCCAAAACAGTTTATCTTGAAGTCTTAGTCAAATCTTATTTCATACATTTCTCCTACACTATGGGTAATGTACTAGTTACTTGACAGTAAGTTGTTGTTATTGTCATAAAATATTTTGTTGCACACCAAAACCTCCTAAATTCTGTGACCTTATGCCACTTTTTCCCCTGTGCTCCAATTCTCAGATAATTATTACAATTACTTTTCTTTTGGATCCCAGGGAAAATAAAAAAAACTTTTAATAAAACTAATAGTTAAAAATGCTCAACTTGTTATAGCTTTCCTCAGAGTATCCAGACAACTCCAGGGATGGATTGTAAAATATGAAATGAGAGCTAGACAAACAACAGCTGAAGTGAGACTGAATTCTTAAGCGTTTGTAAGCTTATGTCTCTACATCTACCTTTTTTTAAATTAAAGTTATTGAAGGGACATTGGTTAATAAAATTGCATAGTTTTCAAGTACAAGTCTATAATACATCATCTGTATATTGCAGTGTGTGTTCACCACCCAAAGTTAAATCTCCTTCCGTCACCATATACTTGACCCTCTTTGCCCTTTTCTACCCCTTTTATGCCCCTTTTCCTCTGGTAACAACTAAACTGTTCACATCTATCTTATTTGGAAGGTGAACTGTCATTGTGGTATTAGAACAAGAAGTCAGAATCCTCTCGTGATTCATTCAACTTTCAGTCCTGGCTATGAACAGGTCGAATGATATTAACTATCAAACGAGGATGATTTTAACAAGAATAATAGAGACTCATAATGAGATTGTTTGCATCCAAAAGAAAATGTTATTTTTTGAAAAAAGGAATGTCTTAGACCTTAGCCATCATGATTTGTTCCTCTCCTGGAATTCAGTGGCCCTGCAGTTCTGACCTACCCAGCCTTTCACTCACTAAGGGTTCCCTGGTATGGTTTCTGAATGAGGGAGGTCTGTCGGAGCAATAGCAGACAAGTGGCGTTTGTCTCTCTGTGAAGCAACCTGGAGCCTTCTCTGCATCTTTGTAGCTCTCACCTGGACCTGCAGCAGCCTCAGGATGACCAACTGTCCCTGTTTGCCCAGGACTCAGGGTGAGGCTGGGGATGTGGAAGGAGAAGTTTCTGGAATGCAGAACTTCCAGTGCTAAAATTAGGAAAGTCCTAATTGGGCAAACCAGGGGGAGTTGGGCACCCTGAGCATCCTCCTCCCGATCTCCCTGCATTCCTCTAGTTTTTCCCCTCTGATCCATTCTCCACAGAACAGCCAGAAAGATCAGGCAAATTTGGTTTGGTCACACCCGGGCTGGAAACCCTTTGATGGCCTCCTAGGGTTATTAAAGCCAAACCACACAAGGGCACACAAGGTCTTTATGACTCAGCTCCTGCTGTCCCCTAGCTTCATGGCTCATCAACACTCTTCCTCCTCCCATCCTACCTGACTCCTCCCAGGCAGCTGCCCTGTAGGCTCCAACCACACATGCTTCCTTCAGTGCTGCATAAGGCACACTTCTCATCCTCGGCCCTTCTTCACTCCTGTTGGTCCCCACAACCGGGACTCTTCTCCACGTCTTTGATTTATCTGCCAAGGTCGCACCTCTCATGTCACCTCCTTAGGAAAGTCTTCTTTAATTTACACTATTTAAGTCAGATGGCTGCATCTGTTAGGATAATTTTTGGCTGCTCATAACAGAGATCTTAGCAGGATGGAAATTCGGTTTCTCTCTTGTATTAAATTAACGTGGAGCTAGATAGTCCAGGGCACTTTGGCAGCTTTGCAGCCATTGGGGGATCCAGGCTCCTTTCTTCCTCCACTTCCATCCTAGCATGGATCACCTCGTGGTCCAGGCTGACTGTTTCAGCCATCATGTCCACACTGTGCGCAAAGAGTTTTAGATTCTGTATTTGTCTAATTGGCATCAATTAATCATAGGACCAAACTAATGGCCAAAGTTGTTTTTATCTTCCCTGTGATCCAGAACCCACGCTCTGAACCACTTCCCTATCTCACTCTCACACACCAAGTCATTTCCCTGCCCTAAATCGCCCCATGGCCAGGTCCTGTAATTACAGACAGCACCTCTGCCCCAGAGCCTGCTGGAATTATTCAAACTATCCAATTCTAAGCTTGCCTTCCCTGCAGAAAACACAGTAAAGGCTGTGACCTATGTGCTCTCCCTGCTTCTGCCTCTGCATCCTGACCAAACCTGGTGCTTCCCGGTGTGGCTCTGCATGGCATGGCATGCCCTCTCCTCTTGGGAACTGCAAGTAATACATTTTTCCTCCAATGTCATTCACCTCTCCATGTCATCACTCAGCCTCCTTTATAAATTAAAGGAGACTGGGCACACATCATGCATGGCGTCAGGCCCCTTCAGGCAGCCTTTCTTGGCCCACATAATGCTGCAGGATGTGGCCATAACTAGTCTCCTCCCCACGACTGGCTCCAGAGAAAGATAGGAGGTTACAGTGTTGTCCCAAATAAACTCGGCATGGTAACCTTACTGTTTGCTCTCCCGGTACTCTGTGCTTCTCCTGTGCTAGCATTTATCCTCTTGCCCTGCAATTACCTGCTTACTTTTTTATCGTCTCTCTAAGGACAAGTTGGTGAGATGAGAGATGGATTTCTCCCATTCCCTTGCTGTTTTATCCCTGTACCTAACAGTGCCTGGAACATTGCAGGTGCTCAGCACTGCAAAAGAAAAGTGTGGCTTGTTGACTATTAGAAAAAGAGGCAACACCTGTCTGCATTGTTAGGTTAAGCATACCTTCTTTGCAAAATGGGCAACACATTTGACATGGATTTGCGTTTTTATGTACTCATTGAACAAACATTTTCTGAGCACCTAAATTGGGCTAGTTACTAGTTGGAGGTGCCAGAGACACAGTGGTAAGATGAACTCACATGGCCTTTTATTCAGTACTGTTTAGAATAAATTCCTGGCAGCTGATCTAAGCCTTGCTGGGCTCGCTTTGCTTTTTCCTCCAAATGAGTTTAATTCTATGCCTTTTACAGTAAGTATTCAATAAATCTCAACTGAGCCGCTGGTTGAAACAAGGAGAGTGGGAGATTTTAAATGTCTTCATTATCATCCCAATTTCCTCTTTAAAATGTTACTTGGTTTTTCTTCCCTTTTAAATTTTATAGCCCCAAAGAAATGAACAATTGGATAATAAGGGCTGGATATAAATTCTAATATAAATTCTAATTCCCTTTCTTGGAATGTATCTTTGTAATGCTCTACTGTTTTCCTTTGAACTTTGGGTATTTTAGAAATTTATGCAGAATAGGTTTTTAGAGTGAGCTAAAGCACATGGCATCACACAAAGTTATCTTTTCTGGTCCCAGTTCTTAGATTTAATGTCTGGTATGGCATGAAAGCTCCCAGCTATCATCATCTCTCTGTACAGATTCTTCGAAGACATTTTACCTTAAGCCTGATATCTGAGAAAATAAGTTCACTTCCGATTAATGACTCCCTTTGTTATTTGTGCCTGAGTCTTAATTTATAAAGCAGGCTGAGTGATGAGATGACATAGAGAGGCAAAAGCTGTTGGAAGAAGAATTTAGTACTTTCATTTCCATTTTTTTAATTTTTTTTATTTTTCAACATTAGTATTTTTTTAATTAATTTTTTTATGGTGACATTGGTTAATGAAATCCGGTAAGATTCAGCTATACACTTTAACAGTAAGGTATATATATTTACACTGCGTGTTCACCTCCCATAGTTAGATTTCTTTCTGTCACCACATATTTGACCCCCCTTACCCTGTCTATCTACCCCCTCCCTCCACCCACTACTCTCTGGTAACCACTAGTCTATAGTCCATGTCCATGAGTCTCTTTGTTTGTCCTGTTCATTTGTTGCTTTTAGGTTTATATCACACATATAAGTGATATCATGTGATTTTCAACTTTTTCTATCTGGCTATTTCACTTAGCATGATTATCTTGAGGTCCATCTATGTTGTCATAAATGGCAGTATTTCATCTCTTCTTATGGCTGAGTAATATTCCATTGTATATATGTACCACGGCTTCTTTAGCCAATCATCTATCGCAGGACATTTTGATTGCTTCCATGTCTTGGCCACTGTGAATAATGCTGCTATGAATCGGTGTGCAAATATCTTTTCAGTTATGGGTTTTCTGTTCAGGTCCTCTGCCCATTTTTTGATTAGATCATTTGTTTTTTGTTGTTGTTGTTACTGAGTTGTATGAGTTCTTTGCATGTTTTGGATATTAGGCCCTTATCAGAGGCGTTGCTTGCAAATATATTTTCCCATCTGGATGGTTGTCTCTTTATCATGTTGATGATTCTTTTGCTGATCAGAAGCTTTTTAGTTTGGTGTAGTCCCATTCATTTATTTTAGCTTTTACTTCCCTTGCTTTTGAGGTCAAATTCATAAAATCCTCTTTAAGTCCAAGGTCCTTGAGTTTAGTTCCTATGTTTTCTTCTATGCATTTTACTGTTTCAGGTCTTATATTCAGGTCCTTAATCCATTTTGAGTTAATGTTGGCATGTGGTGATAAACAACAGTCTAGTTTCATTCTTTTGCAGGTGGCTTTCCAGTTTTCCCAGCACCACTTATTGAAGAGGCTTTCCTTTCTCCACTGTATGTTTTTGGCTTCTTTGTCGAAAATTATTTGCCCACATAAATATAGATTTACTTCTGGACTCTTGATTCTGTGCCATTGGTCTGTGTGTCTGTTTTTCTGCTAATACCATGCTGTTTTGATTACTATGGCTTTGTAGTATAATTTGAAGTCGGGCAGAGTGATGCCTCCAGCCTCGTTCTTTTTTCTGAAGGTGGCTTTGGCAATTCAGGGTCTTTTGTGCTTCTATACAAATCTGATGATTTTTCTTGTTCTATTTCTTTAAAAAAAAATGCCGAAGGGGGATTTATTGGGGATTGCATTAAATCTATATAATGCGTTAGGTAATATGGTCATTTTAACTATGTTGATTCTTCCAGTCCAACAACACAGACTATCTTTCCATTTCTTTATATCTTCTTCGATTTCTTTTAATAAGGTCTTATAGTTTTTATTATATAGGTCCTTCACATGTTTCATTAAATTTATTCCTAGGTATTTATTTATTTTTTGTTGCAATTGCAAAAGGAATTATTTTTTCCACTTCTTTTTCTGACACTTCATTATTAGAGTATAGGAACGCTATGGGTTTTTGAACATTGATTTTTTTTATCCAGAAACTTTACCATATTTGCTTATTGTTTCTAGTAGTGTTCTTGTGTAGTCTTTAGGATTTTCTATATAGAGAATCATGTCAGCCGCAAATAGTGACAGATCGACTTCTTTGTTTCCTATTTGGATGACTATTATATCTTTCTCTTGTCTGATTGCACTTGCTGGGACCTCCGATGTTATATTGAATAACAGTGGGGATAGTGGACAGCCTTGCCTTGTTCCTGATCTTGGAAGGTTTTTAGGTTTTCACCATTAAGTATAATGTTGGCTGAGGGCTTGTCATATATGGCCTTTGTTATGTTAAGGTACTTTCCTTCTATACCGATTTTGTTAAGTGTTTTGATCATAAATGGATGCTGTATCTTGTCGAAGGCTTTTTCTATATCTATTGATATGATCATGTGATTCTTATTTTTTAATTCGTTTCTGTGGTGTATCACATTAATCGATTTGTGTATGTCGAACCATCCCTGTGCCTTTGGGATGAAGCCCACTTGATCATGGTGTATAATCTTTTAAATATGTTGCTGTATTTGGTTCCCTAGTATCTTGTTTAGGATTTTTGCATCTATGTTTATGAGAGATATTGGTCTGTAGTTTTCTTTTTTTGTATTATCTTTACCAGGGTTTGGCCTCATAAAATGAGTTGGGAAGTATCGCTTCCTCTTTGATTTTTTGGAAGAGTTTGAGGAGAATAGGTATTAAATCTTTGAATGTTTGATAGAATTCACTGGTGAAGCCATCTGGTCCTGGATTTTTACTTTTTGATAGGTTTTTGATGATTGTTTCAGTGCTGATTGGTGTATCTAGATTTTCCAGTTCTTCTTGATTCAGTCCAGGAAGATTGTATTTTTCTAAGTACTGGTTCGTTTCTTCTAGGTTATTAAATTTGGTGTTATATACTTTTTCATAGTATTTTTGTATGATCCTTTGTATTTCTGCGATGTCAGTCATAATTTCCCTCTTTCATCCCTGATTTTGTTTATTTGAGTCCTTTCTTTTTTTTCTTTGGTGAGTCTAGCCAGGGGTTTGTTAATTTTATTAACCTTCTCAAAGAACCAGCTCTTTGTTGCGTTTATTTTTTCTATCATTTTTTGTTTTCAATTTCATTTATTTCTGCTCTAATTTTGATGATTTCTTTCTTTCTGTTGACTTTAGGCTTCATTTATTCTTTCTTTTCTAGTTTTTTACGATGAAGCATTAGGTTGTTTATTCGGGCTCATTCTTGATTTTGGAGGTAGGCCTGTAATGATATGAACTTTCCTCTTATGACCACTTTTGCTGTATCCCAAAAGTTCTGATATGTTGTACTATCATTATCATTTGTTTCTATGAATCTCTTGGTCTCTCTTTTTATTTCTTCTGTTACCCAGTTATTCTTCAGTAGCATGTTGTTTAATCTCCTTGTATCTGTGGTTCTTCCTGATTTCTTTTTGCAGTTGATCTCTAGTTTCGAAGCATTATGATCAGAGAATATGGTTGGTATGTTCTCAGCTCTCTTATATTTGTTGAGGCTATCTCTGTGTCCCAGTATGTGGTCACTCCTTAAGAATGTTCCATGTGCACTAGAGAAAAATATATAAGCAGCTGTTTGGGGGATGGAAGGCTCTGTAAATGTCAATTATGTCCAGTTGGTCTAATGTATCATTTAAGGATGTTATTTCCTTATTGATTTTCTGTTTGGATGATCTGTCCATATCTGATAGTGGAGTATTTAGGTGTTTTGGTCTGTTCCTCCCTTTAGTTCTGTTAGTAATTGCTTTACATATTTCAGCTTGGGAACATAGATATAAATAAATGTTATGTCTTCTTGGTGCCTGATTCCTTTTATCATTATGAAGTGTCACTCAGTATCTTTCTCTATATTTTTTTATTTTAAAGTCTATCTCATCTGATATTAGTACTGCTACTCCCACTTTTCTCTGAATGCCATTTTCTTGGAGTGTCATTTTCCATCCTTTCACTTTGAGTCTATATTTGTCTTTGGAGCTGAAATGTGTCTGCTGGAGGCAGCATATGGTTGGGTTTTGTTTTTTGATCCAATCTGCAACTCTGTGCCTTTTTATTGGTGAGTTCAGTCCATTTACATTTAGGGTGATTATTGAAATATGACATCTTCTTAATAGCCATTTTATCTTTTGCTTTCTGGTAGCTTGGTGTTTCTATTGCTTCCTTGTCCCT